>NC_141875.1:206190009-206493040 GCF_056163025.1 Triticum urartu
GCTCCTATGTAAAATGAGTAAACAAGACAAAAAGAGAAAGAGACAAAGTAAAAAAATCACCAGCCTTAGAGCCAGCCTTATTGTATCAGTGAATGATATTTCTACGTCGTGATTGACATGCCTATCTTATTTACCATGCCACGGAGTTAGCAGCGGATTTTTATTTATTTGCGGAGGTAGCAGCAGATGGATATTCAACGAGGAGTGAAATGATGGCTGCTTCCTCGGTCAAACATAGAGAAAGGCGGGCATCGTGATTTGATGGCTCATTAGTCATTATTACTGCCTATACTCTTTGCCCATATAATAACCATGTGGTATAGTAGTTGGCTATACTTTTAAAATAACCATGCTCGAAGAGAAGAGGTGCACGCACCCACACACGTACTAGTAGCACTCTTTACGTCTTCCCCAACCACACACATGACACGGTGGAGCTCATTTCTGTACGATGATGCAGCTCACGTGATAATTTGACGCGCTAGTAGTAGTTACTCACTTAATGGAGGGTCAGGAACCACGCATTAATAGTGCCGCGTTATTTATAAAAAATAAAGTTTTTTTCTTCAGTAGCACGTACACAATATAAATAGGTTCATATGGAGAGAAAAAGAAACCGCTCCACTATATACATAGCCAGGAGCCTACACGGTTGCTTGCTGGGTTGCTCTCTTCACACACACTCTCTCTCACAAAACGATTGTGGCCACATCTCTAACATCTGGGTGGATCACGTCCGCCGGGGGAAGGGGTGGATGCTTTGTGTAGATGCGGTCGCCGTCGCTGACGGTGAAAACCCATTGTCGGCGCGTCCCAATCAGGGGTCCCCGCCATTCTCTCTCACAAAGCCGGTGTGGTTGCCTTCGTCCCTTACTCACTACCATGACATGGGCAGTTGTCGCCTCCCGCCGCCCTCCTCTAGGTTGAGCTACATCCCGACATCCCTCAGGTACAACTTCTTTTACAGCCAGGTTGCACCACTGCCCCAGCTGCCCATATCGCTCCATGTGAATATTTCTCTACTTCTTTGCCCCGCACATACCTCTACTGGCTTCTACTGTATTTCTGATGAGTTTATGTCTCATCAAATAGTCCCACTAGTCTTATTCTAATCAGGCTCCTTCAATTTCTTTGCTACAGGGATGCTCATCTCGATTTTAGTGAAACTGCACAAAATGATCCGATGGTCAAAGGGTTGCAAATTCATTTCTTCGGAAGGTTCAACGTCGCTAGAAAATTAAAGCCTGGTTAGGGTTTAGGGTTCAAGGCCTAGGGACTGCATGGATCGTTTTTTTTCTTTAGTTGTCTCTGTTCCAAAATAAGTGTCAACTTTAGTACAACTTTGTACTAAAGTTGGCATAAAGTTGAGACACTTATTTTGGAACGGAGGGAGTACATATTGGCTATGATCTGTGAATCATTGAGATGCAATAGCATGCATGTTAGTTTCATTTGTATTTGATGGAATGTTGCAACGGGGCAACCTTGGATGCAAGATACATGAAACAGAAGCTGGAAGCTTCATAGCATTGTACAAATTTATATCGCTGAGAAATTACACTATGTATATGTACTAAAGAGTTAGGTGTCTCACGGTGTCCAGAAAATATGGTGATAGTGTGAGGTGGGCCATGTAATCACGGAGTTGGCATGTTTTCACTGCTGTCGCACTCCTCCACTGTAAGAATGGAGAAAATTGTAATGAGTAGAGACGCTCTACCTCCTTTTGCCGAAATGTGGGACATCCAGCATCCGGTGCACGTGTCATGCACCAAAGTAAAGTGTATAGTGCAACTAAGACTCAACATGGTCGTACCACCTCAGTAATAATGACAAATGAGCCGTCAAATCACATAGAACCGGCAGTAAGTTGGACGGACGAAGCAACCATGAGGTTGCGTCCGCTCTACCCGGGCATGAATGCGGCACCGGTTCTTTGGAGCGGCGCTGACCATTTCGGGCAGGAAGCACACGCGGGCTATGGAGGGGCTTTGGGTGGGCCAGGCTGGTCAGGAGTGGGCGTGGCAGCTGTCTCGACCGGATGCCCGGAAACGAGAGGATGCACCAACTCTCACGGCTAAATCGTAGTACTACACACCATCTCTCTGTAGGAGTAGGTCGATGTGTCGCTCTCTCTAACACACACGTGCTGTTAAAACACACACACACACACACGCACACACGAGTTCATAGAGTAGGAATATCGTGGGAGTGGGAAGCCACAAGAAGTGAGACAAATGGAGTACGTACAAGAAGAGAAGAGGTACACGCATGTTCGTCGGAGCCTCGATTATAGCCCAGCCGACCACATCACGACGACCCGATCTGTGCCTCTCGTCCCAGCGCCAGCGGTCAACCGCTATATTTGCGGGCGTGGGATTTGACGCACGTGGCTGCCAGATTTGGAGCATTCCGACCGCCTGCGAGTGCGCCTTGCCATGGAGTGTCCAGGTACTGCGTCGCACAACGATGGCAATGCCTCCACGTCGCGTGAAGGTACTGAATCCGCCTCTAGCCGCTCGGGTCTATCCCTTCGGCGGATCACCAACAAAGACGCGGCCGACCACCGTCCGGGCTCGGCCCTGGCCCAGCTGCTAGTTGGTCCACTGTTGCCACTCATAAAGTGTGATGGCTGCTGCGGCAGGTCCTGCGTCGTGTTTCGACCATGCCACAACATCCTGGATCGGTGTTCATCAAGTGCGAAAAAGATAAGGTGAGTAGTAATTCTTTTGTTTGGCTGTTCTCCCTTATTCAGTGCATGTTAAGCACCAACCATAAGGCTCCTGCCAGTTGCCGATAACTTCTACAAAACATGATCATCTCATACAACAATTTATATCTCATCACGTCTTGACCATATCACATCACAACATGCCCTGCAAAAACAAGTTAGACGGCCTCTACTTTGTTGTTGCAAGTTTTACGTGGCTGCTATGGGCTTCTAGCAAGAACCGTTCTTACCTACGCATCAAAACCACAATGATTTTTCGTCAAGTGTGTTGTTTTAACCTTCAACAAGGACCGGACGTAGTCAAATTCGATTCAACTAAAGTTGGAGAAACAGACACCCGCCAGCCACCTGTGTGCAAAGCACATCAGTAGAACTAATCTCATGAACGCGGTCATGTAATGTCGGTCCGGGCCGCTTCATCCAACAATACCGCCGAATTAAAGTAAGACATTGCTGGTAAGCAGTATGACTATTATCGCCCACAACTCATTGTGTTCTACTCGTCCATATAACATCTACGCATAGACCTGGCTCGACACTGTTGGGAATGCAGTATTTCAAAAAAAAATTCCTACGATCACACAAGATCTATCTAGGAGATGCATAGCAACAAGAGGGGTGAGAGAGTTCTGGATTAGGGGGTCCTCGGGCGTCTGGACTATGGTACGTAGGCCGGACTGATGGACTGTGAAGATGCAAGACCGAAGACTCTCACTCGTGTCCATATGAAGCTCTCCTTGGCGTGGAAGGCAATCTTGGCGTCCCAATATGAAGATTCCTTTCTCTGTAACCAACTTTGTACGACCCTAGTCCCCTCCGGTGTTTATATAAACTAGAGGGGTTAGTCCGTAGACACACATAACAATCATAATCAGATAGGCTAGACTTCTAGGGTTTTAGCCATTGCGATCTCGTGGTAGATCAACTCTTGTAACCCCCATACTCATCAATATTAATCTAGTAGAACATAGGGTTTTACCTCCATCGAGAGGGCCCGAACCTGGGTAAACATTGTGTTCCTTGTCTCCTGTTACCATCAACCTTAGACGCACTATTCAGGACCCCCTACTCGAGATCCGCCGGTTTTGACACCGACATTGGTGCTTTCATTGAGAGTTCCACTGTGTTGTCGCCAAGAGGTTAGATGGCCCCGTCAATCATCCACAACAACATTGTCCAGGGAGAAACCTTCCTCCCCGGACATATCTTCGTGTTTGGCGGCTTCGCACTGCGGGCCAACTCGCTTGGCCATCTAGAGCAGATCGATAGCTACGCCCCTGGCCATCAGGTCAGATTTGCAAGCTTGAACTACGTCGCGGACATCCACGGAGACTCGATCTTCGAAGGATTCGAGACCGCGGCAGTAGCCGCTCCCTGTCACCACAATGAACATGGCTTAAATCTATCATCGAACTACACCCAGGAGATAGAACCTGCAACTGCTCGAGCTTCAGAGCCGGAGCAGGTCACGCCATCCAAGGACGGGGGGGGGGGGGCTTAACCCCGCCACGGAGGCCGTAGACTTAGTGGCGTTGGAGTCGCACATAGACCCAACCTCAGGTGAGATCTGTGTTGCCAGAACCTCGGACACGTTTCCGGCTACAGGTTCCAAAGCATGTGCGTCCGCGCACGACGAGCTTGATTGGGCGACGATCGTTGAATTTAGCTTCGCGGACATCTTCCGACACTCGCCCTTAGGCGATGTGCTAAACTCATTAAAAACACTCTCCTTAGCGGGGGACTTACGACCGAATTATATCCGGTTCGAACTGTAGGCTGGTGACGAATTTCGCTTCCCACCCCTCGCCCACTTAATAGCCATTGTCGAAGACTTAACTGACATGCTCGATTACGGCTCCGACGACATCGATGGTATGGACGACGATGCCGGAGAAGAAGAGGCCCAAAACCCACCATTTACCGGACGCTGGACGACCACTTCCTCATATGACGTATACATGGTGGATGCACCAAAAGAGAATAGCGTCGATGACAAGGAAGATCCAGTTGAGAATAAATCTCCCGAGATACGAGCAAAATGCCGGCGTCAGCGGCGCCGCTCTAATTCACGCCGCAGCAAAGACAGCAACACCGGCACAGGAGAAGATAACACTCCAGACGATGGTGAAGACAACGAAGACCCCGTTGAGGCAACTTCCGAACAAGATGAACGGGAAGACGGGCAAGATAGCCCTGATGAACAGGCCACACACGAAGACTCGGAGGACAGTAATTATCTTCTGCTCTCTGAGGATGAGGCGAGCCTTGGCATCGAGGATTTTATCGTGCCCGAGGAACCTCTTGACCAGGAGCGCTTCTAGCGCTAGCTAATAGCCACTGCAAGGAGCCTGAAAAAGAAGCAGCAACCGCTTCAAGCTGATCAAGACCTGCTCAATGACAGATGGACTAACGTCCTGGAAGCAGAGGAGTACGGCCTCAAGCGACCACTCAAAAGTTACCCAAAGCGCAAATTATTACCTCAATTCGATGACGAGGCATTGGAGCTCGGGCCATCAGTACACAATGCGGCTGACCGACCACCATGACAAAGCGGCAACCCGACCCGAACGCCAACCCGTACCACCTCACCGTAAAGATAGAGACAAAACTGCTCAGAGATACACATATGATCTCCGGCAGGGCCTGAAGAGTAAAGCAGGTCCGGCCAGATCGATCTATGGATCACGGGGGCGTGCCCCGATGCGCGATGATGGCTACCGAGCCGAACATGGCAAATATAGTTATGCCCGAGCCGAAAATCGCAGACGGACTCCATATGAATTACGTCACGACCTAGCCTGATATAGAGGCGCCGCACACCCCCTTTGCTTCACTGAGGAAGTAATGGAACATGAATTCCTAGAAGGGTTTAAACCCGTGAATATCGAATCATATGATGGAACCACAGATCCTGCGGTATGGATTGAAGACTTTATCCTCCATATTCACATGGCGCGCGGCGATGATCTTCATGCCATCAAATACCTCCCCCTAAAACTCAAGGGGCCAGCCCGACACTGGCTGAACAGCCTGCTTGAAAACTCTATTAGCAGCTGGGAGGACTTGGAAGAAGCCTTCCTTGACAACTTCCAAGGTACATATGTTCGACCTCCGGATGCCGACGACTTAAGTCACATAATCCAACAGCCCAGAAAGTCAGCTAGGAAATTCTGGACTAGATTCTTAACCAAAAAGAACCAGATCGTCGACTGTCCGGACGCCGAAGCCCTGGCGGCATTTAAACATAGCATCCAGGATGAATGGCTCGCTCGACACCTCGGCCAAGAAAAGCCGAAGTCCATGGCAGCCCTCACGGCACTCATGACCCGCTTTTGCGCGTGCGAAGATAGCTGGCTAGCCTGTAGTAATAACAATACAAGCGAGCCTGGCACTTCAGAATCCAGAAACAGCAACGGCAAGCCCCGGCGCAACAGACATAAACGTCGAAGTAACGGTGATAATACCGATGACACGGCGGTCAACACCGGATTTAGTGGCTCCAAGTTCGGTCAGCGGAAGAAGCCATATAAAAGAAATAATCAGGGCCCTTCCAGCCTGGATCGCATACTCGATCACCCATGTCAGATCCATGACACCCCTGATAAGCCAGCCAATCATACCCACATGAGTTGTTGGGTCTTTAAACAGGCCGACAAGTTAAATGCCAAAAACAAGGAGAATGGTCGCAAAGTGAGAACAACGACGAGGAGCCCCGTCCATCGAACATAGGGGGACAGAAGAAGTATCCTCCTCAAATCAAAACGGTGAACATGATATACGCCACCCATATCCCAAGAGGGAGCGCAAACGCGTGCTCAAGGACGTCTATGCGATAGAGCCAGTCGCCCCAAAATTCAACCCTTGGTCGTCATGCCTGATCACTTTCGATCATAAGGATCATCCGACCAATGTCCGTCATGGCGGGTCTGCCGTACTGGTCCTCGACCCAATAATTGATGGATTTCATCTCACAAAAGTCCTCATGGACAGCGGCAAACAGCCTCAACCTGCTTCACCAGGATGCAGTGCGCAAAATGGGCATCAATCCATCAAGGATCAAGCCCACTAATACTACCTTTAAAGGAGTTATACCAGGTATAGAGGCCCGCTGCTCGGGCTTAATCACATTGGAGGTTGTCTTCGGATCTCCGGACAACTTTCGAAGCGAGGATGTAATCTTTGATATCATCCCCTTCCGCAGTGGCTATCACGCACTGCTCGGACGAACTGCGTTTGCCCGATCCAATGCGGTGCCGCACTATGCTTATCTCAAGCTCAAGATGCCCGGACCACGCGGTGTCATAACAGTCAATGGAAATACGGAGTGCTCCCTCTGTATCGAGGAGCACAACACTGCCCTGGCAGCAGAAGTGCAGAGCGCCCTCCGCAAACAAAACTTTAATTCGGCAGCCACACTCTCGGACACTGTCAAATGAGTCCGGACTACCATGCGCTAGGACAGCCCAGCTTGTCAAGAGCTCAACTAGCAATCGGGCCTCCGTCCCAGACCACACCAAGTGGCAGCATTCACGCCGCACGTATATAACTACACACTCAAAATACCATGGGCATAGACGGAGGCATAACTAGATTGTGATCAATAATAAGGCTCGACCTCCGCTAGACACGCATATTTTAACTTTTTCTTTTTTCCCTCCTCAGGTATTCTTTCCGCAGGTCCCTCTCGCCGGCCTCATAATTGGTCCTTTCGAAGAACGGACACACCAAGGTGGCAAGTAGCACAGGCGTGCGGGGGAATCTATAGATGTCCCTCTTGGCGATCACTCTACCTGTTTTCAGGACCCGTACGCAGCTCCTCCTTGGTCTTGGCATGTCAAATAGCCACTGTTGCTTCTCGCACTTTTTTTGTTCACATACTCTCTGACGCATTAATTAAAATTATAATGGAAACAGTTTGTGGCCCAACATACGTGGCACCTTCTTCTTCTTTATTTTTATTTTTGCTATTTTAATCTGCATCCGGACACCTTGGTACGCCGTAATCCGCCAAGGGCTTTATTGCGCCCCACACTATGGCAACAAGTCCGAACACTTTTAAAGTATAGTTCGGCACCCCGAATGCTGCATTGGCTCCGAATCATGTCTTTGGTCAATAGTTGGGTTGCCCGGCTCCTGTGCTTACTACCTTACGTTCTGCTATATCGGCTAGGGTAGTAAAGGGAGAACTACTGCGATTGTGTCCCGGTTTATCCGGATGAGCACCTTAGTAGAGAAAGCCGAAAAATGACTGTCATGATGCGGCGTGAGCCGGTGAGCTCTTCGGAGGTTTCAAATCTTTAGCGATTTTTTCCCGCATTACGCGACGAATCGGTTCTCATCCGATCAGGTGTTTACAACACCCTAGTCTAGACACTAGGGGTTGCGCCTATATTTTCATTGTCAAACTCCTATGGCTAAGTGAGGGTAATAAAGCCACATAGTCTGATTGCCTGGTTCCTTGCGCTAAACACCTCCTTTAAGGACCAAACTCTTGGATAAAGCGTGTTTAGATTCATCCCGAACACCCCCGTACTACCTACGTGGGGGCTGAAGCCGACGACTGGCCAACTCTCAGATTTGATAACAACGGTCGCACATGAGGTAATTTTTTTTAACTAAACAAAATAGCAAATCATTATATTACATATCAAGCCTTGTTTTTATCATACAGGGCGGGATTACATGAATGTATTCATTCGAAAATTATGTCCTTAGCACATTGCTCCGCCACAATGCGGAATCCCTTTAGAACATCTTCAAAATACCGCTCGGGCGTGCGGTTCTCCTTGCCCACAGGCGGTCCTTCGGTCGCGAGCTTGACGGCATCCATCTTCACCCATTGTATCTTGACGCGGGCGAAGGCCATCCGCGCACCTTCTATGCAGACTGACCGCTTGATGGCATCAAGCCGCGGGCAGGCATTGACTAGCCGCTTCACGAGGCCAAAGTAGCTACCGGGTATAGCTTCTACAGGCCACAGCCGGATTATTAAATCCTTCATGGCAAGTTCGGACTCACATACCTCGGGCTCACATACTTTCTTTGCATAATGAAATCCTTACCCGCCGCGATCTTCTTGGCCTCCTGGATCTCCCGGAGGGCGCCTTGGGCTTCGGCTCGGGCCTCTTGTGCGCTTTGGCGGGCCTTAGCGATTTCGGACTCTTGGTCCGCATTCTGGCGCTCCAAGGATTCACATTTCTTCACTGTGTCCTAGAGCTCCTGCTGGACCTCATCAACCCTGGCCTCATGCTTTACTCGGGCGGCCTTTTCATTTACCGCTCTCTCCTCGGCCTCGGCCAGCGCCTTTTGAGGGCCTCTACCTTAGTCGCTGCCCCTAATAAATGTCATGGCACTGTGGTCAGCTTACATTATTCATCCCTTCCGTACATACACAACATCATGGCATACCTTGGGTATTCTCCAACTAGTTTTCGCACGGCCGAGCTCTTCCTTGGTCCGTTCCAGCTTCCGCTTCAGTCCGGAGACTTCGGCAGCATGAGAAGTCGCGGCCAGCAGTGACGCCTGCTTATTCACAAATGCATATGTGATTAGTTTCCTGTGAATAGCTATTTGATCCTCTGTTCGGCTTTTCTTTCCGAACACCAGATAGAGTCTCAGGGGCTACTGTCTATACTGTAACTTTCTTTTCACATAAATACATCGCTTACCTCAAAGCCTATTAGAAGGCTCGCACAGGCTTCGGTTGGTCCGCTCTTCGTGGACTGAATCTTCTCAATCACCGCACCCATGAGGGTACGGTGTTCCTCAACGATGGAAACGCTTCACAACGCCTCCAATAGAGTATCCGGCGCCTCTGGTTGGACAGAGGTCACCAGTGGAATGGGCACACCTCCTTCCAATGAAGGAGGCTGTTGGCCGGATTCCGGAGCCGTATAGGTCTCCGGGACCGCATTCGGCTGGGGGCCGAATTGGACATAGCCCCCACCGCCGGTCCCCATGGGGATCTGCTCCCCCATGTGTTCGGCGGCCGAGGTCTCGCCCTCTGGCGTCATCTTGATGACCTCCCACGTCTCTCCCTGGCCGGGGGTCCTTCGGGACAACACCTCGGCGTCATCCGTAGCCTTGGGAGAGGAGGCCGTTGGAAGGGACCCGCTGTCCATCACCTTCGGATCCAGCGAGTTCCCCATAGACGAGGATCGCTCGAGCGGAACGAGCCGGACTGCAAATGCATGATTCAACATGTTAGAATTATGGGGTGAAAGAGGAGGATGTATGAATACTTCAGGGTCTTCGGGTACTCACGATTCGGCCAGGGGCTTGTTTTGAGGGCGCCGCTCTGGGCTGCTATCGACGTCCCACGCGGAGCTATCCACGAGGGAAGCCTTTCCCTTCTTGGACGCCTCCGCCTCTAGATCTGTGGAGGCCGCCCTCTTCTTCCCCCTCGGGGAGGGGGAAGTTGCTTTCTTCCTCCTCTTCCTCCTCCTCGTCGTCTTCAGCGACGGAGTGAGTTTCGGCATCTTCGGACGCCGCGTCCAAAGATGACTTGGGAGGGAGGCCCCCTCTGGTCCCCTTGGCCTTCTTTTTGGCCTTCTTCTCCGACGCCACGTAGGGCACCGGAACCAGCATCTTTGTCAAAAGCAGGATGGCTGGTTCCTCGGGCAGCGGAGCCGAACACCGTATCCGCTCCGCCTTCTTCGTCCAACCCTGAAAAGGCAAAATAGGGAAGTTGGTACATCCTCCTTGAGCAAGCCA
Source organism: Triticum urartu (assembly GCF_056163025.1). NCBI lineage: Eukaryota > Viridiplantae > Streptophyta > Magnoliopsida > Poales > Poaceae > Triticum > Triticum urartu. The sequence continues at coordinate 206,200,454 of NC_141875.1, forward strand.
AAAAGAGATACGCCTCGAAGCATGGAATACTTACCGAACTGGCGGGATAGGCCAGATCGTGTCCACAATCCTCGGTTGTCTCCGGCCACGTCTCGTTGGCCTTGAAGAGCACCTTCCAAATCTCTTCGTGCGTAGTTCCGAAGAAGTTTCGCAGGGTCTTGTGCCTGGCCGGATTGAACTCCCATAGATGGCAAGCCCGATTCTGGCATGGAAGGATCCGGCGAATTGGCATCACCTGAATCACATCGACGAGCTTGACATTCTTGTCCATCATGCTCCTGATGCGCGTCTGAAGTGTAGTCAACTCATCCGACAAAGACCAATCCAGGCCCTTCTCCTACCAGGAGGTAAGGCTCATTGGGGCCCCGGACTTGAATTTGGGAGCCGCTGCCCAGGTAGCGTCGCGGGGCTCAGTGACATAGAACCACAACTTCTGCCACCCCTTGACAGTCTCCATGAAGGTGCCTTTGGGCCACGGGACGTTGGACATTTTGCTCACCATGGCGCCTCCACATTCTACGTGTTCGCCGCCCACCACCTTTGGCTTCACATTAAAGGTCTTCAGCCATAGTCCGAAGTGCGGAGGGATGCAGAGGAAGGCCTTACACACGACGATAAACGCCGAGATAGTGAGGAATAAATTGGGGGCCAAATCGTGGAAGTCCAGCCCATAGTAGAACATGAGTCCGCGAACGAATGGGTGGAGAGGAAATCCCAACCCACAGACAAAATGAGGGATGAACACGACCCTCTCATGGGGCTCCGGAGTGGGGACGATCTGTCCCTTAGCAGGAAGCCGATGAGTGACCTCCCTGGAAAAATATTCGGCCTCCCGAAGTTGGGTGATATCCTTCTCCTTGACGGTAGAGGCCATCCACTTTCCCTGCGCCCCGGACATGGTTGGAGTGCTTTCTTGGGGGAGGAAAGATGAGAACATGGGTGCTAGAGCTCGGGAGTGGATAGACGGAAGGAGAGAAGGCGTGGGTGGGAGAGATGAATCCTGATCTCCTTATAAAGACAGTGAATATCAAATGCCTGCCCACTCGCTGTGAAACTTTCCTATTCCCTAGGGGTCGTGCATATGGCACGGTTGGGTTACCCATACCCATATTGATGAGGATCCCACAATAAGGGGACACGATCTCTGCTTTGACAACACGTGCCAATAAAACCGCATCTCAAAATACGAAGTGGCGGGCAGAAAAACGGTTCGAAATAATAATCGGGTAGGGACGTGATGTCACATTACAAAAAGTTGTCAACAGATGGGACTCGTGAAACATTATACTCTCTGCGGTGGTGTGTGGTAATTTTTTGCAGATCCGAACACGTTCGTTGTTCGAAGACTGCGTTGGACTACTCGACCTCCTTGCAATGCTGAAGACAATCTGTGCGCCGGACACCTCGTCATTGAAGCCTGGTTCAGGGGCTACCGAGGGAGTCCTGAATTAGGGGGTCCTCGGGCGTCCGGACTATGGTACGTAGGCCGGACTGATGGACTGTGAAGATGCAAGACCGAAGACTCTCACCCGTGTCCAGATGGAGCTCTCCTTGGCGTGGAAGGCAAGCTTGGCGTCCCAATATGAAGATTCCTTTCTCTGTAACCAACTTTGTACGACCCTAGTCCTCTCCGGTGTTTATATAAACCAGAGGGGTTAGTCCATAGAGACACGGAAGAATCATAATCAGATAGGCTAGACTTCTAGGGTTTTATCCATTACGATCTCGTGGTAGATCAACTCTTGTAACCCCCATACTCATCAATATTAATCTAGCAGGACGTAGGGTTTTACCTCCATCGAGAGGGCCCGAACCTGGGTAAACATTGTGTTCCCTGTCTCCTGTTACCATCAACCTCAGACGCACAGTTCGGGACCCCCTACCTGTGATCCACCGGTTTTGACACTGACAAGGGGAGAGTGTGTCCATGTACCCTTGTAGACCGAAAGCGTAAGCGTTTAGGAACCGTTGTTGATGTAGTCGAACGTCTTCGCGATTCAACCGATCCTAGCATTGAATGTACGACACCTCCGTGTTCAGCACACATTCAGCTCGATGACGTCCCTCGAGCTCTTGATCCAGTTGAGGACGAGGGAGATTTTCGTCAGCACGACGGCGTGTTGACGGTGATGATGAAGTTACCGGCGCATGGCTTCACCTAAGCACTACAACAATATGACCGAGATGTGTAACTATGGAGGGGGGCACCGCACACGGCTAAGAGAAGACTTGGTGTGCCTTTGAGGTGTGCTACCTCTTGAGCACTGCGTTGGTTTTCCCTTGAAGAGGAAAGGGTGATGCAGCAAAGTAGCGTACGTATTTCCCTCAGTTTTTGAGAACCAATGTATCAATCCAGTAGGAGACTACACACAAGTCCCTCGTACCTGCACAAACAAATAAGAACGTCGCAACCAACACGATAAAGGGGTTGTCCATCCCTTCACGGTCACTTACGAGAGTGAGATCTGATAGAGATAATAAGATAAATAAATATTTTTGGTATTTTTATGATATAGATTGAAAGTAAAGATTGCAAAATAAAATAGATAAGAAACTTTATATGATAAAAGATAGACCCGGGGGCCATAGGATTCACTAGTGGTTTCTCTCAAGATAGCATAAGTATTACGGTGGGTGAATGAATTACTGTCGAGCAATTGATAGAAAAGTGCATAATTATGAGAATATCTAGGCATGATCATGTATATAGGCATCACGTCCGCGATAAGAAGACTGAAACTATTCTGCATCTACTACTATTACTCCACACATCGACCGCTATCCAACATGCATCTAGAGTACTAAGTTCATAAGAATAGAGTAACGCATTAGGCAAGATGACATGATGTAGAGGGATAAAATCAAGCAATATGATATAAACCCCATCTTTTTATCCTCAATGGCAACAATACAATACGTGCCTTGCTGCCCCTGCTATCACTGGGAAAGGACACCGCAAGATTGAACCCAAAGCTAAGCACTTCTCCCATTGCAAGAAAGATCAATCTAGTAGGCCAAACCAAACTGATAATTCGAAGATTCTTGCATAGATAACCAATCATACATAAAAGGTTTCAGAGAAGAATCAAATATTGTTCATAGATAAACTTGATCATAAACCCACAATTCATCGGATCTCGACAAACACACCGCAAAAAGAGTTACATCGAATAGATCTCCAAGAAGATCGAGGAGAACTTTGTATTGAGATCCAAAGAGAGAGAAGAAGCCATCTAGCTAATAACTATGGACCCGAAGGTCTGTGGTAAACTACTCACACATCATCGGAGAGGATATGGTGTTGATGTTGAAGAACTCCGTGATTGATTCCCCCTCCGGAGGAGCTCCAGAAAAGGCCCCAAGATGGGATCTCTTGGGTACAGAAGGTTGCGGCGGTGGAAATAGGGTTTCTTGGTGCTCCTCGATGTTTTCAGGGTATATTGACATATATAGGAGGAAGAAGTAGGTCGGTCGAGCTACGAGGGGCCCACGAGGGTGGGGGCGCGCCCAGGGGGCGAACGCGCCTCCCTGTCTCGTGGCCTCCTTGTTGATTTCTTGACATCCACTCCAAGTCCCCTGGATCACATTTGTTCCAAAAATAACTCTCCCGAAGGTTTCATTCCGTTTGGATTCCGTTTGATATTCCTTTTTTGCGAAACACTGAAATAGGCAAAAAACAGCAATTTGCACTGTGCCTTGGGTTAGTAGGTTAGTCCCAAAAATAATATAAAAGTGTATAAAAAAGCCCATTAACATCCAAAACAGATAATATAATAGTATGGGACAATCAAAAATTATAGATACGTTGGAGACGTATCAAGCATCCCCAAGCTTAATTCCTGCTCGTCCTCGAGTAGGTAAATGATAAAAACAGAATTTTTGACGTGGAATGCCACCTAGCATAATTCTCAATGTACTTTTCTTTATTGTGGCATGAATGTTCAGATCCGAAAGATTCAAGAAAAAAGTTTAATATTGACATAAAAATAATAATACTTCAAGCATACTAATTAAGCAATCATGTCTTCTCAAAATAACATGGCTAAAGAAAGTTCATCCCTACAAAATCATATAGTTTGGTCATGCTCCATTTTCATCACACAAGAATACTCTCATCATGCACAACTCCGATGACAAGCCAAGCAATTGTTTCATACTTTAGTAATCTCAAACTTTTTTCAACTTTCATGCAATACATGAGCGTGAGCCATGGATATAGCATTATGGGTGGAATAGAATATTATGATGGGGGTTATGTGGAGAAGACAAAAAAAGAGAATGTCTCACATCGACACGGCTAATCAACGTGCTAGGGAGATGCCCATCAATTGATGTCAATGCAAGGAGTAGGGATTGCCATGCAACGAATGCACTAGAGCTATAAATGTATGAAAGATCAAGAAAAGAAACTAAGTGGGTGTGCATCCAACTTGCTTGCTCACGAAGACCTAGGGCATTTGAGGAAGCCCATTGTTGGAATATACAAGCCAAGTTCTATAATGAAAAATTCCCACTAGTATATGAAAGTGACAAAACAAGAGACTCTCTATCATAAAGATCATGGTGCTACTTTGAAGCACAAGTGTGGAAAAAGGATAGTAGCATTGCCCCTTTTTCTTTCTTTCTTTTTTCTTTTTTCTTCCTTTTCTTTTCTTTTCTTGGGCCTTTCCTTTTTTTATTTGGCCTTTCTCTTTTTTATTTGGGAAAACACTCTATTAATGATGATCATCACACTTCTATTTATTTACAACTCAATGATTACAACTCGATAGTAGAACAAAATATGACTCTATATGAATGCCTCCGGCGGTGTACCGGGAAGAGCAATGAATCAAGAGTGACATGTATGATAAATTATGCATGGTGGCTTTGCCACAAATACGATGTCAACTACATGATCATGCAAGGCAATATGACAATGATGAAACGTGTTATAAATGAGACAGTGGAAAGTTGCATGGCAATATATCTCGGAATGGCTATGGAAATGCCATAATAGGTAGGTATGGTGGCCGTTTTGAGGAAGATATAAGGAGGTTTATGTGTGACAGAGCGTATCATATCACGGGGTTTGGATGCACCGGCAAAGTTTGCACCAACTCTCAAGGTGAGAAAGGGCAATGCACGGTACCGAAGAGGCTAGCAATGATGGAAAGGTGAGAGTGCGTATAATCCATGGACTCAACATTAGTCATAAAGAACTCACATACTTATTACAAAAATCTACAAGTTATCAAAAACCAAGCATTACGCACATGCTCCTAGGGGATAGATTGGTAGGAAAAGACCATCGCTCATCCCTGACCGCCACTCATAAGGAAGACAATCAAAGAATACCTCATGTTTCAAATTTGTTACATAACGGTTACCATACGTGCATGCTACGGGACTTGCAAACTTCAACACAAGTATTTCTCAAATTCACAACTACTCAACTAGCAAAACTCTAATATCACCATCTTTATATCCCAAAACAATTATCAAGTATCAAACTTCTCCTAGTATTCAATGCACTTTTTATGAAACTTTTATTATACTGATCTTGGATGTCTATCATATTAGGACTAATTTCATAACCAAAGCAAATTACCATGCTGTTCTAAAGGACTCTCAAAATAATATAAGTGAAACATGAGAGATCAATAATTTATATAAATAAAACAACCACCGTGCTCTAAAAAGATATAAGTGAAGCACTAGAGCAAAATTATCTAGCTCAAAAGATATAAGTGAAACACATAGAGTATTCTAATAAATTCCAATTCATGTGTGTCTCTCCCAAAAGGTGTGTACAATAAGGATGATTGTGGTAAACTAAAAAGCAAAGACTCAGATCATACAAGACGCTCCAAGCAAAACACATATCATGTGGTGAATAAAAAATATAGCCTCAAGTAAAGTTACCGATGGATGAAGACGAAAGAGGGGATGCCTTCCGGGGCATCCCCAAGCTTAGGCTTTTGGTTGTCCTTAAATTTTACCTTGGGGTGCCTTGGGAATCCCCAAGCTTAGGCTCTTGCCACTCCTTATTCCATAATCCATCAAATCTTTACCCAAAATTTGAAAACTTCACAACACAAAACTCAACAGAAAATCTCATGAGCTCCGTTAGTATAAGAAAACAAACCACCACTTAAGGTACTGTAATGAACTCATTCTTTATTTATATTTGTGTTAAACCTAATGTATTCATACTTCTCTATGGTTCATACCCTCCGATACTAGGCATAGATTCATCAAAATAAGCAAACAACACACGGAAAATAGAATCTATCAAATACAGAACAGTCTGTAGTAATCTGTAGGTTTCAAATACTTCTGTAACCCCAAAAATTCTTAAATAGATTTCCGTATGGGAGGAATTTATCTATTAATCATCTTCAAAAAGAATCAACCTAATCGCACTCTCCAGTAAAAAATGGTAGCAAATCTCGTGAGCGCTAAAGTTTCTGTTTTTTACAGCAAGATAGCAAAGACTTTCCCCAAGTCTTCCCAAAGGTTCTACTTGGCACAAACACTAATTAAAAGCATAAAACCACATCTAAACAAAGGCTAGATGAATTATTTATTACTAAATAGAACCAAAAAGCAAGAAACAAAAATAAAATTGGGTTGCCTCCCAACAAGCGATATCGTTTAACGCCCCTAGCTAGGCATAAAAGCCAGAATAGACCTAGGTATTATCATCTTTGGTATGCAATCCATAAGTGGCTCTCATAATAGATTCATAAGGTAATTTAATTTTATTTCTAGGAAAGTGTTCCATGCCTTTCCTTAATGGAAATTGGAATCTAATATTCCCTTCTTTCATATCAATAATTGCACCAATCGTTCTAAGGAAAGGTCTACCAAGAATAATGGGACATATAGGATTGCAATCAATATCAAGAACAATGAAATGTACGGGCACAATTCCTATTTGCAACAATAAGAACATCATTAATTCTCCCCATAGGTTTCTTAACAGTGGAATCCGCGAGGTGCAAATTTAAAGAACAATCATCAATTCAGGAAACCTAACACATCACACAAAGTTTTTGGAATCGTGGAAACGCTAGCACCCAAATCACATAAAGCATAACATTCATGATCTTTAATTTTAATTTTAATAGTAGGATTCTATTCATCATGAAGTTTTCTAGGAATAGAAACTTCCAATTCAAGCTTTTCTTCATAAGATTGCATTAAAGCATCAACGATATGTTTGGTAAAATCTTTATTTTGATTATAAGCATGCAGAGAATTTAGCACAGATTGCAAAAAGGAAATATAATCTATCAAAGAGCAATTATCATAATTAAATTCCTTGAAATCCAGAATAGTGAGTTCATTGCTATGTAAAGTTTTGACCTCTCCAATCCCACTTTTATTAATTTTTGCATCAAGATCTAAAAACTCCGAATCATTGGGACCCCTTTTAACTAAAGTTGACTCTTCTCCAGTCCCATCATTATCAAGATTCATATTGCAAAACAAATATTTAATAGGAGACAAATAAATCACTTTTAGATCTTCATCCTTATCAAAACTAGAAGAACACGCTTTTATAAAGCAATCCTTTTTTGCACGCATCCTAGCGGTTCTTTCCTTGCACTCATCAATGGAAATTCTCATGACTTTGAGAGACTCATTGATATCATGCTTAGGTGGAGTTCCCTTGAAGAGGAAAGGGTGACGCAGCAAAGTAGCGTAAGTATTTCCCTCAGTTTTTGAGAACCAAGGTATCAATCCAGTAGGAGACTACACGCAAGTCCCTCGTACCGGCACAAACAAATAAGAACCTCGCAACCAATGCGATAAAGGGGTTGTCAATCCCTTCACGGTCACTTACGAGTGAGATCTGATAGAGATAATAAGATAAATAAATATTTTTGGTATTTTTATGATATAGATTGAAAGTAAAGATTGCAAACTAAAATAGATAAGAAACTTCATATGATAAAAGATAGACCCCGGGGCCATAGGTTTCACTAGTGGCTTCTCTCAAGATAGCATAAGTATTATGGTGGGTGAACGAATTACTGTCGAGCAATTGATAGAAAAGTGCATAATTATGAGAATATCTAGGCACGATCATGTATATAGGCATCACGTCCGTGACAAGTAGACCAAAACGATTCTGCATCTACTACTATTACTCCACACATCGACCGCTATCCAGCATGCATCTAGAGTAGTTCATAAGAACAGAGTAACACATTAGGCAAGATGACATGATGTAGAGGGATAAACTCAAGCAATATGATATAAACCCCATCTTTTTATCCTCGATGGCAACAATACAATACGTGCCTTGCTGCCCCTGCTGTCACTGGGAAATGACACCGCAAGATTGAACCCAAAGCTAAGCACTTCTCCCATTGCAAGAAATATCAATCCAGTAGGCCAAACCAAACTGATAATTTGAAGAGACTTGCATAGATAACCAATCATACATAAAAGATTTCAGAGAAGAATCAAATATTGTTCATAGATAAACTTGATCATAAACCCACAATTCATCGGATCTCGACAAACACACCGCAAAAAGAGTTACATCGAATAGATCTCCAAGAAGATCGAGGAGAACTTTGTATTGAGATCCAAAGAGAGAGAAGAAGCCATCTAGCTAATAACTATGGACCCGAAGGTCTGTGGTAAACTACTCACACATCATCGGAGAGGCAATGGTGTTGATGTAGAAGCCCTCCGTGATCGATTCCCCCTCCGGCGGAGCTCCGGAAAAGGCCCCAAGATGGGATCTCTTGGGTACAGAAGGTTCCGGCGGTGGAAAAAGGGTTTCGTGGTGCTCCTCGATGTTTTCGGGGTATATGGACATATATAGGAGGAAGAAGTAGGTTGGTTGAGCTACGAGGGGCCCACGAGGGTGGGGGGTGCGCCCAGGGGGCAGGCGCGTCTCCCTGCCTCGTGGCCTCCTCGTTGATTTCTTGACGTCCACTCCAAGTCCCGTGGATCACGTTTGTTCCAAAAATAACTCTCCCGAAGGTTTCATTCCGTTTGATATTCCTTTTCTGTGAAACACCGAAATAGGCAAAAAAACAACAATTTGCACTGGGCCTTGGGTTAGTAGGTTAGTCCCAAAAATAATATAAAAGTGTGTAATAAAGCCCATTAACATCCACAACAGATAATATAATAGCATGGAACAATCAAAAATTATAGATACGTTGGAGACGTATCAGGGTGCCCCCCTCCCGCGTATATAAAGGAGGGGGAAGAGGAGGCCAGCCCTAGAGGGGGCTAATACGTCTCCATCGTATCTACTTTTCCAAACACTTTTGCCCTTGTTTTGGACTCTAACTTGCATGATTTGAATGGAACTAACTCGGACTGACGCTGTTTTCAGCAGAATTGCCATGGTGTTATTTATGTGCAGAAAAAAAGTTCTCGGAATGACCTGAAACTTCACGGAACGTCTTTTTGGAAATAATAAAAAATCCTTGCAAAAGATGAAGACCAGGGGGCCCACACCCTAGCCACGAGGGTGGGGGCGTGCCTGACCCCCCTGGGCGCGCCCCCTACCTCGTGGGCCCCCTAGAGCTCCTCTGACCTCAACTCCAACTCTATATATTTGCTTTCGGGGAGAAAAAAATCAAAGAGAAGGATTCATCGCGTTTTACGATACAGAGCCGCCGCCAAGCCCTAAAACCTCTTGGGAGGGCTGATCTGGAGTCCGTTCGGGGCTCCGGAGAGGAGAATCAGTCGCCATCGTCATCAGCAACCCTCCTCCATCACCAATTTCATGATGCTCACCGCCGTGCGTGAGTAATTCCATCGTAGGCTTGCTGGACGGTGATGGGTTGGATGAGATTTATCATGTAATCGAGTTAGTTTTGTTAGGGTTTGATCCCTAGTATCCACTATGTTCTGAGATTGATGTTGCTATGACTTTGCTATGCTTAATGCTTGTCACTAGGGCCCGAGTGCCATGATTTCAGATCTAAACCTATTATGTTTTCATCAATATATGAGTGTTCTTGATCCTATCTTGCAAGTCTATAGTCACCTACTATGTGTTATCATCCGGCAACCCCGAAGTGACAATAACCGGGACCAGTCCCGGTGATGACCGTAGTTTGAGGAGTTCATGTATTCACTATGTGCTAATGCTTTGTTCCGGTACTCTATTAAAAGGAGGCCTTAATATCCCTTAGTTTCCATTAGGACCCCGCTGCCACGGGAGGGTAGGACAAAAGATGTCATGCAAGTTCTTTTCCATAAGCACGTATGACTATATTCGGAATACATGCCTACATTACATTGATGAATTGGAGCTAGTTCTTTGTCACCCTAGGTTATGACTGTTACATGATGAACCGCATCCGACATAATTCTCTATCACCGATCCATTGCCTACGAGCTTTCCATATATTGTTCTCCGCTTATTTACTTTTCCGTTGCTATTGCTATCATCACTACAAAATACCAAAAACATTACTTCTGCTACCGTTACCTTTTACTATCGTTACCGCTACTATCATATTACTTTGCTACTAAACACTTTGCTGCAGATATTAAGTTTCCAGGTGTGGTTGAATTGACAACTCAGCTGCTAATACTTGAGAATATTCTTTGGCTCCCCTTGTGTCGAATCAATAAATTTGGGTTGAATACTCTACCCTCGAAAACTGTTGCGATCCCCTATACTTGTGGGTCATCAAGATTATTTTCTGGCGCTGTTGCCAGGGAGCATAGCTCTATTCTTTGAGTCACTTGGGATTTATATCTGCTTATCATTATGAAGAACTTGAGAGATCCAAAAACCAAGATTTATCCCTCAACTACGAGGGGAGGTAAGGAACTGCCATCTAGCTCTGCACTTGATTCACCTTTTGTTTTGAGTAAGCTTGCGACACCTAAACTTGCTTCTGCTATTCGTTCTGATATGTCGCATGTTATTGATGATGCCACTTCTGCTATGCATGATACTTATGATGAAACTACTTCTATGCTTGATACTACTGTGCGACTTGGTGAATTTCTTGATGAACAACTTGCTAGGGTTAGAGAGAATGAAAATATTGAATCTGATAATATTGTTGAAAGTGATGATGAAGACTCTTCCCCTAATAAATATGAATCGCCTGTTATTCCTGAGGGTTATGTTTTGGAAAAAGAAGCTCCTTTAGCTATTTTAGCTTGCAAAGATAGATACGAGCTTAAGAGGTTATTAGCTAAATGGAAGCAGCAATCTCTTAATGCTAGAATGAAACCTGACCCTGCTTTTGCTACTTCACCTATCTGTGTTACTGATAAGGATTATGAATTCTTTGTTGATCCTAATATAATTACTTTGGTTGAATCTGATCCTTTTCATGGCTATGAATCTGAAACTATTGTGGCACATCTTACTAAATTAAATGATATAGCCACCCTGTTCACTAATGATGAGAAATATCGCTACCTTTATATCCTTAAAATATTTCCATTCTGATTAAAGGGTGATTATTGGTGTCAAAACAGGCGGATCTCAGGTAGGGGGTCCCGAACTGTGCGTCTAAGGCGGATGGTAACAGGAGGTAGGGGACTCGATGTTTACCCAGGTTCAGGCCCTCTTGATGGAGGTAATACCCTACGTCCTTCTTGATTGTTCTTGATAATATGAGTATTACAAGAGTTGATCTACCACGAGATCGTTGAGGCTAAACCCTAGAAGCTAGCCTATGGTATGATTGTCTGTTGTCCTACGGACTAAACCCTCCGGTTTATATAGACACCGGAGGGGGCTAGGGTTACACAAAGTCGGTTACAAGGGAGGAGATCTACATATCCGTATTGCCAAGCTTGCCTTCTACGCCAAGGAAAGTCCCATCCGGACACGGGACGAAGTCTTCAATCTTGTATCTTCATAGTCCAACAGTCCGGGCGAAGGATATAGTCCGGCTGTTCGAAGACCCCCTAATCCAGGACTCCCTCAGTAGCCCCTTAACCAGGCTTCAATGACGATGAGTCCGACGCGCAGTTTTGTCTTCGGCATTGCAAGGCGTGTTCCTCCTCCGAATACTCCATAGAATATTTTGAACACAAGGATAGTGTTCAGTTCTGCAAAACAAGTTCCACATACCACCGTAGAGAGAATAATATTTCCATAGATCTAATCTGCTGATACATTTGACAATATGACATCATGCCATGGCCCGGTCATTATTCGAACCGTTTTTCTCAACCATCTACTGCACACATCGCGAGGTGGTTTCCTTAGCACGTATTGTCGAAGCAGAGATCATGTCCCCTTATCACGGGATTCTCATCAATACGGATGCGGGTAACGCAACCGCGCCATCAATTACGGCGCTTGGGGAATAAGAGGTTTTACCAGGCGAGTGGGGAGGCACATCGCCTCTTCCATCCTTATAAAGGGATTAGGATTCACTCTTTTCACCCACGCCTTCTTCCCAATTCATTCCATTTTGCTCAGGCTCCAGCGCCCAAGCGTTCACCTTCTCTACCCACAAAAGGTCTTCCAAAGATGTCCGGATCGGGAGCGGGAGGCAAATGGATGGCCTCTACCGTCCGAGAGAAGGATATCAAAAAGCTTCAGGAGGCCGGGTATCTGGTCAAGAAAATCAGCCATCGTCTCCCGACGGCGGGACAGATCGTCCCTACTCCGGAACCCCACGAGAGGGTTGTATTCCTCCCTTACTTTGTCTGCGGGCTAGGGTTTCCCCTCCACCCATTCGTCCATGGCCTCATGTATTATTATGGGATTGATCTTCATGATCTGTCCTCTAACTCCTTCCTCAACATATCGACATTCATTATCGTGTGCGAGGCTTTTCTCCACATTTCGCCGCACTTCGGTTTATGGATGAAGGTTTTTAATGTGAAGCCCAAGGTGGTGGGCGGCAAGCATGCCGAGTGCGGGGGCGCTATGGTGAGCAAGATGCCCAACGTCGTATGGCCAACGGGAACCTTTAATGATTCTGTCAAGGAGTGGCAACAGCAGTGGTTTTACATCACTGAGCCGTGCGGCAAGGAATGGGTCGCCTCTCCTGAGTTTCGATCCGGCACCCCTCTGCGGCTTACATCCTGGGTCAAGAAAGGCCTGGACTGGTCCTCGTCCGACGAACTGTCGGTGCTTCAGACACGCGTTAAAGATATGGGAGATAAGAACATTGAACTTGTCAACATAGTCTAGGTGATGTTAGTCCGCCGGATACTGCCTTGTCAACACCGGACTTGCAATCTATGGGATTTCGATCCGGCCAGGCACCAAAATTTGCGAAGGTTCTTCGGCTCCTCGCACGAGGAAATTTGGAAGGTGCTTTTTAAGTCCAGCAAATCATGGCCGGACTCCACCGAAGACCGCGGGTACCAACTGTCCCGCCCTGCAAGTTCAATGAGTTTATTAAACTTTTATATCCGCATGACCCAAAGCAAGCGCTTAACGCATGTTTATTCAACTCCCCTAGAGCTGGACGAAGAAGGCGGAGCGGATCCATTGTCCGGCCCCGTTGCCTGAATACCCGGCCATCGCACTTCTGACAAAGTTGCTGGTACCGGCGCCCTACAAGGTGCCGAAGAAGACGGCCGAAAAGGAGGCCAAAAAGACCCGGGGCGGCCTTCGTTGTCGCGGCACTTCGGACACAATACCCAAAGGCTTTGATGCCCGTTCCGCCTCCGAAGAGGATAAAAAGGAGGAGGAAGATGAATCCCCTGCAGGGGGGAGGAGGAAGAGGACGAGCTCCGCACCCTTGGAGGCCGAACTGCCCAAAAGGGGAAAGGCTTCTCTTCCAGAGGAGTCCACTGCCGCTGCCGACAGCGGCCTGGCATGGGATCCCAGGGCCCAGCCCCTGGTCAACTCATAAGTATATAAAATCCGAGTACGTTTAAGCGTCGGACTCATCGTGGCTTAGTATTTTAACCTTAAGCCATATTTTTTGGTAGTCCGGTGAGGTCCCGTACCAAACAATCCTCATCAGAGGATAAGGTGAGCTCGAATGCTATGGAGAGTGAGACGCCCCAAAAGGCCCCTTCCTCCAAACAGGTGCATAACACTGAGGCTTCGTCCCAGAAGGACCCCGGCCAAGGAGGAAAGGAAGAAACTATGAAGGCGGCGCCTGGAGGTCAAACCGCAGGGGTCGGACACGTGGGGGAAAAGATTCCCATAGGATCTAACGGCGGGGGCAACCCTGAGCTCGGCTCCTCAGCGGATGCGATTCCAGAGGTTTATACAGCTCCAGAATCAAGAAGGCAGCCTCCTTCAGCTGGAGGGGGCGGGCCTGTTCCGCTGGCGACCTCTGTCCATCCAGAGGTGTCGGATGCTTTGTTGGTGGCGTTACGAGACGCCTCCATTGTTGACGAACACCATGACCTTATGGGTGTGGTGATTGAGAAGATTCAGTCAACCGAGAGTGGACTAAACGAAGCTTGTATCGGCCTTATAAGAGGCTTTGAGGTATGTTGTATAAGTTGCCGAAGAGTGTCATGGTATAGATAGTAGCCCCTGATACCCTGTTCGATGAAAGAAGGAACCGGATAGGGGACCGCATTGATGATCACAGGAAGACTCATTGAGTGATATTGATTTTTCTTCTGTTCCAAGCAGATACCTGTAGCGGCTGCTGCCTCTCATACTGCGGGGATCTCCGGACTGAATCAAAGTCTGGAGCGGGCCATAGACGAAATTGGCAAATTAAAAATGCAGTTGAGGGATAAACAAGGTATGCACAAGCGTTGCACGCATTTATTGTGAAATAAATGTTCAGTATGAAATAAGCCGCATAATTTGTGCTAGGGGTTATGACCGAAGTCGAGGCCCTCAAAAGGGTCATTGCCGAGGCCGAGAAAAAAGTGGCCACGGAGCGGACTCTTCGTGAGAAACACAAAGCCAGAGTTATTAAAGCTGAGCAGGAGCTACAAGAGGCCGTAAGTAAATGCGAGGCCTTGGAGCAGAGTTTAACAGAGAAAGAGTCCGAACTCACCAAGGCGCGTCAAGCCACGAGCGACGCCCGGGGGGAAACCCAAAGCGCCCTGCAGGGGATCCAAGAGGCGAGGAAGATCGCGGCGGGTAAGGCTTTTCCCATGTAAAGAAAGTATTTGAAGGGAAAACTATGTTTCTGATTGTGAATCCGGACTTCTCAGGTGTATTTGCTGAGCTACCACGCAGTATATCAGATGCTGCTCACTTCTACCGAGCCGAAGGAAGGAACACCGCCGATAAGTTCTTTTGGCCGCAGTATTTGGCACTGAATTATCCGGTGCCTTTTGTCGATCAACTGAAATAGCTGATCGAACTGCATAAGGCGACGGAACTAGCCATGAAAGATGTGGTTATCCGGCTATGGCCTGCCGAGCCGATTCCAAGCAGCTACTTCGGGCTCGTGAGGCGGCTTGTACACGCTTGCCCTCGACTTGACATTGTCAAGCGGTCGGTCTATATAGAAGGAGTGCGAATGGCCTTCGCCCTCGTAAAGGTGCACTGGGGGAAGATGGATGTCGAAAAGCTAGTGACCGAGGGACCGCCGGATGGGAAGGAGCACCGCAAGCCCGAATTGTATTATAAGAGTGTCCTGAAAGGATCCTACCTTGCAGCAGAGCTATGCACCAAGGACATTATATTTCCATGAATGCCGATCATGTTATCCGTTGTAATGTTTGAACAAGGTCATTGTTATGTCTCCTGTTATATAAAAGTTTACCCTCATGTGCGGCCGTTTGTATGTTAAGGCTGAGAGTTGGCCAGTCATCGGCTTCTGCCCCCACGTAAGGAGTACGGGGGTGTACGGGATAAACCTGAGCACTCTTTATCCCAGTTTTGGGTCCTCCGAAGGAGGTGCTTAGCACAACGAACCAGGCAATCAGACTATAGGACTTTATCACTCTCACTTAGCCATAGGAGCTTTAGTATGGTCGGCGCAGCCCCTTGTGTTCGGAAGACCGTACTAGGGGCTCTATAAGCGCCTGATCGGAGAAAAAGCTGATCCATTGCACGCTGCATTGGTTATGGCATTATGCGGGAGAAATCCTTAAAGATTTTGTGACCGCTCGAACAGCTGACCAGCTCTCGCCGTATCATGACAGTCAGTTTTCGGCTTTCTCTACTGAGGTGCTCATCCGGAAGAACCGGGACACAATCACAGTAGTTCTCCCAGTGCTACCTTAGCCGATATAGCAGAATGTAAGGTACCAAAACATGGGAGCCGGGCAAACCCAACTATTGACCCAAGACATGATTCGGAGCTGATGCATATAATGCTATAAGTTTGGGGTGCTGAACTTCCATGAAGGTGTTCGGACTTTTATTGCTGTGTTATGGGGAAAACGAAGCCCCTGGCATGGTTAAGGCATATCGCTATGTACGGATGTCATTTGATGAAATGATTTCGATAAGAAATAATCAGCAAGTGAACGTCATATAAATCCACATGTTGTATTTGAATAATACGTCTATGCGTATGGGTACAAGTAATGTGATAAAAAAATGAGTTGTGATAGCAGAACCTGCTGTGACCAGGGGGAAGAGGTTGAGTGCGGATCCGTATTGTAGCTGGACGTTTGCTGCTGGGAATGTCTAAGGATCCCCAGACGCATTCGAGCTGCCTCTGTGGAGTCCGTCCTGGTTGGTGCAAAGGTGAACCTGCAAAGGAAATATAAGAAATGTTTGCGTGCCGGAGGGCGGTTGAACCATTGAGTTCGGCCTGTCATGGCCTTCTCCGGAGTGTTTAGTTGAGCCCTGGACGAGCCGGGGTATCCTTCCGCGAAGTAGTTCGGAGCCCCTTGATGGTGTCCGGGAGCCTGGGCGTCGACTCGAGGTTCGGCTGCAAGGTGCTGCTCGTTGTTCCTACTGCTAAGACAGTGATGTATTTGTTGGTGCCGAAGGAAGGTTCGGCCTTGCCATGAACCATGGGACGCCGCGTGGACCGGGCATTTTGAGCTTACGGTAGGCATAATGTGGCATCGCGTTGAATCGAGTGAACGTGGTTCGCCCGAGCAGTGCTTGATAGTCACTGCGGAAAGGGGCGATTTCGAAGATTAACTCTTCGATACGGTAATTTTCTGGTGATCCGAAGATTACCTCGAGGACAATGGAGCCTGTACAGATGACCTCCATACCTGGTATGATGCCTCAAAAAGTGGCTTTAGTGGGCTTGATCGCTAAATGATCGATGCCCATCTTGCGCACTGTATCTTGGTAAAGCAGATTTAAACTGCTACCCCTGTCCATAAGGACTCGAGTGAGGTGGAACCCGTCTACTATTGGGTCGAGGATTAGTGCGGCTGGATTGCCCCGATTGGCGTTAACCGGACGATCCGTGTAGTTGAAGGTGACCGGCCCTAGCTTATATTGTGGGACGGCAAGTTCCGTTGAGCCGCCGTCCTTAAGGGTGCATATCTGGTCCAAGTGGGCAATTTGGGTGGTATTTACCACATTCACCAATTGAATATGGGGGGCATTTCTTTTGCCCTCCTGTGTTCGACGATCTGGGATCTTCGTCGCTATCGTCGCTTTGAGACCCCTCTTCGTTTTTGGCGCCTACCTTGCCGGCTTGTTTGAAGACCCAGCATTCTCTGTTGGTATGGGTGGTTGGTGTTTCTGGGGTGCCATGAATTTGGCATCGGCGAGCGAGTATGCGATCCAGACTCGATGGACCCGGATTTGTATTTTTGGGCGGCCCTTTCCGCTGACCGGACTTTGAGACCCTGAACCCGACATTAACTGCCGTATTTTTGGCGTTTTTACCGTATTTGTAGCGCTGGTGTTTGTTGCATCGTGGTTCACCTTTGCTATCCCTGGCTTGTGATATGCCAGGTTTGCTTGCTGTATTGGTACTACGAGCCAACCAGCTATCTTCGCCCGCACAAAAGTGGGTCATAAGTGTCGTGAGGGCTGCCATGGATTTTGGCTTCTCTTGGCCGAGGAGCCGAGCAAGCCATTCATCACGGATATTATGCTTAAATGCCGCTAAGGCCTCTGCATTCGGACAGTCGACAATTTGGTTTTTCTTAGTTAGGAATCGTGTCCAGAATTGCTTGGCCGATTCCCCTGGCTGCTGAGTTATATGGCTCAAGTCATCAACATCCGGTGGTCGCACATAAGTGCCCTGGAAGTTGTCAAGGAATGCGTCTTCCAAATCCTCCCAACTGCTGACGGAGTCTGCTGGCAAGCTATTCAGCCAATGTCGAGCCGGTCCTTTGAGTTTTAGTGGGAGGTACTTGATGGCATGTAGATCATCACTGCGAGCCATGTGGATGTGAAGGAGGAAATCCTCAATCCATATAGCGGGATCTGTTGTACCATCATACGATTCGATGTTTACGGGTTTAAAACCCTCCGGGAATTCGTGATCCATAACTTCATCAGTGAAGCATAGGGGGTGTGCGGGCGCCTCTGTGCCAGGCTATATCACGACGCAGTTCATATGAGTCTTGTCTGCTGTATTCGGCCCAGCTGGATTTACCTTTAGTGTATCCGGCGCGACGGTCATCGTCCCGCGTGGCGCGTGCCCCCGTGACCCGTATATTGACCTTGCATGTTTTGCCCTGCTGTCCAATACGTCTTGCAGGTCCCGTGTGTTGCCCCGGGCCTTGGTATTTTTGATTGAGTGGCGGCGGGGTGCAGGCTGAACTTCAGGCTGAAACGCCTCTCTAGCTCGGCCACGCAGTGGCCGGTCAGCCGCATCGTACACTGGTGATGGAGGTTTCAATGCTTCCTCCTCGGGGTGAGGTAGCAACCTGCGTTTTGGGTAACTCTTGGAGGGGCGCTCGAGTTCGTCTTCCTCAGCCGCAAGGACTTCGGTCCATCTGTGTGCTAGCAAGTCTTGATCAGCTTGAAGCTGTTGTTGCTTTTTCTTCAGGCTATTTGCTGTGGTCATAAGCCGGCGCTTGAAGCGCTCCTGCTCGACGGGATCCTCAGGCACGATAAATTCTTCGTCGCCGAGGCTCACCTCACCTTCGGAGAGAGGCATGTAATTGTCCTCCTCCGGTTCTCCATATGCTGCCTGCTCTGGAGGGCTAGCTTGTTCACCCTCCCGCTCTACATCGTGCTGGAGGGGATTGTGGTTGTCTTCGGCACTATCCGGAGTGTTATTGTCTCTTGTGCCGGTATCACTACTTTTGCTGTTGCGGGACTTAGAGCGGCGCCGCTGACGTCGGCGCTTGGTTTGCTTCTTGGAGGGGTCATCCTCCGATGTCTCGTCGCCATTGCCTTCTTTGGGGGTGTCCACCATGTATATATCATATGATGAGGTGGCAGTCCAGCGCCCTGTGGGCGGTGGTTCCTGTTCGTCTCCTGCATCGTCGTCCATACCGTTGATGTCTTTGGAGTCGAAGTCGAGCATCTCGGTTAAATCGTCGACAGTGGCTACTAAGTGGGTGGTGGGTGGGCGGCGAATTTCTTCGCTGTCCACATCCCATTCTAGCCGGACATAGTTCGGCCAAGGTTCTCCTGACAGGGAGAGAGACCTTAATGAATTTAGCACATCGCCAAAAGGCGAGTGCTGAAAGATATCCGCGGAGGTGAACTCCATTATCGGCGCCCAGTCAGATTCGATAGGCACGGATGCAGGCGGCTCGGAGTCTGTGGCCGGAGACGAATCCAGTGGATCGGCGACACGGCTCTCGTAAGGGGTGAAGTCAGTATCCGGCTCCATCGCCACTAAGAGTGCAGCCTCCATGGCGGGGTCTATCCCTCCATCCTTGGGTGGCGCAATTTGCTCCAGATTGAAGGCCGGAGTAGTTGCAGATGTGAACTCCCAAACACTGTCCGATGGCAGAGTTATGTCATGCTCATCGTGATTGTGCGGTGCACCTGACATGGGCTCGAATCCGTCGAAGATCAAGTCTCCGTGGATGTCGGCAATGTAGTTTAAGTTTCTGAACCTGACCTGATGGCCAGGGGCGTAGCTCTCGATCTGCTCCAGATGGCCAAGCGAATTGGCCCGTAGTGCGAAGCCGCCGAATACGAAGATCTGTTCGGGGAGGAAAACCTCACCCTGGACCGCATCGTTACCAATGATCGAAGGGGCCATCGAGCCTTATGGTGACGACACAGTGGAACTCTTAATGAAAGCACCAATGTTAGTGTCAAAACCGGTGGATCTCGGGTAGGGGGTCCCGAACTGTGCGTCTAAGGCGGATGGTAACAGGAGGCAGGGGACATGATGTTTACCCAGGTTCGGGCCCTCTTGATGGAGGTAATACCCTACATCCTGCTTGATTGTTCTTGATGATATGAGTATTACAAGAGTTGATCTACCACGAGATCGTAAGGCTAAACCCTAGAAGCTAGCCTATGGTATGATTGTCTGTTGTCCTACGGACTAAACCCTCCGGTTTATATAGACATCGGAGGGGGCTAGGGTTACACAAAGTTGGTTACGAGGGAGGAGATCTACATATCCGTATTGCCAAGCTTGCCTTCTACGCCAAGGAAAGTGCCATCCGGACACGGGACGAAGTCTTCAATCTTGTATCTTCATAGTCCAACAGTCCGGGCGAAGGATATAGTCCGGCTATCCGAAGACCCCCTAATCCAGGACTCCCTCAGTGATGCTAATATATGGTTTAATTCTCTTGATCCTGGTTGTGTGTGTAGTCCCCAGGAAATGATTTATTACTTCTCTGCTAAATATTTCCCTGCTCATAAGAAACAAGCTGCTTTGAGGGATATATATAATTTTTTTGCAAATTGAAGAAGAGAGTCTCCCACAAGCTTGGGGGAGGCTTCTCAAATTACTTACTACTTTGTCTGATCATCCTCTTAAGAAAAATGAAATACTTGATATCTTTTATAATGGACTAACCGATGCTTCTAGAGATTACCTGGATAGTTGTGCTGGTTCTGTTTTCAGGGAGAGAACACCGGATGAAGCTGAAATTCTATTGAATAATATGTTTACAAATGAAAATAATTGGACACTTCCTGAGCCAACTCATGAGCCTATTCCTAAATCAACTCTGAAGAAAAGAGGTGTTCTATTTCTCAGTCCGGAAGATATGCAAGAGGCAAAGAAATCTATCAAAGAAAAAGGTATTAAAGCTAAAGATGTTAAGAATTTACCTCCTATTGAAGAAATACATGGTCTTAATTTACCGCCTGTTGAAGAAACATATGATCTTAATCCATTACCTATTGAAGAAATACATGGTCTTGATAACCCGACACAGGTAGTAAAGGTAAATTCTCTCTATAGATATGATAAAGCTGAAATCCCTCTTACTAAGTTTGCTAGCCAATGCTTAGATGAGTTTGATAATTTTATGGTGAAGCAAGAAGATTTTAATGCTTATTTTGGTAGACAATTGAAATACAATTCAAATATGCTTGACCACTTGGGTGATTATATGGCTAATGTCAAAGGTGAACTTAAACTTATTAGTAAACATGCTTCTATGGTTACCACTCAAGTAGAACAAGTACTTAAGGCTCAAAATGATTTGCTCAATGAATTGAATAGTAAGAATAATGATTATGCTGTTAGAGTTATGACTAGAGGTGGTAAAATGACTCAGGAACCTCTGTATCCTGAAGGCCACCCTAAGAGAATTGAGCAAGATTCTCAGAGAAATAATATAGATGCACCTAGTCCTTCTAAAAGGAAGAAAAAGAAAAATGATAGGACTTTGCATGCTTCTAGTGAACCTATTGCTGAAACACCTGAGAATCCAAATGATATTTCTACTTCTGATGTTGAAACACAATCTGGTAATGAACCTGAAACTAGTGATAATTTTAATGATAAGGTTCATGATGATGCTCAACCTAGCAATGATAATGATATAGAAATTGAACCTGCTGTTGATCTTGATAACCCACAATCAAAGAATCAACGTTATGATGAGAAAGACTTTGTTGCTATGAAACATGGTAAAGAAAGAGAACCATGGGTTCAGAAACCCATGCCTTTTCCTCCCAAACCATCCAAGAAAAAGGATGATGAGGATTTTGAGCGCTTTGCTGAAATGATTAGACCTATCTTTTTGCGTATGCGATTAACTGATATGCTTAAAATGAATCCTTATGCTAAGTACATGAAATAAATTGTCACTAATAAAAGAAAGATACCGGAAGCTGAAATTTCCACCATGATTGCTAATTATACTTTTAAGGGTGGAATACCAAAGAAACTTGGAGATCCAGGAGTACCTACTATACCATGCTCCATTAAAAGAACCTATGTTAAAACTGCTTTATGTGATCTTGGAGCCGGTGTTAGTGTTATGCCTCTCTCTTTATATCATAGACTTGATTTGAATAAGTTGACACCTACTGAAATATCTTTGCAAATGGCTGATAAATCAACTGCTATACCTGTCGGTATTTGTGAGGATGTGCCTGTTGTGGCTGCAAATGTTACTATTTTAACGGACTTTGTTATTCTTGATATTCCTGAGGACGATAGTATGTCTATTATTCCTGGAAGACCCTTTTTGAATACTGCAGGGGCTGTTATTGATTGCAACAAAGGCAATGTCACTTTTCATGTTAATGGTAATGAGCATACGGTACACTTTCCAAGGGAACAACCTCAAGTTCATAGTATCAACTCTATTGGAAAATTTTCGTCGATTATATTTGGAGGTTTTGAATTTCCTCTTCCTACTGTCAAAAAGAAATATTATATTCTTATTATTGTGGATGTGCATATCCCCGTTGAGGTAACATAGTGTTATTCGAAATTTCTCCGGTTCCATGTTATTTGGAATGAGTTTGTTAACAAGACCTGATCAACCTTGTTAGTGGATTCCTTTTGATGAGCATGAGATGGATGAAACTAGAAGGCACAACCTTCTGTACCCTCCTTTTACTTTCTGTTATTTATATTAAATAAAATAAAAATAGTATTTCCTGTCCGTTATCCGAATTATCCGTGCAATATAAAAATACCCCGAAAATAAAAGTTCTCCAAATGCCCTGAAATTTAAATATGATTTTTTCTAGGATATTTCAGAATTTTTGGCACTGAGAACACAGCACGGGGGGCATCCACCTGGCCACAAGGGTGGAGGGCACGACCTACCCCCTGGGCGCGCCCCCTGCCTCGTGGGCCCACGGTGGCCCTCCTCCACTTATTCCTGCACCCACACACTCCTTCTTCCTCCCACAAACACGATTATCCAGCTCAAGCACGAGTTCTAGCTCATTTTGCTGCGATTTTCGATCTCCTTGCTCAAAGCACCTCTCACAAAACTGCTTGGGGGATTGTTCCTTGGTATGTGACTCCTCCATTGGTCCAATTAGTTTTTGTTCTAGTGCTTTATTCATTACAAATTTGTGCTGCCTAGGTGACCCTGTTCTTGAGCTTGCATGTCAAATTTATATGGTTCCAAGTAGTTTTGATGCATGATATAGGCTCTAGGCACTTGTAGGGGTAGTTGCTATCAATATTGTTGAGTTTGGTTTACTTTTATTTTTGAAGTTACTAAAAATTTCAGAATTTTTCAGAAAATAATGAAGAGATTTTTGAGGGGCTCATCGAGCCGAAGCTCGAAGGAAAAGCAAAATGAAGAAGCAAAGAAGCCCAAGTATAATCTGCCTCACACCGCGGAGGTTAGGCCGTGTAAATGGCCCTCCGATGATTTCTTGAGAGCAACCGGGATTCATGAGGATTTTTATGAATTGGTTACGAATGCAGGCCTCACCGACTTCCTCCGCGACCAACGCGAACAGTATCTCTTACTCACCAATACTTTTGTGCAAAACTTCTACTATTATCCTAGGGAATCACCTCCTTCAGTAGAGTTTCATTTATATGATGTGGTTAAGAAGATGTCACTATATGAATTTTGTAGGGTTTGCAAAATACCTTTCGAGGGTAGCTTAGAGGAACCACATCGTAAAGATGTGGATGGGTTTATTGACACTATCACTGTAGGGGAAACTAGGAAGGTTTCCGATGCAAGAATCACGAGCATACATTTTCCTGTTTTACGCTACTTTGCAATATTTGCTAGTCGTTGCTTAATTGGTCGCGGAAACTGTGGAAACCATAGTGTTCCTGATATTTTTATTTTGTTCCATGGTTTATTCCATGATGACTCTGTTAGTATGGGCGGTATTATTGCTAAATGGTTAAGTCTGAACCATACAAAAGGACCCATCTTTGGTGGTATCTATGCTTCACGCCTTGCTGCACACTATAACATACCCATTAGGCACTATGAAAAAGAAGAAAAAGTGTTGCCTACTGTTTATTTAGATTATAAGAGTATGGTAGCTCATGATTTTATTATAAAGAATAGGGAAGGGGAGCTGAAATACAAATTGTTCTTTGATAAACGTCATCTTGAGACTATCACCTTGCCTGCTCCTTCCTTGTTTGATTTATCTACAGGCCAGTACCTCGTCTCGCCAGAGGACATTCACGCTTACCGGAACCCTACATCAGCCACAGAGCCAGAGTCGGAACCACAAATTGATCCTCCACGACAGTCTAATTACCAGTGGGATCCGAAGATGATTGCCAACCAGTGGCAATCAGAGTCTTCTTCTTCGCAGTACGACCCCAACTATTACTATGGATATCCGCCAGGCCAACCGTGGCCATAGACCAACTTAGGCCAAAAGCCTAAGCTTGGGGGAGTACGTATTTCTCACCGACATTACATTCATGTTCACACACTCATTGCTAGATGTCGGTGCTCATACTTTTTCATTGTAATATCCATGCTAGTTTATTTCCCTTTTTATGCTTTCTTCTTGTGTGTTTAATAAACCTTAAGAAAAACAAAAAAAATAGTTGTAGCTTTTAGCTAGTTTTAATTTCCATGCTTGTAGTAGTAATTAAAAAGAAAACCCAAAAAGATTTCATGTTCTTCTTTTGCTTGTTGGGAGCTTTCCCGTGTAAATAGTTTTATTTCTTTTCTTTTCTTTGGGGGTCGATAGGAGAAGACCATAATTAAATTGTTGAAGTGGCTCTTATATGCATTATTGTTGACCTATTAAAAGAGCCCATATTGCCTTGTCTTCTCCCGTTTATTGAATGATTGCAGATTCCAGCTTAGTCCAATGCACGTGCACTATTATTATTATCCACATCATTCGGTCGTGCAAGTGAAAGGCAATTATGACGATATAGGATGGACTGACTGAGATGAGAAAATTTGGTATGAACTCTACCTCTCTTGTTTTTGTAAATATGATTAGTTCATCGTTCCTGATTCAGCCTATTATGAATAAACATGTTTGCAATGAAAACTAGAGACCACAGTTTCTTGTGCCATGCTTCATTAGCTAGGAGCTTATAATGGTTTACCTTGCGTGCCAACATGCTATTAAAATGGTTGTGATGTGGTATGATAGGGTGGTATCCTCCTCTGAATGATTTAAGCGAATTGACTTGGTACATGTTCACGCATGTAGTTGAAACAAAATCAACATAGCCTTCATGATATTTATGTTCATGGTGAATCATATCCTACTCATGCTTGCATTCGGTGTTGATTAATTTTAATGCATGTTCATGACTGTTGTCGCTCTCTAGCTGGTCGCTTCCCAATATTTTTGTAGCCTTCACCTGTACTAAGCGGGAATACTGCTTGTGCATCCAACTCCATAAACCCCAAAGTTATTCCATATGAGTCCACCATACCTACATATATGCGGTATCTACCTGCCGTTCCAAGTAAATTTGTATGTGCCAAACTCTAAACCTTCAAATAAATATCCTGTTTTGTATGCTCGAATAGCTCATGTATCCACTAGGGCTGTTCGTATCTTCCATGTTAGGCGGGTTATTCTCAAGAGGAGTGGACTCCGCTCCTCACTCACGAGAAAATGGCTGGTCACTGGGATGCCCAGTCCCATGCTTTATGAAAACTAAATCAAAATAATTGCAAACAAAACTCCCCTTGGGACTCTTTGTTAGTTGGAGGCACTCGTTGTTTCGAGCAAGCCATGGATTGATGCTTGTTGGTGGAGGGGGAGTATAAACTTTACCATTCTATTTGGGAACCGCCTATAATGTGTGTAGCATGGAAGATATCGCCACCTCTTGGTTGTTATGTTGACAATGAAAGTATACCGCTCAAAATATTATCCACCTCTATTTCAAAGCTGAGCTCTGGCACCTCTACAAATCCCTTCTTCCCTCTACGAAGGGCCTATCTATTTACTTTTATGTTGAGTCATCATCCTCTTATTTAAAAGCACCAGTTGGAGAGCACCACTGTCATTTGCATTCATTACTGTTAGTTTACATTGAGTATGACTTGACTGGATCTCTTTTACCATGAATTACAATGTCTAGTCAGTCCTTGATCTTTAAAGGTGCTCTGCATTTATGTTTTGCGGTCTCAGAAAGGGCTAGCGAGATACCATCTTGTTATATCATATTATGATTGTTTTGAGAAAGTGTTGTCATCCGAGATTTATTATTATTGCTTGCTAGTTGATTATGCCATTGATATGAGTAAACATGAGACCTATGCGTTATTGTGAATATGGTTAGTTCATAATCTTTGCTGAAAACTTGAATGCTGGTTTACATATTTACAACAACAAGAGCAAACGGAGTTTGTAAAAGTTTTTTTTATCACTTCAGTTTATCAACTGAATTGCTTGAGGACAAGCAAAAGTTTAAGCTTGGGGGAGTTGATACGTCTCCGTCGTATCTACTTTTCCAAACACTTTTGCCCTTGTTTTGGACTCTAACTTGCATGATATGAATGGAACTAACCCGGACTGACGTTGTTTTCAGCAGAATTGCCATGGTGTTATTTATGTGCAGAAAAGAAGTTCTCAGAATGACCTGAAACTTCACGGAACGTCTTTTTGGAAATAACAAAAAAATCCATGCAAAAGATGAAGACCAGGGGGGCCACACCCTAGCCACGAGGATGGGGGTGCGCCTGACCTCCCTGGGCGCGCCCCCTACCTCGTGGGCCCCCTGGAGCTCCTCCGGCCTCAACTCAAACTCTATATATTTGCTTTCGTGGAGAAAAAAATCGAAGAGAAGGATCCATCATGTTTTACGATACGGAGCCGCCGCCAAGCCCTAAAACCTCTCGGGAGGGCTGATCTAGGGTCCATTCGGGGCTCCGGTGAGGAGTATCCGTCGCCATCTTCATCATCAACCTTCCTCCATCACCAATTTCCTGATGCTCACCACCGTGCGTGAGTAATTCCATCGTAGGCTTGCTGGACGGTGATGGGTTGGATGAGATTTGTCATGTAATCGAGTTAGTTTTCTTAGGGTTTGATCCCTAGTATCCACTATGTTCTGAGATTGATATTGCTATGACTTTGCTATGCTTAATGCTTGTCACTAGGTCCCGAGTGCCATGATTTCAGATCTGAACCTATTATGTTTTCATCAATATATGAGTGTTCTTGATCCTATCTTGCAAGTCCATAGTCACCTACTATGTGTTATGATCCGGCAACCCCGAAGTGACAATAATCGGGACCACTCCCGGTGATGACCGTAGTTGGAGGAGTTCATGTATTCACTATGTGCTAATGCTTTGTTCCGGTATTCTATTAAAAGGAGGCCTTAATATCCCTTAGTTTCCATTAGGACCCCGCTGCCATGGGAGGGTAGGACAAAAGATGTCATGCAAGTTCTTTTCCATAAGCATGTATGACTATATTCGGAATACATGCCTACATTACATTGATGAATTGGAGCTAGTTCTTTGTCACCCTAGGTTATGACTGTTACATGATGAACCACATCCGGCATAATTCTCTATCACCGATCCATTGCCTACGAGCTTTCCATATATTGTTCTCCGCTTATTTACTTTTCCATTGCTATTGCTATCATCGCTACAAAATACCAAAAACATTACTTCTGCTACTGTTACCTTTTACTATCGTTACCGCTACTATTTACTTTGCTACTAAACACTTTGCTGCAGATATTAAGTTTCCAGGTGTGGTTGAATTGACAACTCAGCTGCTAATACTTGAGAATATTCTTTGGCTCCCCTTGTGTCGAATCAATAAATTTGGGTTGAATACTCTACCCTCGAAAACTGTTATGATCCCCTATACTTGTGGGATATCAGGGGCGCGCCAAGGGGGGGGAGTCCTACTTGGACTCCCAGTCCAAGTAGGATCCCCCCTTTCCTATTCCAACCAGGAGAAGGAGGGAAGGAGGAAGAGGGGAGAAGGAAAGAGAGGGGGGCGCCGCCCCCTCCTAGTCCAATTCGAACCAGCCCTTGGGGGGGGGGAGCGCGGACACCCTTGAGGCCCTTCTCTCCTTTCCACTAAAACCCATTAAGGCCTATTAGTTCCACGGGGGGGGTTCTGGAACCTCCTAGTACTCCGGAAAATACTCGAAACACTTCGGAACCATTTCGGTGTCTGAATATAACCTACCAATATATCGATCTTTACCTCTTGACCATTTAGAGACCCCTCGTCATGTCCGTGATCTCATCTGGGACTCCGAACAAACTTAGGTCATCAAATCACATAACTCATAATACAAATTGTCATCGAACGTTAAGCGTGCGGACCCTACGGGTTCGAAAACTATGTAGACATGACCGAGACAGATCTCCGGTCAATAACCAATAGCGGAACCTGGATGCTCATATTGGCTCCTACATATTCTATGAAGATCTTTATCGGTCAAACCGCATAACAACATATGTTGTTCCCTTTGTCATTGCTATGTTACTTGCCAGAGATTCGATCGTCGGCATCATCATACCTACTTCAATCTCGTTACCGGCAAGTCTGTTTACTTGTTCCGTAATGCATCATCCCGTAGCTAACTCATTAGTCACATTGCTTGCAAGGCTTATAGTGATGTGCATTACCGAGAGGGCCCAGAGATACCTCTCTGATACTCGGAGTGACAAATCCTAATCTCGATCTATGCCAACTCAACAAACACCATCGGAGACACCTGTAGAGCATCTTTATAATCACCTAGTTACATTGTGACGTTACGTAGCTGATAACCCACAAGTATAGGGGATCGCAATAGTTTTCGAGGGTAGATTATTCAACCCAAATTTATTGATTCGACACAAGGGGAGCCAAATAATATTCTCAAGTATTAGCAGCTGAGTTGTCAATTCAACCACACCTGGATACTTAATATCTGCAGCAAAGTGTTTAGTAGCAAAGCAATATGATAGTAGCGGTAAAGATAGTAAAAGGTAACGGTAGCAGAAGTAATGTTTTTAGTATTTTGTAGTGATGATAGCAATAGCAACAGAAAAGTAAATAAGCGGAGAACAATATATGGAAAGCTCGTAGGCAATGGATCGGTGATAGAGAATTATGCCGGATGCGGTTCATCATGTAACAGTCATAACCTAGGGTGACACAGAACTAGCTCCAGTTCATCAATATAATGTAGGCATGTATTCCGAATATAGTCATACATGCTTATGGAAAATAACTTGCATGGCATCTTTTGTCCTACCCTCCCGTGGCAGCGGGGTCCTATTGGAAACTAAGGGATATTAAGGCCTCCTTTTAATAGAGTACCGGACCAAAGCATTAACACATAGTGAATACATGAACTCCTCAAACTACGGTCATCACCGGGAGTGGTCCCGACTATTGCCACTTCGGGGTTGCCGGATCGTAACACATAGTAGGTGACTATAGACTTGCAAGATAGGATCAAGAACTCTCATATATTGATGAAAACATTAATAGGTTCAGATCTAAAATCATGGCACGCGGGCCCTAGTGACAAGCATTAAGCATAGCAAAGTCATAGCAACATCAATATCAGAACATAGTGGATACTAGGGATCAAACCGTAACAAAACTAACTCGATTACATGATAAATCTTGCTACCTCTTGAGCACTGCGTTGGTTTTCCCTTGAAGAGGAAAGGGTGATGCATTAAAGTAGCGTAAGTATTTCCCTCAGTTTTGAGAACCATGGTATCAATCCAGTAGGAGATCACGCTCGAGTCCCACGCACCTACACAAACAAATAAGAACCTCGCAACCAACGCGATAAAGGGGTTGTCAATCCCTTCACGGTCACTTACGAGAGTGAGATCTGATAGATACGATAAGACAATATTTTTGGTATTTTTATGATAAAGACAAATAAAAATGCAAAGGAAAATAAACGACAATAGAAATAGCTAAGTGTTGGAAGATTAATATGATGGAAGATAGACCCGGGGGCCATAGGTTTCACTAGTGGCTTCTCTCAAGAGCAGAAGTATTACGGTGGGTAAATGAATTACCGTCGAGCAACTGATAGAAAAGCGAATAATTATGAGAATATCTAGGTATGATCATGTATATAGGCATCATGTCCGTGACAAGTAGACCGAAACGATTCTGCATCTACTACTATTACTCCACACATCGACCGCTATTCAGCATGCATCTAGAGTATTAAGTTCATAAGAACAGAGTAATGCTTTAAGTAAGATGACATGATGTAGAGGGATAAACTCATGCAATATGATATAAACCCCATCTTTTTATCCTCGATGGCAACAATACAATACGTGCCGTTTCCCTTTCTGTCACTGGGATCGAGCACCGCAAGATTGAACACAAAGCTAAGCACTTCTCCCATTGCAAGAAAGATCAATCTAGTAGGGCAAACCAAAATGATAATTCGAAGAGACTTGCAAAGATAAACCAATCATACATAAAAGAATTCAGAGAAGATTCAAATATTGTTCATAGATAATCTGGATCATAAACCCACAATTCATTTGATCTCGACAAACACACCGCAAAAGAAGATTACATCGAATACATCTCCAAGAAAATAGAGGATAACTTTGTATTGAGATCCAAAGAGAGAGAAGAAGCCATCTAGCTACTAGCTATGGACCCGTAGGTCTGAAATAAACTACTCACACATCACCGGAGAGGCCATGGAGTTGATGTAGAGGCCCTTCATGATCAATACCCCCTCCGGCGGAGCTCCGGAAAAGGCCCCAAGATGGGATCTCTCGGGTACAGAAGGTTGTGGCGGTGGAATTAGGTTTTCGTGGTGCTCCTGGATGTTTGGGGGGGGGGGTACGTGGACTTATATAGGACGAAGAAGTACGTCGGTGGAGCAATGAGGGGCCCACGAGGGTGGAGGGCGCGCCCAGGGGGGTAGGCACGCCCCCTACCTCGTGGCCTCCTCGATTGTTTCTTGATGCCCACTCCAAGTCTCCTGGGTCATGTTTGTTGAGAAAATCACGTTCCCGAAGGTTTCATTCCGTTTGGACTTCGTTTGATATTCCTTTTCTGCGAAACACTGAAATAGGCAAAAAAACAACAATTTGGGCGGGGCCTTCGGTTAATAGGTTAGTCCCAAAAATAATATAGAAGTGTAAAATAAAGCCCATTAACATCCAAAATAGATAATATAATAGCATGGAACAATCAAAAATTATAGATACGTTGGGGACGTATCAAATCTCATCCAACCCATCACCGTCCAGCAAGCCTACGATGGAATTACTCACGCACGGCGGTGAGCATCATGAAATTGGTGATGGAGGAAGGTTGATGATGATGATTATGATGGCGATGGATTCCCCTCTCCAGAGCCCCGAACAGACTCCAAATCAGCCCTCCCGAGAGAGATTAGGGCTTAGTGGCGGCTCCGTATCATAAAATGCGATGAATCTTTCTCCTTGGTTTTTTTCTCCCCGAAAGTTAATATATGGAGTTAGGGTTGAGGTAGGTGGAGCGTCAGGGTTTCCCACGAGGCAGGGGGCGCGCCCGGGGGGGGGGGGGTAGGGCGCGCCCCCACCCTCGTGGATAGGTGGAGGCCCCCTGACGTGGATCTTCCTTCCAGTATTTTTTATATATTCCAAAATAATTCTCCGTTGATTTTCAGGTCATTCCGAGAACTTTTATTTCTACACAAAAATAACACCATGGCAATTCTTCTGAAAACAGCGTTAGTCTGGGTTAGTTCCATTCAAATCATGCAAGTTAGAGTCCAAAACAAGGGAAAAGGTGTTTGGAAAAGTAGATACGACGGAGACATATCAACTCCCCCAAGCTTAAACCTTTGCTTGTCCTCAAGCAATTCAGTTGATAAACTGAAAGTGATAAAGAAAAACTTTTACAAACTCGGTTTGCTCTTGTTGTTGTAAATATGTAAAGTCAGCATTCAAGTTTTCAGCAAAGGTTATGAACTAACCATATTCACAATATCATTTAGGTCTCATGTTTACTCATATCAATGGCATAATCAACTAGCGAGCAATAATAATAAATCTCGGATGACAACACTTTCTCAAAACGATCATGATATGATATAACAAGATGGTATCTCGCTAGCCCTTTCTGAGAGCGCAAAACATAAATGCAGAGCACCTTTAAAGATCAAGGACTGACTAGACATTGTAATTCATGGTAAAAGAGATCCAGTCAAGTCATACTCAATGTAAACTAACAATAATGGATGCAAATGACAGCGGTGCTCTCCAACTGGTGCTTTTTAAAAAGAGGATGATGACTCAACATAAAAGTAAATGGATAGGCCCTTCGCAGAGGGAAGCAGGGATTTGTAGAGATGCCAGAGCTCGGTTTTGAAATAGATATGAATAATATTTTGAGCGGTATACTTTCATTGTCAACATAACAACTGAGATATCTCGATATCTTCCATGCTACACACATTATAGGCGGTTCCCAAACAGAATGGTAAAGTTTATACTCCCCCTCCACCAACAAGCATCAATCCATGGCTTGCTCGAAACAACGAGTGCCTCCAACTAACAAGAGTCCCGGGGGAGTTTTATTTGCAGTTATTTTGATTTGATTTGCATAAAGCATGGGACTGTGCATCCCGGTGACTAGCCCTTTTCTCGTGAGTGAGGAGTGGAGTCCACTCCTCTTGAGAATAACCCGCCTAGCATGGAAGATACAAACAGCCCTAGTTGATACATGAGCTATTCGAGCATACAAAACAGGAAGATTATTTGAAGGTTTAGAGTTTGGAACATACAAATTTATTTGGAATGGTAGGTAGATACCGTATACAGGTAGGTATGGTGTACTCATATGGAACAACTTTGGGGTTTATGGAATTGGATGCACAAGCAGTATTCCCGCTTAGTACAGGTGAAGGCTAGAAAAAGACTGGGAAGCGACCAGCTAGAGAGCGACAACAGTCATGAACATGCATTAAAAGTAATCAACACCGAATGCAAGCATGAGTAGCATATAATGCACCATGAACAAAAATATCGTAGAGGCTATGTTGATTTTGTTTCAACTACATGCGTGAACATGTGCCAAGTCGAGCCACTCGAATCGTTCAAAAGAGGATACCACCCTATCATACCACATCACAACCATTTTAATAGCATGTTGCCACGCAAGGTAAACCATTATAAGCTCCTAGCTAATTAAGCATGGCATAAGCAACTACAATCTCTAATTGTCATTGCAAACATGTTTATTCATAATAGGCTGAATCAGGAACGATGAACTAATCATATTTACAAAAACAAGAGAGGCCGAGTTCATACCAGCTTTTCTCATCTCAATAAGTTCATCATATAATCATCATTATTGCCTTTCACTTGCACAACCGGATAGTGTGGATAATAATAATAGTGCACGTGCATTGGACTAAGCTGGAATCTGCAAGCATTAAATTCAAGAGAGAAGACAAGGTAATACGGGGTCTTTGTTAGATCAACAAAAGTGCATATAAGAGCCACTCAACATTTTCATTATGGTCTTCTCCTCTCGACCCCCAAAGAACAAGAAAAGAAATAAAACTATTTACATGGGAAAGCTCCCAACAAGCAAAAGAAGAACGATAAATCTTTTTGGGTTTTCTTTTTAATTACTACTACTACATGCATGGAAAGTAAACTAACTAAAAAGCTACAACTAATTTTTTTTGTTTTTCTTAAGGTTTATCAAACACACAAGAAGAAAGCATAAAAAGGAAAATAAACTAGCATGGATGATACAATGAAAAAGTATGAGCACCGACAACTAGCATGAGTGTGTGAACATGAAAGCCTAATGAGCTGCAGCTTGGAGGCGAGCTGTCTCCGCCCTCCTCTCGTACTCGGTCACCTCCTCCCTAGTTATAACATATCTCCCTTTTGGCTGAAAGTCAAAGAAAGTAGGAGCAGGGAGAGCGACGTGATAGGTGTGTCGTCTGCTAGTCGGTACTGGAGAAACTGATCGTTCCTCTCAACAAACTGATGACGAACCATAGCCTCATAATGTAAATAAATAGGAGGCAACTCAATATCATACCCATGTATGGGTATATCAAGAAAATTAGCTAGACGGGTTGCATAAATTCCACCAAAGAAATCTCCATTAAATCTATTATTATGCAACCTACGTGCAACAATGGCTCCCAAATTATAATCTTTATCTCCTAATACAGCACTCCTGAGAACACTGAGGTCAGGGACACACATGTGACATGCTTCATCCTTACCATTTATGCACCTACCTATGAAGAGAGCAAAATAATGTATAGCAGGAAAATGAATGCTCCCTATGGTAGCTTGTGTTATATCTCTAGATTCCCCCACAGTTATACTAGCAAGAAAATCTCTAAACTCAGATTTGCGAGGCTCACTAGTGCTGCCCCATTGTGGAAGTTTGCAAGCAGTATTAAAATCCTCTAAGTCCATAGTGTAAGAATTTTCGTAAACATCAAATAGGGCAGTTTGAGAATTGCGTGATGATGAAAATTCAAACCTTCTCACAAAGGAATCAGTGATATAGTGGTATTGGTGGCACTTATCTGCCTCGAAGCTCTCAAGATCGGCATTACGCACATATGCATTAAATTCTTCCTTGATTCCTACTCAATCCATAAAGTCCTCTGACGGCCATTCACAAGCCCGCCCCTGAGCTTCCCTCAGTGGTTCGTCATCGGCATCGCGTATTGCGAGTCTGGGTCCTTGCTTCCTTGAAGGACCACCTTGGTACATTTTCCTAAACAAATTTCTTCCTCTGAAAAATTTCTGAAATTTTTAGTAACTTCAAAATAAAAGTGAACCAAACTCAACAAAATTGATAACAACTACTCCTACAAGTGCCTAGAGGCAATATCATGCATCAAAACTACTTTTGACCATATAAATTTGACATGCAAGCTCAAGAACAGGGTCACCTAAGCAGCAAAAAATATGCAATGAATAAATCACTAGAACAAAAACTAATTGGACCATTGGAGGAGTCACATACCAAAGAACAATCCCCCAAAGCAGTTTTGTGAATGGAGGAGATCGAAAATGGCAGCAAGATGAGCTTGGGCTCGGGTTTGAGCTGGCTAGTGATGTTTGTGGGAGGAAGAAGGAGTGTGTGGTAGCTGGAATAAGTGGAGGGGAGCCACCATGGTCCCACGAGGCAGGGGGCGCGCCCTGGACCCTCGTGGCTAGGTGCTTGCTCCCCCTGTTGTGTTCTCAGTGCCACATAATCTGAAATATTCCAGAAAAAAAATCATATTTAAATTCCAGGGCATTTGGAGAACTTTTATTTTTGAGGTATTTTTTTATTGCATGGATAATTCAGAAAACAGACAGAAATTAATATTTTTGCTTTATTTAATATAAATAACAGAAAGTAAAAAGAGGGTACAGAGAGTTGTGTTTTCTAAATTCACCCATCTCATGCTCATCAAAAGGAATCCACTAACAAGGTTGATCAAGTCTTGTTAACAAACTCTTCCGAATTGCATGAAACCGGAGAATTTTCGAATAACACTAGGTTACCTCAACGGGGATATGCATGTCCCTGACAATAAGAATATCATATTTCTTCTTGACAGTAGGAAGAGGAAATTCAAAACCTCCAATAGTAATAGTTGAAAATTTTCCAATAGAATTGATACTATGGACTTGAGGTTGTTTCCTCGGAAAGTGTACCGTATGCTCATTACCATTAACATGAAAAGTGACATTGCCTTTGGTGCAATCAATAACAGCCCCTGCAGTATTCAAAAAGGGTCTTCCAAGAATAATAGACATACTATCGTCCTCGGGAATATCAAGAATAATAAAGTCCGTTAAAATAGTAACGTTTGCAACCACAACAGGCGCATCCTCACAAATACCGACAGGTATAGCAGTTGATTTGTCAGCCATTTGCAAAGATATTTCAGTAGGTGTCAACTTATTCAAATCAAGTCTACGATATAAAGAGAGAGGCATAACACTAACACCGGCTCCAAGATCACATAAAGCAGTTTTA
This sequence comes from Triticum urartu, assembly GCF_056163025.1. Lineage (NCBI taxonomy): Eukaryota > Viridiplantae > Streptophyta > Magnoliopsida > Poales > Poaceae > Triticum > Triticum urartu. Next base: position 206,236,518 of record NC_141875.1, read on the forward strand.
ACATAGTTTCTTTTAATGGAGCATGGTATAGTTGGTACTTCGGGATCTCCTAGTTTCTTAGGTATTCCACTCTTAAAAGTATAATTAGCAAGCATGGTGGAAATTTCAGCTTCCAGTATCTTTCTTTTATTAGTAACAATATCTATCATGTACTTAGCATAAGGATTCATTTTAAGCATATCAGTCAAATGCATACGCAAGAAGATAGGTCTAATCATTTCAGCAAAGCGTTCAAAATCCTCATCATCCTTTTTCTTAGATGGTTTAGGAGGAAAAGGCTTTCTAAACCTATGGTTCTCTTTCTTTACCGTGCCTCCTAGCAACAAAGTCTCTCTGATCATAACATTGATTCTTTAATTGTGGGTTATCAAGATCAACAGCATGTTCAATCTCTACTTCATTGTCATTACTAGGTTGAGCATCAACATGAACATCATTATTAACATTATCACTAGGTTCATGCTCATTACCAGATTGTGTTTCAGCATCAGAAATAGAAATATCATTGGGATTCTCAGGTGTGTCATCAACAGGTTCACTAGAAGCATGCAAAGTCCTATTATTTTTCTTTTTCTTCCTCTTAGAAGGACTAGGTGTATCTATAGTAGTTCTCTGAGAATCTTGCTCAATTCTCTTAGGATGGCCTTCAGGATACAAAGGTTCCTGAGTCATTTTACCACCTCTAGTCACAACTCTAACAGCATTATCATTTTTCTTACTATTTAATTCATTGAGAAAATCATTCCGAGCTTTAAGTACTTGTTCTACTTGAGTGGTAACCATAGAAGCATGTTTACTAATAAGTTTTAGTTCACCTTTAACATTAGCCATATAATCACTCAAGTGTTCAAACATATAAGCATTATGTTTCAATTGTCTACCAACATAAGCATTAAAATCTTCTTGCTTAACCATAAAGTTATCAAACTCATCTAAGCATTGGCTAGCAAACTTAGTAGGAGGGATTTCAGCTTTATCATATCTATAGAGAGAGTTTACCTTTACTACCCGTGTCGGGTTATCAAGACCATGTATTTCTTCAATAGAAGGTAAATTCTTAACATCCTCAACTTTAATACCTTTTTCTTTCATAGATTTCTTTGCCTCTTGCATATCTTCAGGACTGAGAAATAGAATACCCCTTTTCTTCGGAGTTGGTTGAGGAATTGGATCTGGGATTGGATCAGGAAGTGTCCAATTATTTTCATTAGTCAACATATTATTCAATAGAATTTCAGCTTCATCAACAGTTCTTTCCCTGAAAACACAACCAGCACAACTATCCACGTGGTCTCTGGAAGCATCGGTTAGTCCATTATAAAAGATATCAAGTATTTCATTCTTCTTGAGAGGATGATTAGGCAAAGCATTAAGTAATGGGAGAAGCCTCCCCCAAGCTTGTGGGAGACTCTCTTCTTCAATTTGCACAAAATTATATATTTCCCTTAAAGCAGCTTGTTTCTTATGAGCGGGTGATACGTATCCAACGTATCTATAATTTTTGATTGCTCCATGCTATTGTATTATCTATTTTGGATGTTAATGGGCTTTATTTTACACTTCTATATCATTTTTGGGACTAATCTACTAACCGGAGGCCCAACCCAAATTGCTGTTTTTTTGCCTATTTTAGGGTTTCGAAGAAAAGGAATATCAAACGGAGTGCAAACGGAATGAAACCTTCGGGGACGTGATTTTCTCAACAAACGTGATCGAGGAGACTTGGAGTGGGCGTCAAGAAACAACCGAGGAAGCCACGAGGCAGGGGGGCGCGCCTACCCCCCTGGGCGCGCCCTCCACCCTCGTGGGCCCCTCGTTGCTCCACCGACATACTTCTTCCTCCTATATAAGTCCACGTACCCCCCAAACATCCAGGAGCATCACGAAAACCTAATTCCACCACCGCAAACTTCTGTACCCGAGAGATCCCATCTTGGGGCCTTTTCCGGAGCTTCGCTGGAGGGGGCATTGATCACGGAGGGCCTCTACATCAACTCCATGGCCTCTCCGGTGATGTGTGAGTAGTTTATTTCAGACCTACGGGTCCATAGTTATTAGCTAGATGGCTTCTTCTCTCTCTTTGGATCTCAATACAAAGTTCTCCTTGATCTTCTTGGATATCTATTCGATGTAATCTTCTTTTGCGGTGTGTTTGTCGAGATCCAATGAATTGTGGGTTTATGATCCAGTTTATCTATGAACAATATTTGATTCTTCTCTGAATTGTTTTATGTATGATTGTTTTATCTTTGCAAGTCTCTTCGAATTATCAGTTTGGTTTGGCCTACTAGATTGATCTTTCTTGCAATGGGAGAAGTGCTTAGCTTTGGGTTCAATCTTGCGGTGTCCTTTCCCAGTGACAGCACGGGCAGCAAGGCACGTATTGTATTGTTGCCATCGAGGATAAAAAGATGGGGTTTATATCATATTGCATGAGTTTATCCCTCTACATCATGTCATCTTACTTAAAGCATTACTCTGTTCTTATGAACTTAATACTCTAGATGGATGCTGGATAGCGGTCGATGTGTGGAGTAATAGTAGTAGATGTAGAATCGTTTCGGTCTACTTGTCGCGGACGTGATGCCTATATACATGATCATACCTAGATATTCTCATAACTATTCTCAATTCTATCAATTGCTCGACAGTAATTCGTTTACCCACCGTAATACTTATGCTCTCGAGAGAAGCCACTAGTGAAACCTATGGCCCCCGGGTCTATCTTCCATCATATTAATCTTCCAACACTTAGTTATTTCTTTTGCCATTTATTTTACTTTGCATCTTTATCATAAAAATGCCAAAAATATTATCTTATCATATCTATCAGATCTCACTCTCTTAAGTGACCATGAAGGGATTGACAACCCCTTTATCGCGTTGGTTGCGAGGTTCTTATTTGTTTGTGTAGGTGCGTGGGACTTGAGCGTGATCTCCTACTGGATTGATACCTTGGTTCTCAAATACTGAGCGAAATACTTATGCTACTTTGCTGCATCACCCTTTCCTCTTCAAGGGAAAACCAATGCAGTGCTCAAGAGGTAGCATGAAGGATTTCTGGCGCCGTTGCCGGGGAGATTCGCGCCAAGTCAAGTCAAGATTTGACTCCCGACAACGAGCCATTTCTGGCACCGTTGCCGGGGAGTCTACGCACAAAGACATACCAAGTACCCATCATAAACTCTTATCCCTCGCATTACATTATTTGCCATTTGCCTCTCGTTTTCCTCTCCCCCACTTCACCCTTGCAGTTTTATTCGCCCTTCTTCTATTTGTCTTTCCTTTTGCTTTGATGTCTTACTTGGCTCATTTGCTCGTTTGGTTGGAATAAGTTGTTTATTTATTGCTAAACAGAGAACCTAAGATCTATGGATCCTCATCCGCTTGCTAATCTTTTTAAGAGATCCAATAATGATGAACCTATTGCTAGTGAGTTTTGTGCACTAGATTATCTTTATGAAGTTTTGCTTGAAATTCATGAATCTGAAAATTGTGATGAAGTACTTTATGGAGTGATTCATGATGAATCTTTGAATAGAAAGCATGATTGCAATGATGATAGTATAAATTCTATTAATGTCAATTGTGCTTATAATATGCAAAACCCTAAGCTTGGGGATGCTAGTTTTTCTATCACTACTATTTGTTGCAATGATCATGATTGGGGTGATTCTTCTTATGATCTTGAAAATTTATTTAAGCCCCATGATGAATATGAGATTGATAATAATGTTTGCAATAATATTGAAAGTGGGTTTGGAAGAGTGTCAACTTTAGATCCCACATATTTGGAGAATGTTCAATCTTATGAAGTTTTTGATAAAAGTGGGTTTGAAGAGGTCATGACTTTAGTTAGTATTAATCCCACTATTTCGGAAGAGTGTAAACTTTACATGCATGTGGATCATGTTGAGAATATTTTATGTGATAGCTATATTGTTGAATTTGCTTATGATCCTACATGTAATTATTATGAGAGAGGTAAATATGGTTGTAGAAATTTTCATGTTACTAAATTACCTCTCATTATGTTGAGGTTGCTATTGTTTCTTTCATCTTCTTTGCATATGCTAGTTTTTGCTTGCCTTGATAATTTGTTTTCCTATAAGATGCCTATGCATAGGAAGTATGTTAGACTTAGATGTGTTTGTCACGTGTTTTATGATGCTCTCTTTGTGCTTCAATTCTTGTCTTTCATGTGAGCATCGTTGAAATCTTATGCCTAGCTATAAGGCTTTAAAGAGAAGCGCTTGTTGGGAGACAACCTTATTTTTTTTCCTTGATGTTATTAAATAAATAATTTATCTAGCCTCTGTTTTGGTTGTGTTTTTTGTGTTTAATTAGTGTTTGTGCCGAGTAGAACCGTTGGGAAGACTTGGAGAAAGTCTTTTTGATCTTGCTGTAGGAAACAGAAACTTTAGTGCTCACAAGAACTGCTGCCATTTTTATTTGGAAAGTGATATTTAGTTAATTATTTTTTCAGATGATTTATAGATAAATTCCTCACGTCCAGAAATTTATTTTAGAATTTTTGGGGTTCTATAAGTTGTGTTAGCTACAGATTACTACAGACTCTTCTGTTTTTGACAGATTCTGTTTTTCGTGTGTTGTTTGCTTATTTTGATGAATCTATGGCTAGTAAAAGAGTTTATAAACCATAGAGAAGTTGGAATATAGTAGGTTTAACAGAAATATAAATAAATAATGAGTTAATTGCAGTACCTTGAAGTGGTGTTTTGTTTTCTTTCGCTAACGGAGCTCATGAGATTTTCTATTTTGAGTTTTGTGTTGCGAAGTTTTCAAGTTTTGGGTAAAGATTTGATGGATTATGGAACAAGGAGTGGCAAGAGCCTAAGCTTGGGGATGACCATGGCACCCCAAGGTAAAATTCAAGGACACCAAAAAGCCTAAGCATGGGGATGCCCCAGAAGGCATCCCCTCTTTTGTCTTCGTCTATCGGTAACTTTACTTGGAGCTATATTTTTATTCACCACATGATATGTGTTTTGCTTGGAGCGTCTTGTATGATTTGAGTCTTTTCTTTTTAATTTACCACAATCATCCTTGTTGTACACACCTTTTGAGAGAGACTCACATGATTTGAGATTTATTAGAATACTCTCTGTGCTTCACTTATATCTTTTGAGCTATATAGTTTTTGCTGTACTGCTTCACTTATATCTTTTAGAGCACGGTGGTGGATTTGTTTTATAGAAACTATTGATATCTCATGCTTCACTTATATTATTTTGAGAGTCCTTTAGAACAACATTGAAATTTGCTTTAATATAAAAACTTTCATAGAAGTGCATTGAATACTATGAGAAGTTTGATACTTGATAATTGTTTTGAGATATGGAGATGGTGATATTAGAGTCATGCTAGTTGAGTAGTTGTGAATTTTACAAATACTTGTGTTGAAGTTTGTGATTCCCGTAGCATGCATGTATGGTGAACCGTTATGTGATGAAGCCGGAGCATGATTTATTTATTGATTGTCTTCCTTATGAGTGGCGGTCGGGGACGAGCGATGGTCTTTTCCTACCAATATATCCCCCTAGGAGCATGCGCGTAATACTTTGTTTCGATAACTAATAGATTTTTGCAATAAGTATGTGAGTTCTTTATGACTAATGTTGAGTCCATGGATTATACGCACTCTCACCCTTCCACCATTGCTAGCCTCTCTAGTATCACGCAACTTTCACCGGTACCATAAACCCACCATATACCTTCCTCAAAACAGCCACCATACCTACCTATTATGGCATTTCCATAGCCATTCTGAGATATATTGCCATGCAACTTTCCATCGTTCCGTTATCATGACACGCTTCATCATTGTCATATTGCTTGCATGATCATGTAGTTGACGTCGTATTTGTGGCAAAGACACCGTTCATAATTCTTCATACATGTCACTCATGCATCATTGCACATCCCGGTACACCGCCAGAGGCATTCACATAGAGTCATATTTTTCTAAGTACTGATTTGTAATTCTTGAGTTGTAAGAAATTAAAGTGTGATGATCATCATTATTAGAGCATTGTCCCAAGTGAGGAAAGGATGATGTAGACTATGATTCCCCCACAAGTCGGGATGAGACTCCGGACGAAAAAAAGAGAAAAAAAGAGGCCAAAAAGGAAAAAAAATAAAAAAGTCCCAAATAAAAATAAAAAAATAATGAGAGAAAAAGAGAGAAGGGACAATGTTACTATCCCTTTTCCATACTTGTGCTTCAAAGTAGCACCATGATCTTCATGATAGAGAGTCTCCTATGATATCACTTTAATATACTAGTGTGAATTTTTCATTATAGAACTTGGCTTGTATATTCCAATGATGGGCTTCCTCAAAATGCCCCAGGTCTTCATGAGCAAGCAAGTTGGATGCACACCCGCTTAGTTTCTTTTGTTGAGCTTTCATATACTTATAGCTCTAGTGCATCCGTTGCATGGCAATCCCTACTCACTCACATTGATATCTATTAATGGGCATCTCCATAGCTCGTTGATATGACTAGTTGATGTGATATTGTCTTCTCCTTTTTTGTCTTCTCCACAACCACCATTCTATTCCACATATAGTGCTATATCCATGTCTCACGCTCATATATTGCGTGAAGATTGAAAAAGTTTGAGAACATCAAAAGTATGAACACTTGCTTGGCTTGTCATCAGGGTTGTGCATGATTTAAATATTTTTTGTGGTGAAGATAGAGCATAGCCAGACTATATGATTTGTAGGGATAACTTTCTTTGGCCATGTTATTTTGAGAAGACATAATTGCTTAGTTAGTATGCTTGAAGTATTATTATTTCTATGTGAATATTAAACTTTTATCTTGAATCTTTCGAATCTAAACATTCATGCCACAATAAAGAAAAATTACATTGAGAAATATGTTACAAAGCATTCCACATCAAAAATTCTTCTTTTATCATTTACCTACTCGAGGATGAGCAGGAATTAAGCTTGGGGATGCTTGATACGTCTCGAACGTATCTATAATTTTTGATTGCTCCATGCTATTGTATTATCTATTTTGGATGTTAATGGGCTTTATTTTACACTTTTATATCATTTTTGGGACTAACCTACTAATCGGAGGCCCAACCCAAATTGTTGTTTTTTTGCCTATTTTAGGGTTTCGAAGAAAAGGAATATCAAACGGAATCCAAACGGAATGAAACCTTCGGGAACATGATTTTTTCAACAAACGTGATCCAGGAGACTTGGAGTGGGCGTCAAGAAACAACCGAGGAAGCCACAAGGCAGGGGGCGTGCATACCCCCCTAGGCGTGCCCTCCACCCTCGTGGGCCCCTTGTTGCTCCACCGACGTACTTCTTCCTCCTATATAAGTCCACATACCCCCCAAACATCCAGGAGCACCACAAAAACCTAATTCCACCGCCGCAACCTTCTGTACCCGAGAGATCCCATCTTGGGGCCTTTTCCGGAGCTCCACCGGAGGGGGCATTGATCACGGAGGGCCTCTACATCAACTCCATGGCCTCTTCGGTGATGTGTGAGTAGTTTATTTCAGACCTATGGGTCCATAACTATTAGCTAGATGGCTTCTTCTCTCTCTTTGGATCTCAATACAAAGTTCTCCTTGATCTTCTTGGATATCTATTCGATGTAATCTTCTTTTGCGGTGTGTTTGTCGAGCTCCGATGAATTGTGGGTTTATGATCCAGTTTATCTATGAACAATATTTGATTCTCCTCTGAATTCTTTTATGTATGATTGTTTTATCTTTGCAAGTCTCTTCGAATTATCAGTTTGGTTTGGCCTACTAGATTGATCTTTCTTGCAATGGGAGAAGTGCTTAGCTTTGGGTTCAATCTTGCGGTGTCCTTTCCCAGTGACAGCACGGGCAGCAAGGCAGGTATTGTATTGTTGCCATCGAGGATAAAAAGATGGGGTTTATATCATATTGCATGAGTTTATCCCTCTACATCATGTCATCTTACTTAAAGCATTACTCTATTCTTATGAAATTAATACTCTAGATGCATGCTGGATAGTGGTCGATGTGTGGAGTAATAGTAGTAGTGTGACGCCCGTGTAGTTAAGCTACAGTAAACCTCTATTAATGATGCCACGTCACGATGGTTACTGTTGCTAACCTCGCGTTAGTTCAAAACGAATCAAATTCAAATTTGAGATTAATGGCAAACATCAAAAGTTTTCAAACGTAAAACTAAAATGTTTGGTTTGCGGAAAATAATCCATAAATTATTTTGGTGAAGTAACCACACTTTTACAAATTGTTTAAATATTTTGAGATAAATAAAACAGTAGCAGGAACAGATAATTAAATGCCCTATTCAATTAATAAAATATTAAACTAATTTATTTAATTGCCTGAACTAATGGGGCAGTGACATATTTATGAAACTAAATTAGGAACTAGTTTGGTATTTTATCTAAACTATGGCAATGTGAAACTAAAATAAAACAGAGAGAAAATAAACAAAAGAACATAAAAACAAAAATAAAGGAAACCCCCCACCTCCCTGGCCCAACTGGACCACCGGCCCAGGCGCACCCCTCGTCTCCTCCCCTGTTCACGAACCACCCCGTGGCCATGGCCGATGCCTGCCACGGCACCGGTCGTCGCCGTGGCGACCATCCGCCGGCACCCCCACTCCTATAAGGCCTCGCCCCGGGCCAAACCCTAGCTCTCTCCCCTCACCCCCCTCCTCAATGGATCTGGGCGCCCCTCGCCCCTCTGCATTCCGCTCGTTGCCCCCGAGGCCACCTCGTCGCCATTGCCGCGGTCAACCGCCTCTTCTCGCCGTCTCTGCCCGCCCAGGAGCTCCGCCGGACTCCTCCACGTCGTCCCCGCCCTCAACTTCAAGCCGGGGCGCTGCCAAGCTCGACATCATCTTCAAGCTCTGCCCCGAGATTGCCGCCTTCGATTCGGTCGTCTCCGACAGCCGCCGGCCTCCCCGACCCCTCGAGCTCGCATGCGTCCTCCACTGTGAGGCCCTCCTCCCGTTCCCCTTGTTTCTCCCCTTGGAATCAGCGCCGTAGACCCGCCCCCACCTGAGTTCGCCATGGCCAGACCCTGCCGTAGCCACACCGGGCGCGCTCCCAGCGCCTCTGCCCGCCTGAGGCCGGCGCCCTCGCGCGTGCGCGTACGCCCGAGGCCGCACCCCTTGCATACTGCTGCTCTGCTTCTTGCTGCTGCTGCTCTACTTGTGCCCACTGCTACTGCTCTGTTGCTGACGCTACTATGCCGCTGCCTATTGCCGGCTTGCCGCTGCCATTGCTATTTGCTGCGCCCGCCTGGCCGCACCGACCACGGCCGCGCCCTGCTTCCTTCGCCACACGCCCTCCAGGTCGTGCGTCACCGCGCCCGGCGTTGGCCGTCAGCCCGCGCCGCCCGCTCGCCGGTAGCACCCTTGCCCCGACTGGCCGCTGCTTGCTACTGATGCATGCTGCTGCGCTGCTTTTTTTACTGCTCCTGCTATTTCTAGCCGCCGCTGCTCTTGCCTAGTGCTTGCTACTCTAGATGCTACTAGCTAGCTTTCTTATTTTTACAATGACTAACCCTCTAAACTGTCTCTAAATGGTGGTTAACCAACTACTAACATGAGCAAAAATAGTATGAGTAGAAAGTTTGCATGACGAACTCCATTTTATCCCATTGGACCAAATCTCTTCGATGCCTGGATTAAATCATATAAAAATCGCAAAATGCTATGTTCAGATAATAGAATCAACTCCTAGCTACGTGATGTGTGTGTGCGGGAGTGTGTGTGGTGTGTGTGGCCAGCTGTGCCACAGCCGTGTGTGGCCGGTCATGCTAGTTAGGAGTAGTTTAATTAGTAGGAGTACTAGTTAATTAGTCTAATAGTAGATGACATGTGGATCCCCGCTTCTAAATTAACTAGTTAAATAAACCTATTAAAATACTAGTCAATGACAGGTGGACCCCCTCTAATTATCCACTTAAAAGAAAATGTTGAATATGTGTCAATGACGCCTGGGCCTGATCTGCAGTTTTGACCAGTCAACAGTCAATTGACTGTTGACTAGACTGTTGACTAAGTCAACTGGACCTCTTGGTCCCACCTGTCATCCACTGTGGCTAGCCCACGATGGGTATAGGAAGTATATCCTGTTTTTATTTTCGAATTATAATAAATTCAGAATTAAAAAATCATTTAAAGCTTTAAAAATTAAAATAAAATAAATCGTATCTTGGATGAAAAACTTTGTACATGAAAGTTGCTTAGAACGACGAGACGAATTCGGATACGCTGCCCGTTTGTCCGCCACACGTCCCTAACATAGCGAACATGCAACTTTCCCCCTTTGATTCATTTGTCCGAAAACGCAAAACACCAGGGATACTTTCCCGGATGTTCGCCTCTTCGCCGGTATCACCTATCCCTACGTTAAGTCACCCCTAGCACAACGTAATGCCGCATCATGCTTTGTGTTGTTTTGATTGCTCTGTTATTTATTATGTCCCCCCTCCGTTACTTCTTTCCGGTAGACTCCGAGACTACTGCCGAAGTCCATGTGTTCGACTACATTGAAGACGACCCCTCTCTCTTGCCAGAGCAACCAGGCAAGCCCCCCCCTTTGATCACCAGAAATCGCCTACTCTTCTCTCTACTTCTTGCATTAGAGTAGTGTAGCATGTTACTGCTTTCCGTTAATCCTATTCTGATGCATAGCCTGTCATTGTTGTTACAACTGTTGATACCTTAACTACAATCCTAAATGCTTAGTATAGGATGCTAGTGTTCCATCAGTGGCCCTACACTCTTGTCCGACTGCCATGCTATACTACTGGGCCGTGATCACTTCGGGAGGTGATCACGGGCATATACTATATACTTTACACTGTTACATTACCGGTGATACTGTTTGGAGATGGGGGCTGAAGGGGCAGGTGGCTCCATCCCGGTAGAGGTGGGCCTGGGTTCCCGACGGCCCCCGACTGTTACTTTGTGGCGGAGCGACAGGGCAGGTTGAGACCACCTAGGAGAGAGGTGGGCCTGGCCCTGGTCGGTGTTCGCAGATACTTAACACATTTAATGAGATCTTGGTATTTGATCTGAGTCTGGCTATTGGCCTATACGCACTAACCATCTACGCGGGGACAGTTATGGGCACTCGACGTCGTGGTATCAGCCGAAGCCTTCGTGACGTTAGCGACTGAGTGGCGCGCGCCGGATTGGACCGTAAGCCTGCTCTTGTATTAAGGGGGCTAGTTCTGCTTCCGGCCGCGTACGCAACATGCAGGTGTGCAATGGGCGATGGGCCCAGACCCCTGCGCCATAGGATTTAGACCGGCGTGCTGACCTCTCTGTTGTGCCTAGGTAGGGCTGCGACGTGTTGATCTTCCGAGGCCGGGCATGACCCAGGAAAGTGTGTCCGGCCAAATGGGATCGAGCGTGTTGGGATATGTGGTGCACCCCTGCAGGGAAGTTAATCTATTCGAATAGCCGTGATCTTCGGTAACAGGACGACTTGGAGTTGTACCTTGACCTTATGACAACTAGAACCGGATACTTAATAAAATACACCCTTCAAAGTGCCAGATACAACCGGTGGTCACTCTCTCACAAGGCGACTAGGGGAGGATCATCGGTTAGGATTATGCTATGCGATGCTACTTGGAGGACTTCAGTCTACTCTCTTCTACATGCTGCAAGACGGAGGCTGCCAGAAGCGTAGTCTTCGACAGGACTAGCTATCCCCCTCTTATTCCGGCATTCTGCAGTTCAGTCCACATATGATACCCTTATTCCATTTGATACCCATGCATATGTAGTGTAGCTCCTTGCTTGCGAGTACTTTGGATGAGTACTCACGGTTGCTTTCTCCCCCTTTTTCTCCCCCTTTCCTTTCTTTCTGGTTGTCGCAACCAGATGCTGGAGTCCAGGAGCCAGACGCCACCGTTGATGACGACTACTACTACTCGGGAGGTGCCTACTACTACGTGCAGCCCGCTGACGGCGACCAGGAGTAGTTTAGGAGGATCCCAGGCAGGAGGCCTATGCCTCTTTCGATCTGCATCCCAGTTTGTGTTAGCCTTCTTAAGGCAAACTTGTTTAACTTATGTCTGTACTCAGATATTGTTGCTTCCGCTGACTCATCTTTGATCGAGCTCTTGTATTCGAGCCTTCGAGGCCCCTGGCTTGTAATATAAAGCTTGTATTATTTTAACTTGTGTCTAGAGTTGTGTTGTGATATCTTCCCGTGAGTCCTTGATCTTGATCGTACACATTTGCGTGTATGATTAGTGTACGGTCAAATCGGGGGCGTCACAAGTAGATGTAGAATCGTTTCGGTCTACTTGTCGTGAACGTGATGCCTATATACATGATCATACCTATATATTCTCATAACTATGCTCAATTCTATCAATTGCTCGACAGTAATTCGTTTACCCACCGTAATACTTATGCTCTTGAGATAAGCCACTAGTGAAACCTATGGCCCCCAGGTCTATCTTCCATCATATTAATCTTCCAACACTTAGTTATTTCTTTTGCCATTTATTTTACTTTGCATCTTTATCATAAAAATACCAAAAATATTATCTTATCATATCTATCAGATCTCACTCCCGTAAGTGGCCGTGAAGGGATGGACAACCCCTTTATCGCGTTGGTTGCGAGGTTCTTATTTGTTTGTGTAGGTGCGTGGGACTTGAGTGTGATATCCTACTGGATTGATACCTTGGTTCTCAAAAACTGAGGGAAATACTTACGCTACTTTGCTGCATCACCCTTTCCTCTTCAAGGGAAAACCAACGCAGTGCTCAATAGGTAGTAGCGGGGAAATATTTAGCAGAGAAGTAATAAATCATATCCTGGGGACTACGCACACAACCATATTTTAGCATCACCCTTTAATGAGAACGGAAATAATTTAAGGATATAATAGTAGCGAGTTTTCTCATCATTAGTGAACAGGGTGGCTATATCATTTAATTTAGTAAGATGTGTGTAAGGGCATATTTATCCGTCAGGTGTTTTGGTGATTGATGACAATGCTTTTGCGGACTAATCGTGTGTCTTGAGTTTCCCAGACGTTTCATCGCTAGGCACAAGACGGTATGGTGTCCCTCGAAGACTATTGAAGACGGTGTTTTTCTATGTTTCTTTTTGGTGGATTTGAGTCGTAGGAAAGTCGTACTATTAAGAGGGGGTCCGCGTCGGAAAGGTTCAGGTGGAATCATCATGTACACGTTTTCTTCCTTGTCTCCTCCTTTCCCCTGCACTTTGGAGCATCCTCCGTTTATCCTCTTTGCCTTGTCCTGGCTGCTGTTGATGGGCTTGTGGTAGTACTGCTCCCTGGAGAGCGGTAGTACCGCAGGCACCCGCGGTAGTACCGCAGGTGCCCACGGTAGTACCGCTCCTCTGGAGCCGTAGTACCGTGGCCCCCTGGCCAAGTACCGCTCCTTCGCGGTAGTAGGGGCGGATGTAATATTTTACATCCGTGCCACCGCGGTAGTACCGCATCCCTTGCGCGGTAGTACCGTGTGCGGCCTGGCTCAGCTGCCAGGCGGTAGTACCGCTCCTCTGCAGTAGTACTGTGTCGGATTTTTGCTTCGTTCCTTTTCCAGCGGAAGTAGGCACGGATGTATTTTTATCCGCGCTCTTCCCAGGCTAGGGGTTTCCTGCCTTGCGGTAGTACCTCAAGGGGGAGCGGTAGTACCGCGCCTGTGGCAGTACTGTCCTCAGCCCTTGTGCTACAGGTCTGCCCTAGCTACTGTTGCTGCTGTGGTAGTACCGCGGTTCCCCATGGTAGTACCGCATGTCAGGAGCGGAAGTACCGCATGGCCTTGCGGTAGTACCGCTGGTCTGGGGCGGTAGTACCACTGGTCGCGAGCTGGTAGGTGGATAACGGTTGGGTTTTTGTCCTCAGCTATAAAAGGGGTGTCTTCTTCCTCTAGTTGACCACATCTTCCAACCCTAAGCTCCATTGTTGCTCCAAGCTCCATTTTCGCCCGATCTCACTCCCTAGCCAATCAAACTTGTTGATTTGCTTGGGAGTGGTTGAGAAGGCCCCGATCTACACTTCCACCAAGAGAAATTTGATTCCCCCCACTAGTCCCTTGCGGATCTTGTTACTCTTGGGTGTTTGAGCACCCTAGACGGTTGAGGTCACCGCGGAGCCATAGTCCATTGTGGTGAACCTTCGTGGTGTCATTGGGAGCCTCCAATTGAGTTGTGTATTTTGCCCCAACCTTGTATGTAAAGGTTCGGTCGCCGCCTCCAAGGGCACCAATAGTGGAATCACGGCATCTCGCATTTGTGTGATGGCGTGAGGAGAATACGGTGGCCCTAGTGGCTTCTTGGGGAGCATTGTGCCTCCACACCACCCCAACGGAGACGTACTTCCCCTCAAAGGGAAGGAACTTTGGTAACACATCCTCGTCTACACCGGCTCCACTCTTGGTTATCTCATGCCTTTACTTGTGCAAGCTTATTTGTGATATATCTCTTGCTTGTTTGTGTACTTATCTTTGTTGCATCATATAGGTTGCTCACTTAGTTGCATATCTAGACAACCTACTTTGATGCAAAGTTTAAATTGTTAAAGAAAAGCTGAAAATTGTCAGTTGCCTATTCACCCCCCTCTAGTCAACTACATCGATCCTTTCAATTGGTATCAGAGCCTCGTCTCTTTATTAAGGACTTTTCCGTCCGAAGAGTATGGTTGACGTCGTAGAAGGTGAGGAGGAGCACTCCGGTGCAAATCTGGTATCTTCTACGGGATATGGGGGAACCGCGGTCTCTTGTGAGGAGTTCAATGTGGCATTGGACACATTGGAAACCTCCATGACGATCGAGGTCAAAAGCATGTTTAAAGATTTCTTAGAAGAGCTTAAACTTTCCACCGCACCGTTGAAAGTGGGTGATCCCACCAACAAGGTGACGGATGCTACCACCGACAAGGGGGAAGCTACTAGCGAGAAAGCCCTTCCTACTAGTGGTAAGAGTGGCACCGGCATCTTTGCCCATGTGGAACCTCCACTTGTCTATGGTGGACCTCTCCTTTCCACTCATTTGAATCATGCCGGGCCGGCCCCTAAGATTGAGAAGAATGTTGAATTTGACTCTTGGGTCTATCATTTTAAGCGTCATTTAAATCATGTGAACACTAACCTTTGGAGAATCATTGAAGAAGGTTTTTATCCGCATGACCGAAGCAACTTCACTCCTAGAGAAGCCGTGGATAATCAATTCAATGAGAATGCTCTCTTCATCATTCAAGAAGCTATCCCACCCGAAGACCTTCCTCATCTCCGGCCTTACTCCTTGGCCAAAGATGCTTGGCGCCAAGTGGTTTCCCTCTACCGGGGAAGCGCAAGCATTCAACGCTCCAACTATGAAGTGGTGCAAGATGAAGCCGATGAGTTTGCAATGAAAGAAGATAAAGAACCTCGTGAGCTCTATCGGAGGGTAACCAAACTCGCGGTCTCGCTCCGAGATCATGGAAGCAAGGACATGGATGACAATTGGATCAAGCGCAAATTCCTCAAGGCAATGATGCCCTACCACAAAGCCATGTCCTCCGTCATTCGTCAAAGGCCGGACTTCCACACCTTGTCCTCAAGTGATGTGTTGGATGAGTTCATTGCTATGAGCATCTTGGACAAGACCGCCGATAATCCGGTACTTCTCTCTCAAAGAGTAAAGAAACCCAACCTTTCTCTAAAGTCCAAGGTTAGTATGGAGGAAGAGGACGAAGAGGAAGAAGAGGAGAGCAACCTCGAAGATACGAAGTATGCCTATCATGAACACATGGCCCTTGCTTCAAGGCATTTTGGAGCAAGAAGAACTCAAGGCCCAACTTCAACAAGAACAATTCAAGTGGCACAAAGGGCAAGCAACGAGTGAGGACTTGTTTCAATTGTGGCAATGTAAGCCACTTCGTTGCGGAGTGCCCTTATGAGAAGAGGGAAGACAATGGTGGCAAGCTCATCCGAAAGGACAAGGCCAAGTCGTTCCCCAACAAGAGCAATTTCACCAAGAAGACTCCCCCCCCCCCCAAGGCATTGGTGGTACAAGAAGAGTACAATGAGGATGATGACGATGATGAAGATGGTGAGTCGGTTGCCATGGCCTCCGTTGCCATTGCGACGACTCCACGGGTGTCTCTCTTCGACTCACCCAATGAGAGCATCACCGCCAAGTGCCTCATGGCTAAAGCCACCAACAAGGTAACCCCCAACATCAAAACTACCATCATTAATCATCCCTATTCGACGGATAGCATTGATGAACATGAGGGAACTAATGTGGAGGTGAATGAGTTTGAGGCCTTTATGGGTAAACTCAAGGGTAAATCCGAGAAGCACTTTGTTGCTCTCTTGGAACAACTTGGTGAAGCCAATGACATGATCGAGGCTCACGAAGATACCATCTCTAAGATGGAGGGGCATAGTCGTGACTATGTCGATGAGATTTCGGATCTTCCCAATGCTCTTGAGGAAGAGTGTGGTCTTCGTTTGGCTCTTGAGGAGTCTCATAATGATGATCATGCTAAATTAAAGAAAGATCTTGATCATGCGCTTGTTGTTTCTCGTGTGCTAAACTCCAAGAAGGCAAAGCTTGGGGTTGATCTTGCTAAACAAAGAGGAGTTTGACATTCTCGACAAGGCTCACAAAGTCTTGAAGGGTGTTCATGCTACCCCTCAAGGAGTCTCATGATCAACTCCAAGTGAAGCTAACCAAGGAGAAAGCCACTTTTCCTCGTATGGTGTTAATGGATAATGCAAATGCTACTAACCCTTGTTGTGAGCATGTGCATCTTATTGAGGAGAATGTTAAGTTGAAGGAGCAACTTGAGAAAGGCCTTGTGTCATGCATACAAGGTGAGAAGAACCTAAACGACCTTTTGAGAAATCAAAAGGGAGTTGTGGCCAAGGAGGGGATTGGGTTCGCACCCAACCCCAAGAACAAGAAGAAGGATAACAAGACCAAACGACCTCCTCCTCTCAAGCAAACATTTGTGAAGGAGGGAGAGAGTGCTTCCAAGGAGAAGAAGAACAATGCGAAGGGTGGCGGTGTCAAAAAGGGCAATTCCACCCCTCCCAACAAAGCCGGCGACTTTAATCCTTCTTAGGTGTTATGTCGTGCTAGTGATGGGCATGTCTATGCCAAATTTTTTGGTTCTCCTCATGAGTACATTGAATGGTCTATTTGGGTTCCCAAGACCCTTGTTACTAACATCAAAGGACCCATCACAAAATGGGTACCTAAAACCAAGCATTGATCTCTTGTAGGTGTTTGCTTCCGGTGGGGGATCATGGTTGCTCGATAGTGGAGCTACAAATCATATGACCGGAAGCAAGGACTTGGTGGTGGACGTGCACAAGATTCCATCTATGCCCACCAATGTCGAGTGGGATGATGCCTCATCTTCTAAGGTATTGGGACTTGGCAAGGTTGTCATCTCTCATGATCTCACGATCAAGAAGGTCATGCTTGTTGAGTCCCTTGCATACAATTTACTTTCCGTTCGTCAACTTGCAATCATGGGCTTTGCCACTTTCTTTGATATTGATACCGTGGCCCTCTTGTGGAGCAAGACTCTTAAAGTAGCCTTTGTTGGGCATGTCGAGAACGGTCTATATGTGATTAACTTTTCGGAGCGACCCACTAAGACCGCGACATGCCTAATGGATAAAGTTGATGTGGGATGGCTTTGGCATCGCCGTTTAGCCCATGTCAATATGAGATCTTTGCAAAGTCTTCTCAAGGGGGACCATGTCCGTGGACTAACAAATGTTAGTTTTGCTAAAGATCGTGCTTGCATTGCTTGTATCGAAGGAAAGCTTCATGAGAAGGCTCACCCTCCCACGACTATCATTTACTCAAAGAGGCCTTTGGAGCTCCTTCACTTGGATCTCTTTGGGCCTCCATCCTTTGATAGTCTTGGGGGTAGGAAGTATTGCTTGGTGATTGTGGATGACTACTCAAGATATACTTGGGTGTATTTCTTCAAGAGGAAGAGCGAGACCCAACAAACCGTCATTGACTTTGCAAATGAAGCACAATGTCAACACAATGCAAAGATCTTGACAATAAGAAGTGACAACGGCACCGAGTTCAAGAACTACACCTTGTATGAGTTTCTTAGTGATGAGGGGATCAAGCATCAATATTCCGCACCTTACACCCCTCAACAAAACGGTGTTGTGGAGAGGAAGAACCGGACATTGATGGATGCGGTAAGGACCATGATGGCGGAGTTCAAGTCTCCATACAACTTTTGGGCCGAAGCCATCAACACCTCGTGTTATGCATACAATCGGCTCTACCTCTGCAAGGGCTTGAACAAGACTCCATATGAGATACTCACCGGTAACAAGCCCAACCTTAAGTACTTTCGGGTGTTCGGGTGTAAGTGTTTCATTCTCAAGAAAGGTGTTCGGTTGTCTAAATTTGAGGCTAGAGCTTATGAGGGCATATTTGTTGGTTATGCTACAAACTCTCATGCTTACCGTGTCCTCAATAAATCCACGGGACTTATTGAGGAGACGTGTAACATGGAGTTTGATGAGAATAACGGCTCCCAAGTGGAGCAAAGTGGCACTTGTGATGTAGGTGATGAAATTCCTCCTCAAGCCATAAGAAGAATGGTTGTTGGTTTTATCCTACCCATTGAGGAACCCCTTGTGGCCAAAGGAGAAGGACAATGCTCCACTCAAGTGGAGCCATCACCAACCCAAGGCCCACATGCTTCCGAAGAACAAAGTGAAGGCCCTCATCCTCATGAACAAGACCAAGGGCAAGATCATGCTCAAGACGGTGTTGACACACCAAGTGATGCCCAAGGTCAAGTTCTCTCCTCCGAGCAAGTTCAAGATCAAGAACAAGCTCAAGACGTCGCTCAAGATGATCAAGCGACTGCTCCTCAACTCACCACCGAGGAGGATTGGAGCGTCGTGCCGCCAAGATTGCTTCCAAGCTCTCCACCAAGGGTCATCTCATGAAGAATGTACTTGGAAGCATTCAAAAGGGGGTAAGCACTCATAGACAATTGGCAAACTATTGTGAGCATCGCGCGTTTGTCTCTTGTGTTGAACCCCAAAAGGTATATGAAGCACTCGAAGATCCAGATTGTCTTAATGCCATGCATTAAGAACTCAACAACTTCGAGTACAACAAGGTGTGGAGATTGGTGCCAAGGCCAACGGGGAACCACAATGTCATTGGAACCAAGTGGATATTTAAGAACAAGCAAGATGCTCATGGGACCATCATTCGTAACAAGGCAAGATTGGTGGCACAAGGCTACTCCCAAGTCGAGGGTATCGACCACGGTGAAACCTTTGCTCCCGTTGCTCGCCTTGAATCCATTCGTTTGTTGATTGCTTATGCTTCTCATCACAACTTTAAGTTGCAACAAATGGATGTGAAGAGTGCTTTTCTTAATGGTCCTATTAATGAGTTGGTCTATGTCAAGCAACCCCCCGGGTTCGAGGATCCCTACTTTCCCGATCATGTGTATCAACTCGATAAGGCACTCTATGTGCTTAAACAAGCCCCACGTGCGTGGTATGACCACCTTACCGTGCTGTTACAAGATCGTGGGTTTGAAGTTGGGCTAATCGACCCCACTCTTTTTACTAAGAAGGTCA
The DNA here is from genome assembly GCF_056163025.1 of Triticum urartu. Classification (NCBI taxonomy): domain Eukaryota; kingdom Viridiplantae; phylum Streptophyta; class Magnoliopsida; order Poales; family Poaceae; genus Triticum; species Triticum urartu. The sequence goes on from NC_141875.1 coordinate 206,256,155, forward strand.
AAGGGGAGTTGTTTGTATGCCAACTATATGTTGATGACATTATCTTTGGTTCCCCTAACAAAGCTTTCAATGAGGAATTCGCCGCTCTCATGACCTCAAAGTTCAAGATGTCTTGCATGGGAGAGTTGAAGTTCTTTCTAGGGTTCGAAGTGAAGCAAAGAAGAGAAGGAACCTTCATCAACCAAGCCAAATACACTCAAGACATGCTCAAGATATTCAAGCTAAGTGATGTCAAGCCGGCTTCCACTCCAATGCCCACCAAGTGCCAACTTGACATAGATCCCAATGGTAAAGCGGTGGATTAAAAGGTATATCGCTCCATGATTGGATCCTTGCTTTACCTTTGTGCATCTAGACCGGATATCATGTTGAGTGTGGGAATTTGTGCACGATTTCAAGCCGCACCTAAGGAAAGTCACTATGTGGCGGTCAAGCGAATCTTTCAATATTTGGCTCATACCCCAAACTTTGGCTTATGGTACCCAAGAGGAGCAAACTTCAAGCTTGTAGGGTATTCGGACTCCAATTGGGCGGGAGACAAAGTGGATAGGAAGTCCACTTCCGGAGGGTGCCAATTCCTTGGTTGCTCTTTGGTAAGTTGGTCTTCCAAAAAACAAAGTTGTGTGTCTCTCTCGTCCACTGAAGCGGAGTATGTAGCGGCTGGTAGTTGTTGTGCACAACTCTTATGGATGAGGCAAACTTTAAAGGATTACAGTGTCATTTGTGACAAAGTGACTCTTTGGTGTGACAATGAAAGTGCCATCAAGATTTCTCTCAACCCGGTGCAACACTTCAAGATGAAGCATATTCAGATACGGTATCACTTTATCCGGGATCACATTAGGCAAGGGGAGATCGAGCTCAACTACGTCAACACTCGTGATAACCTTGCAGATATTTTCACGAAGCCGTTGGATGAAGCAAGATTTCGCGAGTTAAGGCATGAGCTAAATATCATTGATTCGAGCAATGTTGCTTGAACCCTTGCACAGCCCACCATACTCAACTTGTTGTCTTGCTTAGATGTAGGCATGGACATAGGGGGAGTTTTGTTCTCTCAATGAACTTTCCCTCCCCCCATTATGCATAAATTGATCAAATCTTTCACATTAGCCATTTTTTATGGTACTTGTGCTTCAAAGATGAGTTTTGGTCATGGGCCCAAGGATAATTCTTCGCAGTGCCATACCAATTGACTTAAACATAGGTGGCTTCGGCCACCGCCCTCTCCTTGAAGAGGCAGTGTCTCGTGGTCGTCTCTTGTTGTCGTGTTTCCCCTTCTTCTCTTCGTGTTTGAGTTTGTTTTGTGGTGTTTTGTTTGTGTGAAGTTTCCTTGCGAAGACCTCTCTTTTCTTGTGTTTGGAAACTGCTTCTTCTTGAGCCCACGGTACTACCGCGGTGAGCCACGGTACTACCGCGCATGGAGTGCACGGTACTACCGCACCTAGCGCGGCAGAATTTTTTACTACCGCCTGGGCGAGCAGTATTACTGCTTTGGTGCGGTTCTTCCGCCCAAGCGGTACTACCGCGATGATACGCGGTACTATCGCGCTGTCGGAGGCGCGTGGGGGATAAGGACGGGAATAGGGGGATTCTAACTCTCCCGTACCCATTCGTCAGTTTTCCCCACTTTGTCTCTCTCTCTCTCGCTCAAGAACGGGGCCGGAGTCCCTTGCCGGATCTCCGTCTCCGGCTGCTCTCCTTGGATTCCGACCGGTGGGATCGTTCCCCACCACTTCCTCTTGCCATGGACCAAGGTTTTTCCCCAAATCCCTCTCTTTCTAGTTGGTTCTCTTGTCTCTAGGTTTTTGGGGAGATGCATGTGTTCTTGAGATTTTAGGCCAAATCTTTGCAAGAGAAGGTTGTAGGAGAGTAGTGTTGCGTAGAAATTATACTTGATATATTGTCCCATGGTAGATTTGATCAACCGTAGTTCCGCCATGGTTTCACGCGTCTTCTCAGATTCAAAAGTAGGTTCGGATCTGACGCGGTGCGGTACTACCGTGCTTCTGGTGCGGTACTACCGCTTCTCTGGTACTACCGCCTGTTCGGTGCGGTACTACCGCATGTTCTGTGGCACTAAGGTCTTACTACCGCTCCAAGCCACGGTACTACTGTATCCTCTCACGGTACTACCGCGACTAGGAGCGATACTAAAATTTTAGTACCGCACAACCAGGCAGCACTACCGTTGTTGTCCCATCTTCCTCGTGGCATGTATCCCGTATGCTTTCTACCTGTTTCCCTTGCTTTGCCGTGGTCTTTGCATTGATTCTTCTCGCTCTTTGTGTGTGCTTTCTCTTGTGTCTTAGGTGGTGGCTCTCGCCGTTCCAATCCTAGTCATGACACTGGCTTCAAGCGACTGCGCAATCCTCAAGATGAAGCACCAGAGGGTTCTAGTTCCCCCAAGCGCAATGTCAAGACCACTGCCAGCAAGCAAAAAGAACCTGCTAAGGGCATGGACAAGATTACCCTCACTGAGTACATCGAACGCCGGAAGATCAACCCTTATGTGAATGCTCGTGCTATCCTCAGAGGCAATGAGTTGTTTTGGACCAAGCAGCAGGCTCTCATTTATCTGGATGTCATCAAGAACAAGCAAAACACCTACGTGGATGTCAAGTGGATAGACATGAATCACTTGAGGAAGGACAAGTTTCATGACTACTTTGGAGAAGTTCTGGATTTGGCGGAGCAGTTCGGTATTGAACATGTGATCTCTTTCCACCTTGACTATGAACCTGAGCTTATCTGTCAGTTCTTTGCCTCAGTTCACTTTCACCCCGGGGATGAGCGGAGGATGACCTGGATGACCAATGGTTGTCAGTTGACTGCTACCTGGAAGGAGTTCATGGATCTTCTCCATGTTCCTGATGACAGGCTCCACACACCCGTTGGTGTTCGCCCCCATGCCAATTCTGAGTCTACTAGCAAGAACAAGCTTCAGCCGTTCTATGTTGAGAAGGTGCTTCCCAGTGGCAAGTCGAGTTGGGTGCTGAACTCTTTTCTGGATATCATGCATCGCATCTTCCGCAACACTCTGTTCCCTCGCATTGGTGACAAGGACAAAGTTCATCCCTATCTGGTGGACATGATGCTCCTGTGCGAGGAGGCTCGTACATCTCAGACTCAGCCACTTGATGTCTCGCACATCATGTGGTGTGAGCTTCGGTTTGTGGTGTACACCCGCAAGGTACCTATCTATGGACCATGCATGTTTCTGTTGATCTCCACGACTTGGGAGAAGTTGTACCCTGGTGATGAGTTTCTTGCTCCAGACTGGATTCGGCATGAGTCCATCAGTCTCCGCGTCAAGTCCAACTGGGCCAACACTACTACTCGTGCTGAGGCGTCTGCTGCTAGGAGGGGTGTTGATGAGGAGGAGGCTCAAGCAGAGGATGTTGCTGAGGGCCGTGCTGCTAGGTCTTCCCAACCGTCCTCTGAGCCCTCGTGGGCCAAGAAGTTGAAGGACAAGATGAAGACTATTTTCTGCATGCAAGCAAAGGGGCAGTATAGGACTCATGTGGCATCCAAGGAGAGTCGCCGCCGCGACAAGAAGGTTATGAGGCTCTTTGGAGAGGACGTCTCTGGCGGTTCTGAGGATGCCATCACGCTAGAGGCTGAACGGATGACGAAGCAAGGCTTCAAGTGGACTAGTTCCGAGGAGGACATCGAGGAGCCCATCCCCGCCGCCAAGTCTGACGCGGAGCACGAGGAGCGTTGGGATGATTTCTCTGCCTGAGCCACCCCTTGTGTGTAGGTGTCCTCTCTGCCTTTTTGGTGTCTCGATGCCAAAGGGGAGAGAGTGTAGGGATTTGCGTGCTTGCGGGTCGTGTCGTGTTTGGTGTTTGCTTTGTCGTTTGGACCTCGTTTGCTTTGGTTTGCGCCTTTGAGACTTATTCTTCATATGGTGTAAGACATATGCACTCTATTCTATCTTAGTGAGCTTATGATTGTGCTACTTATGCTATGCTCGTATTTGCTATCTTGTCTAGTGTTAGCCTTACTATTGCAAGATATGCCTTGTCTCTATAATATAGGGGGAGCTTTGATCCTAGTATGTGTGCCGTGCAGTCCAAAGCACCCATCTAGTTGGCACACATCTAGGGGGAGTCCGTCCATATTCTAGAGAGGAGGGGTTTGCGTTTGCTTAATATTATTTCCCTTTGCAAATCCCGTATTGTCATCAATCCACCAAAAAGGGGGAGATTGTAAGGGCATATTTATCCCTAAGGTGTTTTGGTGATTGATGGCAATGCTTCTGCGGACTAATCGTGTGTCTTGAGTTTCCCAGACGTTTCATCGCTAGGCACAAGACGGTAAGGTGTCCCTCGAAGACTATTGAAGACGGCGTTTTTCTACATTTCTTTTTGGTGGATTTGAGTCGTACGAAAGCCATACTATTAAGAGGGGGTCCGCATCGGAAAGGTTCGGCTGGAATAATCACGTACACGTTTTCTTCCTTGTCCCCTCTTTCCCTTGCACTTTGGAGCATCCTCCGTTTATCCTCTTTGCCTTGTCCTGGCTGTTGTTGATGGGCTTGCGGTAGTACTGCTCCCTGGAGAGCGGTAGTACCGCAGGCACCCGCGGTAGTACCGCAGGTGCCAACGGCAGTCCCGCTCCTATGGAGCTGTAGTACCGTGGCCCCCAGGCCAAGTACCACTCCTTCGCGGTAGTAGGGGCGGATGTAATTTTTTACATCCGCGCCACCGCGGTAGTACCGCATCCCTTGCGTGGTAGTACCGTGCGCGGCCTGGCTCAGCTGCCAAGTGGTAGTACTGTGTTGGATTTTTGCTTCGTTCGTTTTCCAGTGGAAGTAGGCACGGATGTATTTTTATCCGCGCTCTTCCCGGGCTATGGGTTTCCTGCCTTGCGGTAGTACCGCAAGGGGGAGCTGTAGTACCGCGCCTGCGGCAGTACCGTCCTCAGCCCTTGTGCTACAGGTCTGCCCTAGCTACTACTGCTGATGCGGTAGTACCGCGGTTCCTCACGGTAGTACCGCATGGCCTTGCGGTAGTACCGCTTGTCAGGAGCGGAAGTACCGCATGGCTTTGCGGTAGTAGCACTGGTCTGGGGCGGTAGTATCGCTGGTCGCGGGCTGGTAGGTGGATAACGGTTGGATTTTTGTCCTCAGCTATAAAAGGGGTGTCTTCTTCCTCTAGTTGACCACCTCTTCCAACCCTAAGCTCCATTGTTGCTCCAAGCTCCATTTTCGCCCGATCTCACTCCCTAGCCAATCAAACTTGTTGATTTGCTCGGGAGTGGTTGAGAATGCCCCGATCTACACTTCCACCAAGAGAAATTTGATTCCCCCCCACTAATCCCTTGCGGATCTTGTTACTCTTGGGTGTTTGAGCGCCCTAGACGGTTGAGGTCACCGCGGAGCCATAGTCCATTGTGGTGAACCTTCATGGTGTCGTTGGGAGCCTCCAATTGAGTTGTGGAGTTTGCCCCAACCTTGTTTGTAAAGGTTCGGTCGCCGCCTCCAAGGGCACCAATAGTGGAATCACGGCATCTCGCATTGTGTGAGGGCGTGAGGAGAATACGGTGGCCCTAGTGGCTTATTGGGGAGCATTGTGCCTCCACACCGCTCCAACGGAGACGTACTTCCCCTCAAAGGGAAGAAACTTCGGTAACACATCCTCGTCTCCACCGGCTCCACTCTTGGTTATCTCATGCCTTTACTTGTGCAAGCTTATTTGTGATATATCTCTTGCTTGTTTGTGTACTTATCTTTGTTGCATCATATAGGTTGCTCACTTAGTTGCATATCTAGACAACCTACTTTGATGCAAAGTTTAAATTGTTAAAGAAAAGCTAAAAATTCAGTAACAAAGATAGATGAAGTAGCATAAGCAGGATCATATTTCATTCTAGCATTCAAAGTTTTTTGTTTCAGCTTAGCTAAAAGTTTCTTAAGATCACTCCTATCATTGCAAGCAAGAAAGTCTCTAGCAGTTTCTTCATCCATTACATAACCCTCAGGAACAACAGGCAATTCATATCTAGGGGGAGAATCTTCATCATCACTTTCATCGATATTATCAGTTTCAATAATTTCATTCTCTCTAGCCCTAGCAAGTTGTTCATCAAGAAATTCACCAAGTGGCACGGTAGCATCAAGCACAGAAGTAGTTTCATCATAAGTATCATGCATAGCAGAAGTGGCATCATCAATAACATGCGACATATCAGAATTAATAGCAGAAGCAGGTCTAGGTGTCGCAAGCTTACTCAAAACAGAAGGTGAATCAAGTGTAGAGCTAGATGGAAGTTCCTTACCTCCCCTAGTAGTTGAGGGATAAATCTTGGTTCTTGGGTCTTTCAAGTTCTTCATAATGATAAGCAGATATAAATCCCAAGCGACTCAAAGAATAGAGCTATGCTCCCCGGCAACAGCGCCAGAAAATAGTCTTGATAACCCACAAGTATAGGGGATCGCAACAGTTTTCGAGGGTAGAGTATTCAACCCAAATTTATTGATTCGACACAAGGGGAGCCAAAGAATATTCTCAAGTATTAGCATCTAAGTTGTCAATTCAACCACACCTGGAAACTTAATATCTGCAGCAAGGTATTTAGTAGCAAAGTTATATGATAGTAGTGGTAACGGTGGTAAAAGGTAACGGTAGCAAAAGTAATATTTTTGGTGTTTTGTAGTGATTGTAACAATAGCAACGCAAAAGTAAATAAGTGAAGAACAATATAGGAAAAGCTCGTAGGCAATGGATCGGTGATGGAGAATTATGCCGGATGCGATCAATCATGTAACAGTCATAACCTAGGGTGACACAGAACTATCTCCAGTTCATCAATGTAATGTAGGCATGTATTCCCAATATAGTCATACGTGCTTATGAAAAAGAACTTGCATGACATCTTCTGTCCTACCCTCCCATGGCAGCGGGGTCCTATTGGAAACTAAGAGATATTAAGGCCTCCTTTTAATAGAGTACCGGACCAAAGCATTAACACACAGTGAATACATGAACTCCTCAAACTACGGTCATCACCGGGAGTGGTCCCGACTATTGCCACTTCGGGGTTGCCGGATCATAACACATAGTAGGTGACTATAGACTTGCAAGATAGGATCAAGAACTCTCATATATTGATGAAAACATAATAGGTTCAGATCTGAAATCATGGCACTCGGGCCCTAGTGACAAGCATTAAGCATAGCAAAGTCATACCAACATCAATCTCAGAACATAGTGGATACTAGGGATCAAACCCTAACAAAATTAACTCGATTACATGATAAATCTCATCCAACCCATCACCGTCCAGCAAGCCTATGATGGAATTACTCACGCACGGCGGTGAGCATCATGAAATTGGTGATGGAGGAAGGTTGATGATGACGATGGCGATGGATTCCCCTCTCCGGAGCCCCAAACATACTCCAGATCAGCCCTCCCGAGAGAGTTAGAGCTTGGCGGCAACTCTGTATCATAAAACACGATGAATCCTTCTCCTTGGTTTTTTTCTCCCCGAAAGTGAATATATGGAGTCAGGGTTGAGGTCGGTGGAGCGTCAGGGGGCCCACGAGGCAGGGGGCGCGCCCAGGGGGTAGGGCGCCCCCACCCTCGTGGACAGGTGGAAGCCCCCCTAACATGGATCTTCCTTCCAGTATTTTTTATATATTCCAAAATAATTCTCCGTTGATTTTCAGGTCATTCCGAGAACTTTTATTTCTGCACAAAAATAACACCATGGCAATTCTGCTGAAAACAGCGTCAGTCTGGGTTAGTTCCATTCAAATCATGCAAGTTAGAGTCCAAAACAAGGGCAAAAGTGTTTGGAAAAGTAGATACGACGGAGACGTATCAATAGCACACAAGGTGCTCCTTCATTATTCGGGAGTTGCATAATCTCATAGTCGGAGGAACATGTATAGGTCATGAAGAAAGCAATAGCAATAAAACTAAACAATCATCATGCTAAGCTAATGGATGGGTCTTGTCCATCACATCATTCTCTAATGATGTGATCCCGTTCATCAAATGAAAACATTTGTCTATGGTTAGGAAACTTAACCATCTTTGATTAACGAGCTAGTCAAGTAGAGGCATACTAGGGACACTCAGTTTTGTCTATGCATTCACACATGTACTAAGTTTCTGGTTAATACAGTTCTAGCATGAATAATAAACATTTATCATGATATAAGGAAATATAAATAACAACTTTATTGTTGTCTCTAGGGCATATTTCCTTCAAGAGGGTGTTGGAGTCGTTGAAGCTTGGTTGTTGGAGAAGTCGTAGCTCTTGGAAGAGTACTTGGCATACTTGAAGTCGTCTTGTACTTGCCGTTCCGCCTTGGTAGCTTGATGCACTAGCTCGATGAGGTTCGAGTATGGTTGGAAGTCGGCAATCTTCTTTATAGGATGATTGAGTCCATTCAAGAAACGTGCCATAGTTTTCTCATCATCTTCCACGACATTGGCTCGTATCATGGCAATCTCCATTTCCTTGTAGTACTCTTCAACGCTCTTTGTTCCTTGCTTGAGTAGTTGGAGTTTCTTGAAGTGGTCGCGGTTGTAGTATGTTGGCATGAAGCGTGCCCTCATGACATCCTTCATTTGATCCCAAGTGGTGATGGTTGGTTCACCTCTTGCTTCTCATCGCTCAATGACTTGTTCCCACCATATGAGGACATTGTCTTGGAACTCAAGGGATGCCATGGCGATCTTCTTCTCTTCCTCATGGTTGTGCAAACGAAAGATCTTGTCGACCTTCAATGCCCATGATAGGTATTCTTCGGGGTCATTGCTTCCGGTGAACTTGGGCATGGTGAACTTGAGCTTGTCGAAGCGTTGCTCTTCATTGTGTTTGGGTCGGGGATAATGACGCCCATGTCGTGGAGGATTGTCAACCTCATGTTGCTCTTGTCGTGGAGGATTTCCATTGTCTTCATGCTCTTGGTGAACTTGAGGTTCTTGTCGAGCTTGTGGAGGAGCTAGAGGAACTTGATGATGCACTCCTGATTGATAAATCATCTCTTGAACTTCATCGCGAAGTGCTTCTTGTTGCTCGTGCCTATGGCGGTTGTGTTCAACAATAGTGCGTCTTGTGTCATGGAGTGCATGTTGCGCCTCAAGTGCTTGCGCTTCTCTCCGTAGTTGTTCTTGACGTTGTGCCTCAGCATCTTGCTCGTCTTGGTGTTGTCGCGCTCGTTCTTCCTCTTGTTGGTGTAGACGTTGCCATTCTTGTGCTTGCGTGAATATAGCTTGATTTTTACGATGTTGATGCTCTTGCGCTAGAAGTTGCTCTTGAGCATCGGTTCCGTGTAGAGGATTGCGGTTTGCTTGACGGTCTTGGCGCGCAACTCGTCAAAGAGTGTTTGATGTCGGAGTACTTGAGCCGGAGATGGTGTCGTCAGAGTTTCGACTCAAGCGGCTTCGTCTTGAGTACGATGAAGAGGTAGAAGAACAATTGACCAACAAGGCACGAATCTCGTCCATTCTTGCATTGCTTTCTTGTTTTTGTTCATCGAGCTTGTTGTCGAAGTAGTCTCTTGTATGTTGCTCGAAGAGTCGCAAGTCGATGGCGAGATGGTCAATGCGGTCGCTCAATGCTTGTTGTTCTTGGTTCAAACCTTGTTGTGTGCTGAAGAGGTGGTTCTTGGTGACATAGGAAGTCATGTCGTCGTCTTGCTCGATGAAGAGTGGGTTGGTAGAAGTACTTGGCCTATCCATCATTCCAAGCAAATATGTGAGTGGCAGAAATAGAAGAACTTATGCCAAATGTACCTTGACCGATGTTGAAGATGGATCAATGATCACTCAAATGTGTAAGAAGGAAATAGCACAGTTGGTATCAATTCTTGTCGGTTCGCACACCTACACAAGTAAATGCTCATGGTGGATGTCGGTGTCAAAACCGGCGGATCTCGGGTAGGGGGTCCCGAACTGTGCGTCTAGGCGGATGGTAACAGGAGGCAGGGGACACGATGTTTTACCCAGGTTTGGGCCCTCTTGATGGAGGTAAAACCCTACGTCCTGCTTGTTTATTCTTGATAGTATGAGTAGTACAAGAGTTGATCTACCACGAGATCAGAGAGGCTAAACCCTAGAAGCTAGCCTATGGTATGATTGTATGTTGTCCTATGGACTAAAACCCTCCGGTTTATATAGACACCGGAGGGGGCTAGGGTTACACAAGGTCGTTACAAAGGAGGATATATCCATATTCGTATTACCTAGCTTGCCTTCCATGCCAAGTAGAGTCCCATCCGGACACGAGACGAAGTCTTCAATCTTGTAACTTCATAGTCCAACAGTCCAGACAAAGGATATAGTCCGGCTGTCCGGTGACCCCCTAATCCAGGACTCCCTCAGTAGCCCCTGAACCAGGCTTCAATGACGATGAGTCCGGCGCGCAGTTATTGTCTTCGGCATTGCAAGGCGGGTTCCTCCTCCGAACACACCATAGAAGAGTTTGAATACAAAGATAGTGTCCAACCCTGCAAAATAAGCTCCACATACCACCGTAGAGAGAATAATATTTCCACAAATCTAACTATTGACATGTTTTGGCAACATGACATCATGCCATGGCTCGGTAATTATTTGAACCGTTTTTCTTTAACCAGCCCCGCACATAACGCGAGGCGGTTTCTTGACACGTCTTGTCAAAGCAGAGATCGTGTCCCCCTTATCACGGGATTCTCATCAATACGGGCGTGGGTAACCCAACCGCGCCATCAATTACGGTGCTTGGGGGATAAGCGAGTTTTACCAGGCTAGTGGGGGTGCACAGTCTCGTCTGCCCTTATAAAGGGATAAGGTTTAACCTTCTTCTACCCACGCCTTCTTCCTCCTTGCTCATCCATTCTCGCGCACTCGAGCTCCAGCGCCCAAGTCCACATCCTTCTCCTCAACCTTCTCCAAACATGTCCGGAGCGGGAGGCAAGTGGATGGTCTCCTCCATACTTAGCCGCGGATATCGCGCATCGGCTGCCAGCTGCGGGGCAGATCGTCCCTACCCCGGAACCTCATGAGAGGGTGGTTTTCCTCCATCACTTCCTCCGTGGACTGGGGTTTCCCCTCCATCCATTCGTCTGCGGCCTTATGTTCTACTACGGGCTGGACTTTCATGATCTGGCCCCGAATTTCATCCTTGACATCTCGGCGTTCATCATCGTGTGCGAGGCTTTCCTCCGCATCCGGACCCACTTCGGCCTGTGGCTCAAGACCTTCAATATCAAGCCGAAGGTGGTGGGTGGCCAAGAAGCGGAATGTGGCGGAGCCATGGTGGGCAAAATGCCCAATGTTATATGGCTCGAGGGCTCCTTCATGGAGACCATAAAGGGGTGGCAATCGGGGTGGTTCTACATCACCGAGCCGCGCGACACCAACTGGGTGGCGGCCCCCGAGTTTTGATCCGGAATCCCCACGCGGCTCACTTCCTGCAAGGAGAAGGGCCTATCCTGGGGTTCATCAGTGGAGCTGGACGGACTCCAGAAGTGTATCCGGAACATAATAAGCAAGAAACTCAAGCTTGTCAACATAGTCCAGGTCATGCTCTTCCGCCGGATCCTCCCATGTCAACAACGGGATTTCAACTTATGGGAGTTCGACCCGGCCCAGCACCAGACTCTACACGAGCTCTTCGACACAACGCACAAGGACGTCTGGAAGGTGTTGTTCAAGAGCGCCGAGATCCCTCCCTCTCTTAGCGAGGACCGTGGGCTAAGCGCGAAGCGCCTTGCGAATTCGGTAAGTTCTGTACATCTGGTAGGGTATTTATTTCCCATAGCTTAACCATGTGCGGGGTCTGAGCTCCCATGCCTTTGATAGGACTAGGTGGAGACATCAGGGCAGATTAACTATCCGGCCCCTCTGCCCGAAGACAATGCGGATGCCCTCCTGACGGAGATGCTGACTCCGGCTCCTTATAAGGTGCCGGAGAAGACCAAGAAGAAAGCCAAGGGAACCCGAAAGAGTTCCCGGCGCCAGGTGGTATCAAACTCATCGTCCGATAACTCCGCGACGCACTCCTCCCATGAAGACGAGGAGGAAGATGAAGATGCTCCCCCTCCAGCCGGGGGAGACAAGAAAAGGAAGGCCGCCCCAACCGGGGAGGCCGAAGGGTCCAGGAAGGGAAGGACTCCCCTTCCGGACTGCTCCACCACCGCCACCAAAGGCGAAGACGAGTGGCTGCTCAGGGCCAAGCCCCTGGCAAAGTCGTAAGTATTCGGATACCAGAGTAACTCATAGCATACCTTTGTCGCACTGCTTCTCCTAACGCCGAATATCATTATGCAGACCGCCCCAAGCCCGTATCGACGTATCCTCGTCGGACGGCTCCTTGGACTCGTCGGATATGGATAGCGATCCACTTCCGACCGCCTCCTCCCCTTGCCCTACGGACAATGCTGAGGTATTGTCTCAAGAGGCACCGGGTCGAGGGGAGACAGTCCCGGAGGTGCCTCAAGGCGACCTTCCGGACTCCGGGAGCAAAGGGAGTAAGGCTCCCGAGGGCTCCGAGTTCGGCCCCCAGCCGAACACCGCACCGGAACCTCCAGTGGTTTCGGACTCGGACAGGCGGCCTCCTTCCAAAAGGGGCAAGACGCCCGTGCCGGTGACCTCTGTCCATCCAGAGGCACCGGACAACCTGCTGGGAGCGCTTCACGGCGCTTCCATCGACGAAGAGCACCGCACTATTATGAGTGCGGTGATCAAGAAGGTTCAGTCCGCCAAGAGCGGACTGACTGAAGCATGTGCCAGCCTTCTAACATGCTTTGAGGTAAGTATTTAAAGTATAGGAAAAATATTACCGCATAGACAGTAGCCCCTGATGCTCTGTGGTGTTCACAAAGAAAAGCCGAATAGAGGATCAAATACTATCTGCAGGAGTCTAATACTAGTATGTATGTATGCTTATGCAGGCTTCGCTGCTAACCTCTGCCGCACTGACTGCGGAGGTCGCTACATTGAAGCAGGACCTCGAGGGGTCCGAGAAAGAGCTCGGCCTTGCCAAGAGGCAGCTCGAGGAGAACAAAGGTAAGTAATACCTTGTCTATATAAAAGAAAATGTGGTTGCGAAATGACAGGATCATCATGAATGTGCCAGGGGCCACGACCGAGGTGGCGACCCTGAAGCAAGCGTTGTTCGAGGCCAAAAACAAAGCGGCTCGGGAGCGCACCAAGCGGGAAAAACAAGAGGCACGGGTGGGCGAGGTGCAACAAGAGCTCCAGGCTCTCGTGACGAAGCACGAGGCTTTGGAGCTTGACTCGAAGACTCGAGAGTCCGAGCTTGCCGCGGCCCTCGAGAGCACAAAGCATGCCAAGGCCGAAGCCCAAAAGGCCCTCCAGCAGATTGAGGCGATGAGGAAGATAGCAACGGGTAAGGCATTCAATATGCAATTCAAGCATGCGAAAGTAAATTACTTGTTACTTACCCGAGTCCGGAGCTCTCCAGGAGCATTCACAGATTTGCCCCGCAGCGTGTCGGATGCCGCGAAGTTTTACCAGGCCGGGGAGGGAAGCTCGACGGAGAAGTTGTTCTGGTCTCAGTATACTGGGACCGAACACCCGATGCCTATGAGCGACCAGCTGAAGCAACTGGTCGAGCTGCACAAGGCGGCCGAACAGGCCATGAAGGGCTTCATAGTCCGGATGTGGCCTAGCGACTCCCTCCCCAACAGCCACTTCGGCCTGGTGCGGCGGCTTGTAGATGCCTGCCCACGGCTAGAAGTCATCAAGCGGTCCGTCTGTATCGAAGGTGCCCGCCAGGCTTTTGCCCGTGCTAAGGTGCACTGGGCCAAAATGGACGCCGTGAAGCTGGTGAAGGAGGGGCCGCCACAGGGCAAGGACCATCGCCACGCCGAGATGTATTATGAGGGTGTCCTGAAGGGTGCCCGTCTTGTGGCGGACGAGTGTGCGAAGGATGTAATTTTTGAATAAACTTGCTCGTGTGATCCTGTATTATGAAAACTTGTTCATATGCGCTATGCAACGCTTGTTTGAATTTAAAATATTACCTTCTGTGCGGCTGTTTATCAAATCTGAGAGATGGCCAGTCGTTGGCTTCTGCCCCCATGCCACGAGTGCTGGGGTATTCGGGATAAACCTGAGCGCTCTTTTTCCCATTGTTGGGTTCTTCGAGGGAGGTGCTCAGCACAACGAACAAGGCAATCGGACTATAATGCGTTATCACTCTCACTTAGCCATAGAATTCTATAATTTTAAATTTTGGCGAAGCCCCTAGTATTCGGAAGGCCGAATTCAGGGCGCTATACATGCCTTAAGCCGGACAAAGCCGACTCCTCGCTCTAAGCGGCATAAGTCTTTAGGGACTCGAGACCTCTCGAGCAGCGACCAGTCTCTCGCCTTATCATGACAGTCGGTTTTAGCTTTCTCTACTGAGGTGCTTAGCCCAGCTAAACCGGGGCACAATCGCAGTAGTTCTCCCAGTGCTACCTTAGCCGATATAGCGGAACGTAAGGTACCAAAACATGGGAGCCGGGCAAACCCAACTATTGACCCAAGACATGATTCGGAGCTGATGCATATAATGCTATAAGTTCGGGGTGCCGCACTGTTGAAAGTGTTCGGACTTCTCACGCCGTATTATGGGGTACGCTTAGGCCCCTGGCGTAGTGGCCGTACCAGAGTGTACGGGTGCTGAATGTCATGGATGAACATATATATATATAAGAATGGAGAATGCGATAATAGTCTAGTGCTATGCATTTTTTATTCAAAAAGGTGCGTCGAAGCAGAATGATACAATTAGTGCGATAAGCAAAAAGTAGGACTATTTGACACATCCCCTCCAAGGGCAAGCTGAGGAATGGTATTGAAAGCAGGTATTTCACTCGTTATCAGAGACCACCTGGGAATTCCATGATGCGACGTAGCTTTCTGCCTCCTTGGTTGTTGTATCATGTGTCTGGCAAACGTACTGCCGGACGGGGTTTCCAGATAGTAAAGTCCTGAAAGAGAGGAAGAATAATAAGGCGGGAAGCCCCTAGTGTGGTTGAGCCGCGTCTCGGGGCATGCCGTAGTCGTGCCCCCCTCCCCACCTGTGCCCATGGTATTTTCAATGCGTAATTATGTACACGTGGTATGGGTTTTGCCGTTTGGCTGGGACTGGGGTGGGGGCCGCATTGCTATGCGAGCTCGGAACATGCCAGGCGGTTGTGTTGCCGATTACTCCGGGCACGCTTGAAGGTGTCCGGGTCTTTAATCGCCGAACTGGTGGATTGCCTTAAGAGGCTGCTTTGTGCTTCTGCTGCGAGGGCCGCAGTGTGCTCCTCCGTGCGGAGAGAGCGCTCTGTGTTTCCATTGACTGTGATGACCCCCCGAGATCCTGGCATCTTGAGCTTGTGATATGCATAGTGTGGTACCGCATTGAATCTTGCAAATGTGGTTCGCCCGAGCAGTGCATGATAGCCACTGCGGAACGGGACTATATCGAAGATTAACTCCTCGCTTCGGAAGTTATCCGGGGATCCGAAGACCACTTCCAGTGTGACTAAGCCTGTGCAATGGGCATCTACACCTGGTATGACACCTTTAAAGGTTGTTTTTGTGGGTTTGATCCTTGAGGGGTCTATGCCCATTTTGCGCACTGTGTCCTGATAAAGCAGGTTCAGGATGCTGCCACCATCCATAAGGACTCAAGTGAGGTGAAATCCGTCAATGATTGGGTCTAGGACCAGTGCGGCGAATCCGCCATGACAGATACTAGTGGGGTGGTCCCTGCGATCGAAGGTGATCGGACAGGAGGACCATGGGTTGAACTTTGGGGCGACTGGCTCCAACTCATATACGTCCCTTAGCGCACACTTCCGCTCCCTTTTGGGGATGTGGGTTGCGTATATCATGTTCACCGTCCGCACTTGTGGGGGAACCTCTTCTGTCCTCCGATGTTCGGCTGTCGGGGCTCCTCCTCGTCATCGCTATGTGACCCCTTATCTTTGTTTTCGGCATTTAACTTGCCGGCCTTCTTGAACACCCAACAATCCCTGTTGGTGTGGTTGGCTGGCTTGTCGGGGGTACCGTGTATTTGACACGAGCGATCGAGTATACGTTCCAAACTGGACGGGCCCGGAGTGCTTCTTTTGAATGGCTTTTTCCGCTGACCGGGTTTAGAGCCTTTGAATCCGGCATTGACTGACGTATCCTCGATATTGTCGCTGTTGATGCGGCGCTTGTGTTTGTTGGGATGTGACCTGCCATTGCCATCCTTGGTATCCGAAGTACCATGGTTCTTTGATATATTATTGCTGCGAGCCAGCCAGCTGTCTTCTCCCGTGCAAAAGCGGGTCATGAGTGTCGTGTGGGCTGCCATAGATTTTGGCTTTTCCTGGCCAAGGTGCCGGGCGAGCCACTCATCGCGGATGTTGTGCTTGAAAGCTGCTAGGGCCTCTGCATCCGGACAGCCGACGATTTGATTTTTATTTGTCAGGAACCGTGTCCAGAATTGTCTGGCCGATTCCTCTGGCCGCTGAATTATGTGGCTCAAGTCATCGGCATCTGGTGGTCGCACATAAGTGCCCTGGAAGTTGTCGAGGAATGCGGCTTCCAGATCTTCCCAACAGCCAATGGATTCTGCTGGCAGGCTGTTGAGCCAATGCCGAGCTGGTCCTTTGAGTTTGAGTGGGAGGTATTTGATGGCGTGTAGATCATCACCGCGGGCCATGTGGATGTGCAGGAGGAAGTACTCGATCCATACCACAGGATCTATTGTGCCGTCATATGATTCAATATTTGCGGGTTTGAAACCCTCTGGGATCTGGTGATCCATTACTTCATCTGTGAAGCATAGGGGGTGTGCGGCGCCTCTGTACTGGGCTATATCACGACGCAGCTGAAATGAGTCTTGTCCGCTATGTTCGGCCCGGCCGGATTTACTTTTACTGTATCCGGCGTGACGGTTATCATCTCGCATAGTGGCGTGCCCTCTTGATCCGTAGATCAATCTTGCGTGTTTTGCTTTGTCCTCCAATACGTCCCGCAGGTCTGGCGTATTTCCCCATGCCTTGACATTTTTATTTGAGTGGCGTCGGGGTGCGGGCTGAGCTTTTGGCTGAAGTGCCTCTCTGTCGCGGCCACGAGGTGGCTGATCAGCCGCGTCATACGCTGGAGATGTAGGTTTTGGTGCTTCCTCCTCCGGTCGGGGTAGCAACCTGCACTTTGGGTAACTCTTGGAGGGGCGTTCGAGTTTATATTCTTCGGCCGCAAGGACTTCACTCCATCTGTCAGCTAGCAAATCTTGATCAGCTTGAAGCTGCTGCTACTTTTTCTTAAGGCTATTTGCCATGGCTATAAGCCGGCGCTTGAAGCGCTCTTGTTCGACAGGATCCTCAGGCGCGATGAATTCGTCATCGTCGAGGCTTTCCTCGTCTTCGGAGGGAGGCATGTAATTATCATCCTCCGCCTCTCCATCTGCCGCTCTCTCGGGAGGGCTGGCTTCTCCATCCTCCTGCTCTAAATCTTGCTGGAGGGGATTGTTGTTGTCTTCGGCACTGTCTGGCGTGCTATTATCTTCGGTGCCGTTATCACCGCTTTTGCCTTGGCGGGACTTAGAGCGGCGCCGCTGACGTCGGTGCTTGGGTTGCTTCTTGGAGAGGTCATCCTCCGTTGTCCCATCGCCATTGCCTTCTTTGGGTGTGTCCACCATATATATGTCATATGACGAGGTGGCTGTCCAGTGCCCTGTGAGCAGTGGTTCTTGTTCGCCTCCTGCATCGTCATCCATGCCATCGATGTCTTCGGAGTCGAAGTCAAGCATGTCGGTCAAATCATCGACAATGGCTACTGAGTGGGTGGTGGGTGGGCGGCGAATTTCTTCGTCATCCGCATCCCAATCCTGCCGGACATAGTTCGGCCAGGACTCTCCTGACAAGGAGAGAGACATTAATGAGTTCAGTATGTCGCTGAAGGGCAAGTGCTGAAAGATATCCGCGGAGGTAAACTCCATGATCGGCGCCCAGTTGGATTCGATAGGCATGGGCGCAGGCGGTTCGGAGTCCGTGGCCGGGGAAGGATCCAGCAGTTTGGCATCACGGCTCTCGTGAAGGGTAAGGTCGATACTCGGCTCGATCGCCGCTGAGAATACGGCCTCCGTGGCGGGGTCTATCCACCCGTCCACGGATGGCGCAATTGGCTCCGAATCGAGGGTCGGAGCGGTTGCCGGTGCGGTCTCCGGAACACTATCCGATGTTTGAGCTAAATCATGCTCATCATGACCGTGCGGCGCACTTGGCAGGGGCTCGAATCCGTCGAAGATCAAGTCTCCGCGGATGTCGACAGTGTAGTTTAAGCTTCCAAACCTGACCTGGGGGCCAGGGGCGTAACTCTCGATCTGCTCCAGATGGCCAAACGAGTTGGCCCGCTGTGCGAAGCCGCCGAATACAAAGATCTGTCCGGAGAGAAAAGTCTCACCCTGGACTGCATCTCTATCGATGATCGGAGGAGCCATCAAGCCTAACGGTGACGACACAGAGGAACTCTCAATGAAAGCACCAATGTCGGTGTAAAAACCGGTGGATCTCGGGTAGGGGGTCCCGAACTATGCGTCTAGGCGGATGGTAACAGGAGGCAGGGGACACGATGTTTTACCCAGGTTCGGGCCCTCTTGATGGAGGTAAAACCCTACGTCCTGCTTGTTTATTCTTGATTGTATGAGTAGTACAAGAGTTGATCTACCACAAGATCAGAGAGGCTAAACCCTAGAAGCTAGCCTATGGTATGATTGTATGTTGTCCTATGGACTAAAACCCTCCGGTTTATATAGACACCGGAGGGGGCTAGGGTTACACAAGGTCGGTTACAAAGGAGGAGATATCCATATCCGTATTGCCTAGCTTGCCTTCCACGCCAAGTAGAGTCCCATCCGGACACGAGACGAAGTCTTCAATCTTGTAACTTCATAGTCCAACAATCCGGACAAAGGATATAGTCCGGCTGTCCGGAGACCCCCTAATCCAGGACTCCCTCAGTGGAGATTGGTTAGGATGTGGCACAAAATTTGATGCAATTGTTAGTGAGGCTCAATAATGTTGGAAAAGATTCACAAATTTGCAAATGCAACAAGTAGACCAATAGCAAGATATGGTACACGGGAACACACACACGGATAGATAAATGGGGTCGTGCAACCAAGGAATGAGCCAAAATGAGGAATCCACAAAAATGCTCTTGTTGCACAACACTAGAGAGACGCTAGCACGATTGCATAGTAGGCAGATACGAAACTTGTGCACAGCCTACTAAGAAAGAATGCAACGACTTCTATCCCAAGTATGCTATATGTATGTTATTCCGATGATATGATCCAAGATGATCGAGTATGAAAATTTTAATGTAGTATGATGCTATGGTTCTTGCTTATAAGCTCTTTGCTTATCGTTCCTTTTTTGCTTAAAAGCCTTGTTTAGCTCTTTCTCTTTTGAGCTCTTATCTCATGCAAAACTTCACGAACCAAGATAGCAATTGTGTATGCTTATGACAACCTTGTGACACGAGAGATGATACCAAGATATGCACCACGATGATATGGTATGTATGCTATGGGAAGTATGATCACTAATGTGCACAAGTCGCGTTGTCGGCAATACTCAAAGGCTAGTCTCGATGGGTAAGTTATGCAAAATGGGCTATGGGGTTATCAATGCAATGACAAGACATGTCATGATACCGAGATTATGATGAGGTTACCGTTGTTGCTTACGGTGAAGGTGCTAAAATGGTGAAGTGGTTGATGTCGAGTCCTTGGCAAAGATGAGCGGCGGTGATGTCGATGTCGAACTGTTCCTAGTTAGCCTAAACACCCTAGGAAACGATGAACCGCAACTCAAATCTCAAAACCAAATGTGTCAAAATTGTGTCGGAATGCGAAGCGAGTAAGCAATGGTGGTGCGGAAAGCGAGTTGTGGTTTTGGAGTGCGTATGCCGAAGTGGAGGTGAAAAGGTGGTGGTGGCCGAACTGAATTTTTTTAGTTTCGTCAGGGATTGTCGGACGTTCGGTGCTGGTCGGAAGACCGGTACTCATCGGACGTCCGAAAACGGTCGGACGTCCGGTGCCTCGGTGATTTAGGGCACGGGATGAACTCGGGTTTTCGAGGTGGAGGTGGCAAAAGCGATTTTGTGGATGGAAATGGTGGAGACGAAGGGGAAAAGCTAGATCCACTCGTGGCAAAGCAAATCCATGGATCAAATCCAACAAAACTTCATCACACCAACAAATCACAAAACATTTTGGGGCTATTTTTGGTGGGGATTTTAGAAATTGGGGAAGAACACAACAAAATCAAGCTAGAAAACAAAGGGTAAGGGCTCCAAATACATGATCAACGTGGCTCATGATACCAAGATGATGTATGGTAGAACCCTAGATGCCCGATCTTTCACGAAATGGAGGTGATCCTATGAAGAACATGAGGGGAAAAGCACAAGAGAAATCACTCAACCAACAAGATTCGGTCACACATATGCTAGATCCTCGAAACACAAAAATATACATGATCTAAATCCAACAAGGGACGATACAAGAGGTAACTAGTTCATCTCCATGAGGAGGCCTTTAGGGTCATTGTAACGACCCGAGACCGATGCTTCAGATGCCTTACATGTATTCCGAGTTTCGTCGTGTGATTTGTTTGTTTGTTGCATTCATCATGTCATCATTTGCATTGCATCGGCACTCCGTTGCCGTCATGTTTTCAAAACTTGCATCCGTTCATGGTTGCCGCTTCTTCCTTGCCTCTGCCAGATCATTTTGTCTTCTCCATGGCAATGTTGTCAGACCGTTTGTCTTCCTTGACGATTCTAAGTCCAACCACACAGTTGACCTCGTCTGCCTAACCCCTATTTGCACAATGCATCGACCCCTCATCCGTGTCCGAAACTTCCCCGAACCCGAACCGCTCAGTCATCACCGTTGGATTCAGATCATCCCTGAACATTCCTAAAATATCTTCGGTTCTTTGTTGAACTCTCCTAGCCTATTTTTCCCGGGCCATCCAATTACGATCACAGAGACCGAATAGCCCCTAAGCTAAACCCTTCCTATAAATAGACCCTAACCCTAAATTTTAGGAGCAATGTCCCATCCATCCCTCTGCCGCGCCGCCAGTCCACTGTCTTCCTCCTCCTTGGGATCCCATCCAAACTACCAACCACAGCCGCGCCGCTCCTCCTCATTTTCAACGTCGCCCAACCAGCGCTCTCCTCTGGATCTCCTCGATCCACCGACCAGCGGTAGCAACACCCGCAGGAGACAGCCAGGGGCTCGATCCCTGCTCATCCCGAGCGCTAGCCGTGCTCTGCCTCGACCCAGCTGGTCGCAGCCTCCCTGAGAGCCATCGTCCTCGCGACCTCGCCACCTTGCCGGACCACCAGATGAGCCTCGCGCCCATCTCTTCTCCTCACCCTCCTTCCATTCTTCTCTCCATCTCTCTCTAACCTCTCTCTCAACTGTGTGTTCTTCACACAGGAGCCATGGTCGTTCGAAGCTTCAAGCTCTGCCCGTCTCGTCTCCATCCATCGTGCGTCCGCGCCCTGCTTCACCTCGAGCAGCTGCAGCGTTGTCCCGCTCCTCTACTTCGGCAGCCAGGCGCCCGAGGCCACGCGCTCCTCCCCTCGCGCAACACCTCATCGCTGTCTAGAGCCTCCTCGCGCCGTTGCCATCCGGCAAGTAAACGGACTAGGACCCCTCGCCCGTCGTCCACCTCTCTGACCAGGAGCTCCCACTGATGCCATGGCTCCTGGACCTCAAGTCTCTCGCACGCGCCCGTGTTGACTCGAGCAAGTCTAGCGAGCCAGTGCCTAGCCACCGCAAGCGACGATAGTGCCAAGTCCCGCTCGCTCGCCCGTTGACTCCATCAACCCGCACCTGGGCCAGGAGGGTGCCGAGGCCCAGCAGCGTCTTCTCGCCGCCAGATCCGGGCCAGCCGCTTCTCCGCTTTTGACCCAATGGCCTGATGTGAGCATAGCCCAGCTCCTCCGCTATATTGCACCTGTGCATCTGATAGTTATGTTGCGCCCGTTGCCTTGCTGGGCCTCTCCTTAGAACTGCCTCGTATAGTGTCTATTATCCAATGAACTACTGTTTTACAAAAAAACCGTCATTGTTCATGCATATAATAACTCATTAATCATGCATCAGATTAAAATGATTTAAATATGTAAAATCCTTAGTTTTTCATGTACTTTCATAATTTGCAGCATTCATCCATGTTAAAATTGTTTAAAAAGTTGTTTGATTAAATTTGCTCATATGACATGTTAAAATGGTTTATTTCATAACTAAATAACCATAACTCTGAATTAAATAAATTATATATGTAACTTGCTTAGAAAAATACATAGATTATCATGGTGCACTTACTTTGCATGTTTAACAACAATAAAATGTGGTTTAGGGCAGAACAGTACCAACTTCGAAATAAGCATATGGGGATTTTCTGGAATTGTTGTTTGTTATTTCCGGCCTCATTTAAACTTGCTTAAATAGTTAGTTTACTTATGCTTCACCTCTTGCCATGTTAATCAACATTTAATATTAATGGGTAGCATAAACGAGAGTGAACTAAATATTTGAATGTGGTGTTTCGTCAATATGCAACTCGTTGCATATTGAGCTCCACTTAATTTGTATAATTGTTTGTTGCGCTTTGCCATGCCTCTTTAAACAGGACATGCATCATACTTGATTGTGCATCATGCCATGCTTATGTGATGGTTGTTTACTATGTTGTTTGCTTCTTTCTGATTGTGCGTCTTCTCGATAGTCTGGTATCGTTGCGATTGTGGGGATTCGTTCAACTACGCCCGTTCATCTTCTTCATGGATTCGGTCTTCTTCCTAGCGGGATTTCAGGCAAGATGACTGTTACTCTGGATACCACTACTATCTTTGCTTTGCTAGTTGTCTCGATGCTATCGCTATGTCGCGCTACCTACCAGTTGTTTATCAAGCCTCCCAATATGCCATGAAATAGCCTCTAACCTTTTCCCACCATCCCAGCAAACCGTTGTTTGGCTATGTTACCGCTTTGCTCAGCCCCTCTTATAGCGTTGCTAGTTGCAGGTGCAGTTGCAGTTTGTTCCATGTTGGGACATGGATATCATGGGATATCACAATATCTCTTATTTAATTAATGCATCTATATACTTGGTAAAGGGTGGAAGGCTCGGCCTTCTGCCTGGTGTTTTGTTCCACTCTTGCCGCCTTAGTTTCCGTCATACCGGTGTTATGTTACTTGATTTTGCGTCCCTAACACGGTGAGGGTTTATGGGCCCCTATTTACAGTTCGCTTTGAATAAAACTCTTACAGCAAGGCCCAACATTTGTTTTAACATTTTCCCAACCTAATAACTAAATATGATAATAAATTTGACGCATAGGGAGTTAGCGCTACCCAAGGTTCGCTATTCAACCTAATGCATGGGGCCAGTGCTGATGGCGTTGGTCCAAACTAGAGGACCATGCGGGCTACTTGGGGCAACTCGGGACGTCAGTTACTATACGCTTAGCTCATCCAGTCATGGTCTGAGACGAGATACGTGCGGCTACTATCAGGGTGTCGGCACGGTGGGAGGTCTTGCTGGATTAGTTTTACCATTTTCGAAATGTATTGTGCACCGAGATTCCGAGTCTAATTGGAGGGCCCCGCGATGGAGGATTGTCTCCGCGGATCATGAGCTTGTCATGGGCTAAGTTGGGACACCCCTGCAGGGCTTAAACTTTCGAGAGACGTTCCCACGGTTATTGAAGGAAATATGCCCTATAGGCAATAATAAAGTTGTTATTTATATTTCCTTATATCATGATAAATGTTTATTATTCATGCTAGAATTGCATTAAACGGAAACTTAGTACATGTGTGAATACATGGACAAACAGAATGTCACTAGTATGCCTCTACTTGACTAGCTCGTTGAATCAATGATGGTTATGTTTCCTAACCATAGACATGAGTTATCATTTGATTAACGGGATCACATCATTAGAGAATGATGTGATTGACTTGACCCATCCGTTAGCATAGCACGATGATCGTTTAGTTTGTTGCTATTGCTTTCTCCATAACTTATACATGTTCCTATGACTATGAGATCATGCAACTCCCGAATACCGGAGGAACACTTTGTGTGCTACCAAATGTCACAACGTAACTGGGTGATTATAAAGGTGCTCTACCGGTGTCTCCGATGGTGTTTGTTGAGTTGGCATAGATCGAGATTAGGATTTGTCACTCCGATTGTCGGAGAGGTATCTCTAGGCCCTCTTGGTAATGCACATCAATATAAGCCTTGCAAGCAATGTGACTAATGAGTTAGTTGCGGGATGATGCATTATGGAACGAGTAAAGAGACTTTCCGGTAACGAGATTGAACTAGGTACTGAGATACCGACGATCGAATCTCGGGCAAGTAACATACCGATGACAAAGGGAACAACGTATATCATTATGCGATTTGACCGATAAAGATCTTCGTAGAATATGTGGGAGCCAATATGAACATCCAGGTTCTGCTATTGGCTATTGACCAGAGACGTGTCTCGGTCATGTCTACATAGTTCTCGAACCCGTAGGGTCCACACGCTTAACGTCCGGTGACGATCGGTATTATGTGTTTATGTGTTTTGATGAACCGAAGGTTGTTCGGAGTCCCGGATGTGATCACGGGCATGACGAGGAGTCTCTAAATGGTCGAGACATAAAGATCGATATATTGGAAGCCTATGTTTGGACATCAGAAAGGTTCCGAGTGAGTTCGGGCATATAACAGAGTACCGGGGGGTTACCGGAACCCCCCGGGGATTATATGGGCCCTAATGGGTTTAATAGGAGAGAGAGAGAGAGGCACCTAGGGCAGGCCGCGCGCCCCCTCCCCCTCTGGTATGAATTGGACTAGGAAGGGGGCGCCCCCCCTTTCCTTCCTCCCTCTCTCCCCCTTCCTTCTCTCCTAGTCCAACTAGGGAAGGGGGGAATCCTACTCCCGGAGGGAGTAGGACTCCTCCAGGGCACGCCATAGAGGGCCAGCCCTCCCCCTCCTCCACTCCTTTATATACGGGGGAGGGGGCACCCAATAGACACACAAGTTGATCATTGATCTCTTAGCCGTGTGTGGTGCCCCCCTCCACCATAATCCACCTCGGTAATATCGTAGCGATGCTTAGGCGAAGCCCTATTCCGATAGAATCATCATCACCATCATCACGCCGTCATGCTGATGAAGCTCACCCTCGACACTCTGCTGGATCGTGAGTCGTGGGACGTCACCGAGCCGAACGCGTGCAGATCACGGAGGTGTCGTACTTTCGGTATTAGGATCGGTCTATCGTGAAGATGTACGACTACATCAACCGCGTTGTCATAATGCTTCCACTTACGGTCTACGAGGGTACTTAGACAACACTCTCCCCTCTCGTTGCTATGCATCACCATGATCTTGCGTGTGCGTACGATTTTTTTTGAAATTACTGCGTTCCCCAACAGTGGCATCCGAGTCAGGTCTATGCGTAGATGTTATATGCATGAGTAGAACACAAAGGAGTTGTGGGCATGGGTATATACATATTGCTTGCCGTCACTAGTTGTTTCTTGATTCGCCAGTATTGTTGGATGAAGCGGCCCAGACAGACATTACGCGTACGCTTACGCGAGACTGATTCTACCGACATGCTTCACAAACAGGTGGCTAGTGGGTGTCAGTTTCTCCAACTTTAGTTGAATCGGATTCAATGAACATGATTCTTTCTGAAGAACATAGAGCAATCACTATACCGCGTTGTGGTTTTTGATGCATAGGTAAGAACGGTTCTTGCTCAGCCCGTAGCAGCCACGTAAAACTTGCAACAACAAAGTAGAGGACGTCTAACTTGTTTTTGCAAGGCATGTTGTGATGTGATATGGTTAAGACATGATGCTAAATTTTATTGTATGAGATGATCATGTTTTGTAACATAGTTATCGGCAACTGGCAGGAGCCATATGGTTGTCGCTTTATTGTGTGAAATGCAATCGCCATGCAATTGCTTTACTTTATCAGTAAGCGGTAGCGATAGTCGTAGAAGCAATAGTTGGCGAGACGACAACGATGCTTCGATGGAGATCAAGGTGTCAAGCCGGTGACGATGGTGATCATGACGATGCTTTGGAGATGGAGATCAAAGGCACAAGATGATGATGGCCATATCATATCACTTATATTGATTGCATGTGATGTTTATCCTTTATGCATCTTATTTTGCTTAGTTCGGCGGTAGCATTATAAGATAATCTCTCACTAAATTTCAAGGTATAAGTGTTCTCCCTGAGTATGCACCATTGCTACAGTTCGTCGTGCCGAGACACCGCGTGATGATCGGGTGTGATAAGCTCTACGTTCACATACAACGGGTGCAAGCCAGTTTTGCACATGCAAAATACTCGGGTTAAACTTGACGAGCCTAGCATATGCAGATATGGCCTCGGAACACTGAGACCAAAAGGTCGAGTGTGAATCATATAGTAGATATGATCAACATAGTGATGTTCACCATTGAAAACTACTCCATGTCACGTGATGATCGGACATGGTTTAGTTGATATGGATCACGTGATCACTTAGATGATTAGAGAGATGTCTATCTAAGTGGGAGTTCTTAAGTAATTTGATTAATTGAACTTTAAGTTATCATGAACTTTGTACCTGATAGTATTTTGCGTGTCTATGTTGTTGTAGATAGATGGCCCGTGTTGTTGTTTCGTTGAATTTTAATGCGTTCCTGGAGAAAGCTAAGTTGAAAGATGATGGTAGCAACTACACGGACTGGGTCCGTAACTTGAGGATTATCCTCATTGCTGCACAGAAGAATTACGTCCTGGAAGCACCGCTAGGTGACAAACTCGCTGCAGGTGCAATGCCAGATGTTGTGAACACCTCGTAGAGCAAAGCTGATGACTACTCGATGGTTTAGTGGGCCATGCTTTACGGCTTAGAACCGGGACTTCAACGATGTTTTGAACGTCATGGAGCATATGAGATGTTCCAGGAGTTGAAGTTAATATTTCAAGCAAATGCCCGGATTGAGAGATATGAAGTCTCCAATAAGTTCTATAGCTGCAAAATGGAGGAGAATAGTTCTGTCAGTGAACATATACTCAGAATGTCTGGGTACCATAACCACTTAACTTGACTGGGAGTTAATCTTCCTGATGATAGTGTCATTGACAGAGTTCTTCAATCACTGCCACCAAGCTACAAGAGCTTCGTGATGAACTATAATATGCAAGTGATGGATAAGACGATTCCTGAGCTCTTCGCAATGCTAAAGGCTGCGGAGGTAGAAATCAAGAAGGAGCATCAAATGTTGATGGTCAACAAGAAAACTAGTTTCAAGAAAAAGGATAAAGGGAAGAAGGGGAACTTCAAGAAGAACAGCAAGCCAATTGCTGCTCAAGTGAAGAAACCCAAGTATGGACCTAAACCTGAGACTGAGTATTTCTACTACAAAGGAACTGGTCACTGGAAGCGGAACTGCCCCAAGTATTTGGCGGAGAAGAAGGATGGCAAAGCGAAAGGTATATTTGATATACATGTTATTGATGTGTATCTTACTAATGCTCGCATTAGTGCCTGGGTATTTGATACTGGTTCAGTTGCTAACATTTGCAATTTGAAACGGGGGCTACGAATTAAGCGAAGATTGGCTAAGGACGAGGTGACGATGTGTGTGGGAAATGGTTCCAAAGTCGATGTGATCGTCGTCGGCACGCTACCTCTACATCTACCTTCGGGATTAGTTTTAGACCTAAATAATTGTTATTTGGTGCCAGCGTTGAGCATGAACATTATATCTGGATCTTGTTTGATGCGAGACGGTTATTCATTTAAATCAGAGAATAATGGTTGTTCTATTTATATGATTAATATCTTTTATGGTCATGCACCCTTGATGAGTGGTCTATTTTTACTAAATCTTGATAGTAGTGATACACGTGTTCATAGTATTGAAGCCAAAAGATGCAGAGTTGATAATGATAGTGCAACTTATTTGTGGCACTGCCTTTTAGGTCATATTGGTGTAAAGCGCATGAAGAAACTCCATTCTGATGGACTTCTGGAATCACTTGATTATGAATCACTTGGTACTTGCAAACCATGTGTGACGCCCCGAGACCGATGTGCCAGTTGTCGTCCAGTTATTCACCGTCGTTGGCGTGTCATTTGCTTGCGTGTTGCATCTTATCATGTCATCCTGTGCATTGGATCATCATGTTTTCAAAACTTGCATCCGTCCCGGCCTCCTTGTTCTCTCTGTTGTCCGTTCTGAGCCCAGACACACTTGCACGCGCCCGCGGCATGTCCGAAATAGTATTTTATAAGTGGCGGTAAATATTCTCGGAATGGGATGAGAGTTGACGTGTGGTCTTATTTTAGTGTAGCTAGACCGCCTGTCAAGTTTCATCGCATTCGGAGTTCGTTTGATAGCCCAACCGTTAAACTATAGCGGCAATATAGCCGGTCAAACGTCGGATGTTTTCGGTCTCCGGAAACAGTTGCCGGGCTGCACTCCTCTCCTCTCATCTAAGTCCAACCCATTTTTTCACAACCCATCTGCAGCCCACCTAAACCCCCTCCGTTCTGGACCGTCGGATCACGATCGGAGGCTCCGAAACGCTTCTAAAACCCCTCCTGATCCCCCCTAACCCTAAACATGCCCTATATTACACCCCCTCCCTTCCATTTTTGGCAGCAGACAACTCCTTCCTTAAAAATCAGCGCCGCCGCCCTCATTTTCCGCACCGGCCAACCCCCCCCCCCCCCCCGCCGCCACTTGTCGTCGTCCCACGGGCCAGCGCCGCCGTCCCCGCTGCCCCGGGCCTATGGGAGCACGCCACATCGCCCCCCTTGACTTCCCCGCTGCCGAGGCCCGCCGGCCCATGTTCGGCCCGCGCCGAGACGAAGCGGGCCCGAATCTTGCCGCCTCCTGGAACTCCCTGCCTCCCCGGTGCCTCGCTCAATCCAGATCGGGGGCAGCCCGATCCCGAGCATCTCGCGCCGCCCGACCATCTTCTCCCCGCCACCGCCTCCAGCGATCAGGCCTCTGGATCCGCCGCCGCTAACCCCAGGTCGCGCCTTCTCTTCTCCTCCTTTTCTCCCGTGCTCTCCCTCTGCTCTAAGTGCTGCCCATCTTCACAGGATCCAACACCGAGGTCATCGCTGGCCTCCTCGGCCTCGTCCATCGCCAGATCCGAGCTCTCCACGCCCGGATCTACTCATTCCTGGTCTTCCCCGCCTTGCCCCATCGTCATCCCTGCCAGATCTCCTTCGCCGGTGCCGCTGTCCCGTCGTGAGCCGCCATCGACCTCGCCCGGCCTCTTGCTCAGGGGAGACGACCAAGTCGCTGCCTCCCTGGGTTGGCCTCGCGCATAGGCCCAATGGTGCCCTAGGCCAGCAGCCCAGCTCCTCCTGAGCCGGCCCATCTCCATGTTGCCCCGCTGCCTGGGCCTCTCCAGCCGCAGCGCCCTAAGGCCCAGCGCTCCTCAACCGACCTGTAAGCCCAATGTGAGCAGCCCAGTCCCAACAGATCTGGCCCATGTCATGTTTTTTTCCGTTCCACGAATTTGTCCGTTTATCCAGCGAATTACTGTTTTTACAGTTTAGGCCCTTAACTTCATGCAATTAATATCTCACAAACCGTGCATCGGATTAAAACAAACTTAATATGAAATATATTTAGTTTTTCATCTAGTTTCATAATATGTCGTTTTCATCCATGTTTAAAATGTTTAAAATACTGTTTGTGTAACTTTGTCCATATGCCATGCTAAAATGGTTTAATTCATAACTATATAACCGTAGCTTCGTTTTTAACAAACTTTATATGTAAATGGGGTAGAATTTTGCCTAGTTTAACATGGTGGCATCATCTTGCATGTTTAATAACTATAAAATATGGTTTAGGTCAGAACAGGACCAAACCTAATATATGCACATGGGGATTTAACGGAATTGTTCTTCGTTGTTTCCGGCCTCATTTAAACTTGACTATATAGGTAGTTTTACTTTGCTCCACCTCTTGCCATGTTTAACAACATTTAATATTGATGGGTACATAAACGAGATCGAACTAAATAAGTCATGTGGTGTTTTCTTCAATATGCAACTCCGTTGCATATTGAGCTCCACTTAATTTGTAGGATTGCTTGTGCACTTTGCCATGCCATGCCTCATTAAACCGGACATGCATCATACTTGTTTGCACATCGTGCCATGATTATGTGATGGTTGTTTACTATGTTGTTTGCTTCTTTCCAGTGTTGCTTCTTCGAGTTGGTTCCGATAACGTCGTGTTTGTGAGGAACCGTTCGACTACGTCCGTTTGTCTTCTTCATGGACTCATTCTTCTTCCTTGCGGGATTTTAGGCAAGATATCATACCCTCAAAATCACTTCTATCTTTGCTTTGCTAGATGCTCGCTCTTTTGCTATGCCATGCTACGATGCCTACCACTTGCTTTCAAGCCTCCCAAATTGCCATGTCAAACCTCTAACCCACCATGTCCTAGCAAACCGTTGATTGGCTATGTTACCGCTTTGCTCAGCCCCTCTTATAGCGTTGTTAGTTGCAGGTGAAGATTGAAGTTTGTTCCTTATTGGAACATGGAGATGTTGTTCCTTGTTGGAACATGTTTACTTGTTGGGATATCACATTATATCTTATTTAATTAATGCATCTATATACTTGGTAAAGGGTGGTAGGCTCGGCCTTATGCCTGGTGTTTCGTTCCACTCTTGCCGCCCTAGTTTCCATCATATCGGTGTTATGTTCCCAGATTTTGTGTTCCTTACGCGGTTGGGTAATAATGGGAACCCCTTGACAGTTCGCCTTAAGTAAAGCTCTTCCAGCAATGCCCAACATTGGTTTTACCATTTGCCACCTAGCCTTTTCTTTTCCCTTGGGAGTCGCTCTCCTGAGGGTCATCATTATTTTACCCCCCCCCCCCCCCGGGCCAGTGCTCCTCTGAGTGTTGGTCCAACTGAGCGATGTC
Organism: Triticum urartu; assembly: GCF_056163025.1. Classification (NCBI taxonomy): domain Eukaryota; kingdom Viridiplantae; phylum Streptophyta; class Magnoliopsida; order Poales; family Poaceae; genus Triticum; species Triticum urartu. The sequence goes on from NC_141875.1 coordinate 206,287,159, forward strand.
CGAGGCTACCAGGGGCAACTCTGGGCTGGCTTACCCGACGTCTTGCTCATCCGGTGTGCCCTGAGAACGAGATATGTGCAGCTCCTATCGGGATTTGTCGGCACATCTGGGTGGTGTTGCTGGTTTAGTTTTACCCTGTCGAAATGTCTTGTAGAACCGGGATACCGAGTCTGATCGGAATGTCTCGGGAGGAGGTCTATTCCTTCGTTGACCGTGAGAGCTTGTGATGGGCTAAGTTGGGACACCCCTGCAGGGATTTGAACTTTCGAAAGCCGTGCCCGCGGTTATGGGAAGATGGGAATTTGTTAACGTCCGGTTGTAGAAAACCTGAAGTTGACCTTAATTAAAAATGTATCAACCGTGTGTGTAACCGTGATGGTCTCTTTCCGGCGGAGTCCGGGAAGTGAACACGGTGTTGGAGTTATGCTTGACGTAGGTTGTTCTAGGATCACTTCTTGATCATAGTTGTTCGACCGTGCTTTGCTTTCTCTTCTCGCTCTCATTTGCGTATGTTAGCCACCATATATGCTAGTCGCTTGCTGCAGCTCCACCTCACACCTTTACCTTACCCATAAGCTTAAATAGTCTTGATCGCGGGGGTGCGAGATTGCTGAGTCCCCGTGGCTCACAGATACTTCCAAAACCAGCTTGCAGGTGCCGTTGAACCGTGTAGATGACGCAACCAAGCTCAAGGAGGAGCTCGATGAAGATCGTGTTCATTATGTTGTTCCTGTTTCCAGTTGATCAGTAGTGGAGCCCAGTTGGGGTTGATCGGGGACCTTTGTCGCATTTGGGGTTCTTCTTTTATTTTGGCTCCGTAGTCGGTCCTTGATTGTATTTGGATGATGTAATGCTTTATTCATGTAATTGTGTGAAGTGGCGATTGTAAGCTAACTATGCATCTTTTCCCCTATTGTATTACATGGGTTGTTTGCGAAGATTACCTCACTTGCGACATTGCTTTCAATGCGGTTATGCCTCTAAGTCGTGCTTCCACACGTGGGAGATATAGTCGCATCGAGGGCGTTACACCATGCCTCGTGGGCAAGATGACTAAAACTCCGTTCTCCGGAACAATGGAGCGAGCAACAGAGTTATTGGAAATCATACATACTGATGTATGTGCTCCAATGAACATTGAGGCTCGCAGCGGATATCGTTATTTTCTCACCTTCACAGATGATTTGAGCAGATATGGATATATCTACTTAATGAAACATAAGTCTGAAACATTTGAAAAGTTCAAAGAATTTCAGATTGAAGTGGAAAATCATCGTAACAAGAAAATAAAGTTTCTACGATCTGATCGTGGAGGAGAATATTTGAGTTACGAGTTTGGTCTTCATTTGAAACAATGTGGAATAGTTTCGCAACTCACGCCACCCAAAACACCACAACATAATGGTGTGTCCAAACATCGTAATCGTACTTTACTAGATATGGTGCGATCTATGATGTCCCTTACTTATTTACCGCTATTGTTTTGGGGTTATGCTTTAGAGACGGATGCATTCACGTTAAATAGGGCACCATCTAAATCCGTTGAGATGGCACCTTATGAACTGTGGTTTGGCAAGAAACCCAAATTGTCGTTTCTTAAAGTTTGGGGTTGTGATGCTTATGTGAAGAAGCTTCAACCTGATAAGCTCAAACCCAAATCGGAGAAATGTGTCTTCATAGGATACCCAAAGGAGACTTTTGGGTACACCTTCTATCACAGATCCGAAGGCAAGATATACGTTGCTAAAAATGGATCCTTTATAGAGAAGGAGTATCTCTCGAAAGAAGTGAGTGGGAGGAAAGTAGAACTTGATGAGGTAATTGTACCTTCTGCCTTATTGGAAAGTAGTTCATCACTGAAATCAGTTCCAGTGATTCCTACACCAGTAAGTGAGGAAGCCAATGATGATGATCATGAAACTTCTAATCAAGTTATTACCAAACCTCGTAGGTCAGCCAGAGTAAGATCCGCACCAGAGTGGTACGATACTCCTGTTCTGGAAGTCATGTTACTTGACCATGACGAACCTACAAACTATGAGGAAGCGATGATGAGCCCAGATTTCGTAAAATGGCTTGAGGCCATGAAATCTGAGATGGGATCCATGTATGAGAACAAAGTATGGACTTTGGTTGACTTCCCCGATGATCGGCAGGCCATAGAGAATAAATGGATCTTCAAGAAGAAGACTGACGCTGATGGTAATGTTACTGTCTACAAAGCTCGACTTGTTGCAAAAAGTTTTTCGACAAGTTCAAGGAGTTGACTACGATGAGACCTTCTCACCCGTAGCGATGCTTAAGTCCGTCTGAATCATGTTAGCAATTGCCGCATTTTATGATTATGAAATTTGGCAAATGGATGTCAAAACTGCATTCCTTAATGGTTTTCTTAAAGAAGAGTTGTATATGATGCAACCAGAAGGTTTTGTCGATCCAAAAGGTGCTAACAAAGTGTGCAAGCTCCAGCAATCCATTTATGGACTGGTGCAAGCCTCTCAAAGTTGGAATATATGCTTTGATGGTGTGATCAAAGCATATGGTTTTATACAGACTTTTGGAGAAGCCTGTATTTACAAGAAAGTGAGTGGAAGCTCTGTAGCATTTCTGATATTATATGTAGATGACATATTGTTGATCGGAAATGATACTGAATTTCTGAATAGCATAAAAGGATACTTGAATAAGAATTTTTCAATGAAATACCTCGGTGAGGTTGCTTATATATTAGGCATCAAGATCTATAGAGATAGATCAAGACGCTTAATTGGACTTTCACAAAGCACATACCTTGATAAAGTTTTGAAGAAGTTCAAAATGGATCAAGCAAAGAAAGGGTTCTTGCCTGTGTTACAAGGTGTGAAGTTGAGTCAGACTCAATGCCTGACCACTGCAGAAGATAGAGAGAAAATGAAAGGTGTTCCCTATGCTTCAGCCACAGGCTCTATGATGTATGCCATGTTGTGTACCAGACCTGATGTGTGCTTGCTATCAGTCAAGCAGGGAGGTACCAAAGTAATCCAGGAGTGGATCACTGGACAACGGTCAAGAACATCCTGAAATACCTGAAAAGGACTAAGGATATGTTTCTCGTATATGGAGGTGACAAAGAGCTCGTCGTCAACGGTTACGTCGATGCAAGCTTTGACACTAGTCCGGATGACTCTAAGTCACAAATCGGATACGTGTTTTTATTAAATGGTGGAGCTGTCAGTTGGTGCAGTTCCAAGCAGAGCGTCGTGGCGGGATCTACGTGTGAAGCGAAATACATAGCTGCTTCGGAAGCAGCAAATGAAGGAGTCTAGATGAAGGAGTTCATATCCGATCTAGGTGTCATACCTAGTGCATCGGGTCCAATGAAAATCTTTTGTGACAATACTGGTGCAATTGCCTTGGCAAAGGAATCCAGATTTCACAAGAGAACTAAGCACATCAAGAGACGCTTCAATTCCATCTGCGATCAAGTCAAGGAGGGAGACATAGAGATTTTCAAGATACATATGGATCTGAATGTTGCAGACCCGTTGACTAAGCTTCTCTCATGAGAAAAACATGATCAACACCACGACTCCATGGGTGTTAGAATCATTACAATGTAATCTAGATTATTGACTCTAGTGCAAGTGGGAGACTAAAGGAAATATGCCCTAGAGGCAATAATAAAGTTGTTATTTGTATTTCCTTATATCATGATAAATGTTTATTATTCATGCTAGAATTGTATTAAATGGAAACTTAGTACATGTGTGAATACATAGACAAACAGAATGTCAGTAGTATGCCTCTACTTGACTAGCTCGATGAATCAATGATGGTTATGTTTCGTAACCATAGACATGAGTTGTCATTTGATTAACGGAGTCACATCATTAGAGAATGATGTGATTGACTTGACCCATTCGTTAGCATAGCACGATGATCGTTTAGTTTGCTGCTATTGCTTTCTCCATAACTTATACATGTTCCTATGACTATGAGATCATGCAACTCCCGAATACCGGAGGAACACTTTGTGTGCTACCAAACGTCACAACGTAACTGGGTGATTATAAAGGTGCTCTACAGGTGTCTCCGATGGTGTTTTTTGAGTTGGCATAAATCGAGATTAGGATTTGTCACTCCGATTGTCGGAGAAGTATCTTTGGGCCCTCTCGGTAATGCACATCAATATAAGCCTTGCAAGCAATGTGACTAATGAGTTAGTTGCAGGATGATGCATTACGGAACGAGTAAAGAGACTTGCCGGTAACAAGATTGAACTAGGTATTGAGATACCGACGATCGAATCTCGGGCAAGTAACATACCGATGACAAAGGGAACAATGTATATCGTTATGCGGTTTGACCGATAAAGATCTTCCTAGAATATGTGGGAGCCAATATGAACATCTAGGTTCCGCTATTGGTTATTGACCGGAGACGTGTCTCGATCATGTCTACATAGTTCTCGAACCCGTAGTGTCCTCACGCTTAACGTTCGGTGACGATCAGTATTATGAGTTTATGTGTTTTGATAAACCGAAGGTTGTTCGGAGTCCCGGATGTGATCACGGGCATGACGAGGAGTCTCGAAATGGTTGAGACATAAAGATCGATATATTGGAAGCGTATGTTTGTACATAGAAAAGGTTCCGAGTGAGTTCGGGCATATACCGGAGTACCGGGGGGTTACCGGAACCCCCGGCTTTAGTGGAGAGAGAGATAGAGGCAGCTAGGGCAGGCCACGTGCCCCCTCCCCCTCTGGTACGAATTGGACTAGGAAGGGGGGCGGCGCCCCCCTTTCCTTCCTCCCTCTCTCCCCCTTCCTTCTCTCCTAGTCCAACCAGGGAAGGGGGGAATCCTACTCCCGGAGGGAGTATGACTCCTCCAGGGGGCGCCATAGAGGGCCGGCCCTCCCCCTCCTCCACTCCTTTATATACGGGGGAGGAGGGCACCTCATAGACACACAAGTTGATCATTGATCTCTTAGCCGTGTGCGGTGCCCCCTCCACCATAATCCACCTCGGTAATATCATAGTGGTGCTTAGGCGAAGCCCTGTTCTGGTAGCATCATCATCATCGTCATCACTCCGTCGTGCTGACGAAGCTCTCCCTCGACACTCTGTTGGATCGTGAGTTCGTGGGACGTCACCGAGCCGAACATGTGCAGATCATGGAGGTGCCGTACTTTCGGTACTAGGATCGGTCGATCATGAAGACGTACGACTACATCAACCGCATTGTCATAGCACTTCCGCTTACGGTGTACGAGGGTACATAGACAACAATCTCCCCTCTCGTTGGTATGCATCACCCTGATCTTGCGTGTGCGTAGGAATTTTTTGAAATTACTGCGTTCCCCAACAGTTATGTGGCAGATGGGAGTTTTTAATATCTGGTTGTAGTGGACTTGTACTAAACTTAATTAAGATACACCAATCGCGCGTGTAACGTGACTGTCTCTTTTCAAGTGAGTTTGGGAATAGAACACGGTGGGGTTATGTTTGAACGTAAGTAGTTCAGGATCACTTATTGATCATTACTAGATTACGACCGTTGCGTAGTTTCTCGTCTTATTCTTGTATTCGTAAGTTAGCCTCCATACAATGCGTAGTGCTTGCTGCAACCTCACCACTTATCCATTCCATACCCATTAAGCTTTGCTAGTCTTGATACCCATGGTAATGGGATTACTGAGTCCTCGTGGCTCACAGATTACTACAACAACAGTTGCAGGTACAGATAAAGCGATGGTCTGACGCGAGTGCGATGCTTTCTTGTTTGGAGTTCTCCTTCTTTGATCGAGGGATAGATTCCGGGTAGGGGAGCCTGGGATTAACAGGATGGATGTCATTCTTCTTTTCCGGTTGATTTCAACCGTAGTCAGATCCTTCTTTTCTGTATGATGATTGCTATGTATCGATGAACTGTTGTATTCATGATGTAGCTTGTGGCGAGTGTAAGCCTTTATCTTGTATTCTCATCTATTTAGTACATGGTATGTTGTAATGATATCCACCTTGCTATGCGCTCGAAATGCAGTTGTGCCCCAATCATGAATTCATCACGTGATTGGGATAGAATTGCATCTTGGGCACGACAGTCATCCCATGAATGGGGTCTTGAATCCAAGGTGGATCTTCTCCGTAGAGGCCGTTGTCTCTCTCGGTGGAGTAGATCCGTATGGATGAGTAAAGCTCTATCTCAAGTATGAGCTAAACCAATGCTAACCCTAGAAAGAGGGAGGAGGAGGTCTATTTATAGTCTAGAGTCACGGAACGGTAAGTGGGCTTCGGCCCAACACGCCAGCGGCATACAGGCGTCGGACGTCCGACGGTCACCGGTCGTCCGATGGCTCGTGAGGGTCCGGACGTCCGGTGCGCGTCGGAAGTCCGATGTTTTGGCTCGAGTGTGCTTTGGTCGGACGTCCGGTCGGGGTCGGATGTTCGAGGCGTCGGTCGTCCGGAGGCTTCCATACTTCAATGTTGTGGTTCGGTGATGGCGGTGTCGGTCGTCCGGTGGTGCTCGGTCGTCCGAACGCTGGGAGGTGTCGGACGTCCGGTCAGTGTCAATCATCCGATCGCTGGAGCATGCGCGGGCTAGGACTTGGCTGGCCGGTTGGAGCCTCCAGGCGTCGGGCGCCCAAGAGGCATCGGTCATCTGATGACTGGGAGTTTCGAGTGGTCCTTCTTATTGTACATTGAACTTGGTGTCCTCGCCGTCTTGTCCATTGGGTGTATCTGATCCGTGGCCTTCCTCCAAATACCTGATCACACATAGGGTCTCCGCTTGAGGTAGTAGCCATGTCTCATATGTAGAAAGTGGAAGTTTGGAGAGGAGCGAGTTCACCTTATCTTTGATAGCCTTTGCTCGAGCTCTTGTCATTGGTCCAAGTGGTGTCATTTGAGACGTAGGTGGGTCCATGGGGATGACCTTGGGATGCTCCGCATCACCTTCCCTTTGTTGGGTGCAAGCAATTGTTTTGTTTGTGTGCAGGTACTGCTAACGTTGTTAGTGTGGTGCCTCCTACTGGTTCGATAAACCTTGGTTCTTAACTAAGGGAAATACTTTCTACTATTGTGCTGCATCAACCTTCCTCTTATGGGAATCCAACAACTCCTACGGGAGAAGCAGGGCGTAAGATCCAACTGTAAGCACTCAGCTTGCTGGTGAGGAACCCCCGGTCTTATATTTTTTGGGACATAACATTGTTGGGATTTATGTGGAGGCCCTTGGCCCGTTGTATTCTGGGTCGTCATGTATTGGCACAGGCGTTTGGCTGGGCAGTACATGTCCATGGGCCTACCCTACACGTATTCCCCAGTCAGTACCCCCCAAGTGCGCCGAGGTCTCGCGGTAGGTAACCGACTGCACCACGTAGAAGATTTCGACTGGTCAACGGACTTGAAGTGCCCATTGTTGATTGTAGAGACCTTGGTGGACTCAAACATTCGTGCCCGCAGGAGGCAAAAGGAGGGCAATTAATTGGAAAGAAACTTGGTGATACCTGATTCAATCTCTTCAAAGGAGGATGGCTTGTGGCCCGACTATGGGCGTATCATCAAATTCCTGGTAGCTTGAGACACCCGACCTTGGATTATCCAAGTGTCATCAGTTAATATCCTTTAGGTCAATCATGTCGCCTTCTTGAGAACCAAGTTTGTGTAGCTGAATATTTGGTTTTTCTGAGAAAAATCTAACTCGTGCCTCAGAGGATAACACGGACGCTCCTTGCTCTATTTATAGAACGGGTCTGTAATGAGTGTCGTTTCACTCGATTTTCTTCATGTTCCGGTACCAGTAACGACATTGTGGAATTAGTTTGTAGGTGATGGGTTGCGGGAGTGATAGAAACTCAAATCCCGGTTATGAATTGTTCCTTGAGGGGTACGGTTGTTTTGGATCCTATTATTTAATGTTATGGTTAGAATCTTAATTACTTCTCTTGTATTTGCGGATACTTGCATGGGGTATAATCATAAGTAGGTATTTTTTTCAAGTAAGAATAGTCTGTTACACCCACACAATACTTACCAGATCAATGAATAGTAATTTAATGAATCGTGGTGAAAGTAATTTGATGAGATTCCTATGTGTCCTCAAGAGCACTTTAGTTGTCATAAGAAACACCACCAGCTTGTCCTTGGCATACATAAGGATTGGGTCGCTTGCTTCACTCTATTACTTTTGTTACTATTTATCTTGTTACTAATTATCTTGCTATCATACTATCTTTACAACATTTACACTGAAACCTTGCTGAAAATTGCTTATCAATTCTTTCTGCTCCTTGTTGGGTTAGACACTCGTGCTTATCGGAAAGACTACATGGATCCCCTATACTTGTGGCTCATCAAGCTCACTCAAAAATCTTCTCGCTTGGGTGTCCCGAATTCCGTTGTTAGCTCCAGAGCACGCCTTCTAGCTAACACGAGAGCCCCTTAGGCCAAGCCGAAGTACATCCCAAAAGTGATAACAAATTCTGGAGATGACTCAGGCGGCTCCAGATTATGGGGTTGGTTCTGGGGCGTACTCCGGCTGGACAACAGAGGCCAACCAGATTCTGGGAGCTCCCGGAAGGTTGTCCGGGAATGTGTGGATGTTACTTCTGGAGGGTGTATGGGAAGCCAAAAATGGATATAAGGAAGTTCCAATCTTGGATTCCTAAGGAACATATATAATGGATAATGGAATGGTTAGTTTGGCTATTTTGGCGGTAATGGGATGTGAACTTAGGAGAGTACCAAAATAAATTTCGCCATTGATCCAAGGAGAGACCCCTCTTAATAGTATGTTTTTTATAAGACTTGGATAGAATAAAAAACAACTTTCCGAGTCTTCAAAGAACAGAGGTCTATTCCTTTTGGAATTAGGGGTCCATATATCTCCCTTGATAACCATAGAGCAACCAATATCCTAAGATAAACTTGATACCCAACATTAGTCCTCACTCGTCACTATCCCTATTGCCATCAACACAAAAATACCGTTCGGGGGAAACAATGCACTTTCAGTTGTATGCTACTTGCCGCCATTGGAGACGATGTGACGACGAGATGGAGATGGAGAAGGAGAAGGAGATGAGCAACTCACAGATGGAGGAGCACATTCCAATGCTGGAGATCTAGGCCACCGCCACCGCTGTCGGTACCGGAGATCTAAGTTCATGTCGATATTGAGGCTTGTTGGTCCTCTTGCTAGAGGGAGCGAGTAAAAAGGGGTGAGACAACACATTTCACACCCGCGGATTTGGGTCTTCCACCATCTCCATGCCTGCACCAAAGTGTACGTTGTTCCTTATCCTGCGCTAGCCTCAGCCTGGCTCGCTGAAAACAAACAATTCGAGTGTTCCTAGTGAGACAGAATCTAGGCTCATTTTAAGTTTTCATGCGCATGAGGGGAAAACTGCTTGACCAATTGTTTGGGATGCATCCTATAAAATAACCATACATCATCATGAATACACTATGCTCCTTAATTTTGGATCTCTCTCATCAATCGAGGCATTCAATTTTAGATTTGGTTCACGATTTTGATTGAGTCGGCGATTTTGATTGAGGTTATTTTGAATTTGATTCATAGTTTTTATTCGGTTGAGGTGTTCAATTTTGGGTTTGGTTCATAAGTTTGACTGGGTCAACGATTTCGATGTAGGTGTGAAAGCACAAGTGCTCCCTGGGTGGTTTTGGTAATTAATGTCAACATATCTCTTGTTGGACTAATATTTTTATCTAGTATATTTCAGATAAGTTCAACAGATGGAGTGGCGTGGACAAGAGGATGTGGAACCCCTTCAAGATGCTAAGGACAAAGGATTGGCTCAAGCTCAAAAGCTCAAGGCTCTACATTTTCAGTTTAGTGATCCAAGATCACATTGAGTCCTTAGTAAAGCCAACACTATTAAAAGGGGATGAGGTGTTGCTTAATGGCTTGCTTGCTCAAAGTGCTTAGTGATATGCCCCAAAGCCCTCAACCACTTTCTCATATCCACATATGTCCCAAACCAAAAATCAAACTCGGCCCCACCGATTTGATCCATCCGGTGCCACCGAGTTCACTTGACATAGCCACTGCCAGAAACCCTAATCAATTCGGTCTCACTGATGGGATCTCGGTCTCACTGAGATGGACTTGCAAACTCTCTGTTGCCTGTTGCAATTATTTCGGTCCCACCGAGATAAGTAATCGGTCCCACCGAGTTTGCCTGACCAACTCTCTGTTTTGCTTATTACCAAAATCGGTCTCACCGAGTTTGTGTAACCGGTCAAACCGAGATAAGGTTTTACTCTAACCCTAGCACATCAGTCCCACCGAGTTGATCGTATCAGTCCCACCGAAATGCCTAACGGTCACATTATGAACTGAATTGGTCTGATCGAGTTTTCTGATTCGGTCCCACCGAGTTCGGTAAATTGTGTGTACCGGTTAGATTCTGTGTGGAGGCTATATATACCCCTCCACCCTTCCTTCATTAGTAAGGAGAGCCATCAGAACTTGCCTACACTTCCAGCATTCATTTTCTAAGAGAGAACCACCTACTCATGTGTTGAGACCAAGATATTCCATTCCAACCATATGAATCTTGATCTCTAGCCTTTCCCAAGTTGCTTTTCACTCAAATCATCTTTCCACCAAATCCAAATCAGTGAGAGAGAGTTGAGTGTTGGGGAGACTATCATTTGAAGCACAAGAGCAAGGAGTTCATCATCAACACACCACCTATTACCTTTTGGAGAGTGGTGTCTCCTAGATTGGTTAGGTGTCACTTGGGAGCCTCCGTCAAGATTGTGGAGTTGAACCAAGGAGTTTGTACAGGCAAGGAGATCGCCTACTTCGTGAAGATCTACCCTAGTGAGGCAAGTCCTTCGTGGGCGATGGCCATGGTGGGATAGACAAGGTTTCTTCTTCGTGGACCCTTCGTGGGTGGAGCCCTCCATGGACTCGCACAATCGTTACCCTTCGTGGGTTGAAATATCCATCAACGTGGATGTACGATAGCACCACCTATCGGAACCATGCCAAAAATCTCCGTGTCTCCAATTGCATTTGCACACACCAATCCCATCCTTTTACTTTCTTGCAAATTGCATGCTTTACTTTCCGCTGCTTATATACTCTTGCCATGCTTGCTTGAATGTATTGTGAATGTTTAAGCTTGTGCTAAAACTCCACCTTAACTTGAATAAATTAAAAACTGCTACTTTTCTTTGTTAAGAGTCTATTCACCCCCCTCTAGACACCTCTTCTTGATCCTTTTAATTGGTATCAGAGCATTGGTCTCCATTGCTTTGGTTTAAACACCTTTGGAGGAAGATGGATGAGTCTACATTAGGGAGTCTTAGACGTAGAGTGCCTATACTTGATGGAGAGTTCTTTCATGAGTGGAAAATTGAGATGCTTGAGATTTTCAATGAATATCATTTGAACAAGTACATTACTATCCCTTGTGCACCTCATGTTGATCCTTTGCATCCTACCCTTGACAAGTCTATTGACATGATCCGTAATCTTAGAACTGTCAACCTAATCACTAGAGGATTGCCTAGAAACTTGTTTGCTAGCTTGCCTGCTCTTGATTGTGCCTACACCATATGGAGATTTCTTGAGGAACGATTTCCAAACTATTCCTTGCAAAACTTGGATCAAATTCTTCATAAGTCTATTGCTTTGAGTAAGATGAGTTCCAATGATCCAAAATTTGGTGATTGTCTATTTGAGCTTACTAATCTCACGCGTGCCAAAGGAGATGTTGGAATCATTAGCAATATCATCTCCGAAGCCATTAGAATTCATAAAGATGACTATTGTGATGACCATTTATCTAATGAATTACCCTCTCTAGGAATTGATCCATCACAAGACGATGTTGAACATGGATACTATGATGAGGATGATGATAGTGACTTTGATCTCGACGAGTCTACCAGACACTTTGGTCTTATGGCAAATCTTCACGGCTACATGGCTGGAGGAAAGGAATGGGTTCTTGATAGTGGGTGTGTAAGTGCATCTAGTGCCACCCCTAGTTGGTTTTGGAGTATTGACGACAAACCTAGTTGAGGGACTAATGTGTTTGTGAGAATTGCAGGATAACACAGGTAGAAGTCCCTCATTGATTCGGTTTTCCTACCAGAGATGACCCCTAAAAATGTATGAAGACATTGAAGTCAAAGGTGGTATATGAAGATATTTACATTGAAGACTATGACAGGAGAAGAGACCGCATGAAGCCTATGGAACTCGAAGACTTAGATCTTTCGTAGTTCTTTTTCTTCTGTGTTGAGTCATAGGAACCACCGTACTGTTAAGTGGGGTCCAAGAGAACCAGTCAGAATGACTGAAGTGATGCCTAAACAAAACCTATGTCTTCGAGTGAAGACTTTGAGAGCGAATCTTGTCCAGAGTCGGACAAGTCAGCTTTGCTTGTAGCCCAAGCAAAGTTGCCATGTGAGTTTGAAATCTGACCGTTGGAACACGTGTCAGTTCCTTAGTGACCCAGGGTCATTTCGGACAAATCAGGTTGGGTTGCCAAGTGGCTATAAATAGCCCACCCCCTACAACCATAAATGGTTGGCTGCTCAGATTCAGAGTACGGCTTTTGTCGTTTGAGAGCAACCCACCTCGAAGCCTTTGAGAGAGAATTCCTTGCGAGGATAAAGCCCTAACCATCCAGAGCCAAAGAGAATTAGGCATCACTTAAGTCTTCTTGTCTGTGTGATCTGAAGACTTATTACACTTGAGGACTGTGCATCCTCCAGCCGGTTAGGCGTCGCGTTCTGAGCATCCAAGAGACATTGTGGATTGCCGGTGAACGAAGTTTCTGAAGGTTTGGGAGTCTACCTTGAAGACTTACCGGAGTGATTGGGCGAGGTCTGTGTGACCTTAGCTCAAGGGGAATACGGTGAGGACTGGGTGTCCTGAGCTGCGTGTTCAGGACTGGGTGTCCGGGACTGTGTGTCCTAAGGTTTAAATACCTAGCCGCCCCAACCAGACGTACAGTTGTCACAGCAACTGGAACTGGTCCAACAAATCATTGTCTTCAACGAGTCACTGGTTTCATCTTCCCTTCCCTTTACTTACTGTTACTCCTTGTGAAGTCATTGTATGTTTGCACTATTCTTTGTCTTCACTGAGTGACTGCGTGTTCTGTATGGCTTCATAATATCTTCCTACCTGATCCTTACTACATTGCTGCTATTAAGTCATTGTGCTTTCACTCTATTGAATACTTGACTATGGCTTGCCTAGTGTAGTCTACCTTCCGCTGCAGGGTAATAGGTTTATTTCTATCGTTTGTCTTCATAACTTCCACGTTTTGAAGACTTTTGTAAAAATCGCCTATTCACCCCCCTCCTCTAGTCGATATAACACACTTTCAATTGGTATCAGAGCAAGGTGCTCCCTTGTTCTGTGTGATTCGGTTTAACCACCTGGAGTTTTAGCTATGTCGACTGCAGGGATAATTAAAGTCTCCGCTGCGTGCCCCGTCTTCGATGGAACTGAATATCCCTACTGGAAGAATAAGATGCGCATGCATCTTGAAGCCATTGACGTCGACCTATGGTATGTCGTCGAAAACGGCGTTCCCAAGGCTGGAGAAGGTGTCACTGCTGCTGATGTCAAGAAATTCGTTCAACTGGACTCTACTGCCAAGAATATCATCTGTGGTCATCTGACCAAAGGACAGTATGGCCGTGTGAGTGCTTTGAAGACATCTAAGCTGGTCTGGGACTGGCTCTCCAAGGTCAATGAAGGCATCTCAACCTAGAGAGATCAGAGAATCAGTGTCCTTCGCAACCTCTTCAACCGCTTCAAGCGAAATGACAATGAGAATGTCCAGCTCACATTTGACCGACTCACTGACATCACAAATGAGCTTCAAGCCCTCAGCGCTACTGAAATCACCAAACATGAAGTCGTCAAAACACTACTGAGATCACTTGATAGTTCGTTTGACACCCTAGCCCTGATGATTCAAGAATGTCCTGATTTCAAGACACTCGATCCGTCTGACATACTTGAGAGGCTCAACACACATGAGTTTCAGCTTTCTGAGAAAAGAGATATCTACGGTCCAAACTATGGGCGAACTCGTGCCTTGAAGGCAAAAGCTGTCTCCTCATCTGAAGAAGAATCTGACAGCAGTTCGGATGATCCTGAAGACATTGGAAGGTAACTTGCTATGCTTGTGAAGAAGTTCCAAAAATTCACCAAGAAGAAAGGTTTCAGAAAGCCTTCCCGATCAAGCTCAAGCAATGATGAAGCTTCTGCTCACGACTACAAGAAGAAAACATGTCACAAGTGCAAGAAACCTGGCCACTTCATCTCTGAGTGTCCACAGTGGGACAATGAGAACAAAAAGAAGAAGAAGAGCAAGGAATATGACTCTGACGACAAGAAGAAGAAGAAATACTCAAAGTCTTCTTCCAAGTCTTCCTCAAAGTCTTCATCACACAAGAAGAGCTCATCTGGCAAGGCACGTGCGTTTGTTGGCAAGGAAATGGATTCAGAGGAGGAGTCCGCTTCTGAGGAGGCGGAGGTGGAGTCTGAGGAGGAGTCCAATTCAGGCGTCGCAAGTCTGGCTATAGCATATGTTGCCAAGTCCATCTTCAACACTGAAGACAATGACTCCATCACCGACACCGATGCACATGATAAGGACTACTCCGCTTCTACCTACTGCTTCATGGCACGCGGTGCCAAGGGTACAACACCAGCATCTTCAGAATGGATTATTGACAGTGGGTGTACAAATCACATGACTGGCAAAAGAAGCCTTCTTATGGACTCAACCTTACGTCCATCCGACAAGAGCCACATCACATTTGCTTGACACTGGTAAAAGTAAGGTATTGGGTCTAGGTAGAGTTGCAATCTCAAGGGATCAACACATGGATAAAGTCATGCTTGTTGAATCCCTTGGCTTCAACTTAATGTCTGTCTCAATGCTTTGCGATTTAAACATGATTGTAATATTTGGAAAATATCGTTACCTTGTTCTAATGGAATCTGACAAGTCTCTAGTATTTGAAGGATATCGAAAAGATGATTTGTACGTGGTAGATTTCTCAGCAGGACCACAACTTGCCGTATGTCTTCTAGCAAAGGCTTCAGAAAGCTGGCTCTGGCATCGGAGGCTTGGGCATGCTGGCATGAGGAACCTCCACACCCTGGCAAAGAAGAAGCATGTCATAGGCATCGAGGGCGTCAAGTTCAAGAAAGATCACTTATGCGGTGCCTGTGAGGCAGGAAATATGACGAGGGCCAAACACCCCTCGAAGACAATCATGACTACTACTCGACCCTTCGAACTGCTTCACATGGATCTTTTCGGTCCCACTCATTACTCAACTCTTACTACTACTGCTTGTCTCTATGGCTTTGTCATTGTTGATGATTATTCTAGATATACTTGGGTGCACATAATCCTTTAAAAGACTGAAGTGCAGGATGTCTTCAGACGCTTCGCCAATCGAGCAATGAACAACTATGGCGCCAAGATAAAGCATATCAGAAGTGACAATGGCACTGAGTTCAAGAACACTGGCCTTGATACATATCTTGATACCTTGGGCATCACACATGAATTCTCAGCCCCGTACACGCCACAGCAGAATGGCGTCTTCGAACGCAAGAACAAAACACTCATTGAGATGGCCAGAACGATGCTAGATGAATACAAGACTCCAAGAAAATTCTGGCCTGAAGCCATTGACATTGCATGCCATACAATCAATCGTGTTTATCTTCACAAGCTTCTGAACAAGACATCTTTTGAGCTCCTTACTGGCAAGAAGCCAAATGTCAGTTACTTCAGAGTATTTGGCGCCAGGTGCTGGATCAAGGACCCACATCACACCTCAAAGTTTGCACCAAAAGCACATGAGCTTGGATATGGAAAGGACTCACACTCCTACAGAGTCTTCAATATCTTTCATTACAAAGTGGTTGAAACAGTGGATGTGCGGTTCGATGAGACCAACGGTTCATAAAGAGAGCAACTGCCAAATGTGCTAGATGAAGTTCCATCCAGTGAATCAATCAAGCTGATGGGAACTGGAGAAATTATACCTTCTGAAGCTCATCCTGAAGAAGAACTTATCATCTCAGCACCTGATCAACATGAAGACAATGCTCAGCCTGAAGACATTCCTTCTAACAACGACAATGATCAGCAAGAGCAAAATCTTCGCCCTGCACATCCTCGCGTTGCCAATGAAGTGCAGATTGAAAGAATAATTGATAGCATCAATGCACCCGGTCCACTCACTCGTTCAAGAGCAACTCAGCTGGCAAATTTCTGTGGGCACTTCGCATTTGTCTCAATAACAGAACCCAAGAAAGTTGAAGAAGCCTTCATGGAACCTGAATGGATTCAAGCTATGCAAGAAGAGCTTCAACAGTTTGAGCTGAATAAAGTATGGGAACTGGTTAAGCGTCCTGATCCACGGAAGCACAATATAATAGGCACCAAATGGATATACTGCAACAAGCAAGATGAGCATGGTCAAGTTGTCAGAAACAAAGCTCGTCTCGTTGCTCAAGGATATACTCAAGTGGAAGGCATTGACTTCAATGAAACATTTGCTCCTGTGGCTAGACTTGAAGCCATACGCATACTGCTGGCCTATGCAAATCATCATAACATACTTCTATATCAAATGGATGTGAAGAGTGCTTTTCTCAATGGCAAGATTGAAGAAGAAGTGTATGTTGCACAACCGTCTGGCTTTGAAGATCCAAAACATCCTGACATGGTATACAAGCTCAACAAGGCACTGTATGGCCTCAAACAAGCCCCTCGGGCCTGGTATGACACACTCAAATACTTCCTGAAGAGCAAAGGCTTCATACCTGGTTCTCTCGACCCCACTCTCTTCACGAAGACATATGATGATGAACTGTTTGTGTGCCAAATATATGTGGATGACATTATCTTCGGCTGCACCAATCAGAAGTACAGTGAAGAGTTTGGATATATGATGCAAGAGCAATATCAAATGTCTATGATGGGAGAGCTGAAGTTCTTTCTCGGTCTTCAAATATGACAGCAACGCAACGACATCTTCATATCTCAAGAGAAGTATCTCAAAGATTGCCTGAAGAAGTTCGGTATGCAAGACTGCAAAGGCTTCACGACGCCAATGCCAGCCAAGCATCATCTGGGTCCTGACGACAATGGTAAAGAGTTCGATCAAAAGGTATACCGCTCCATGATTGGTTCTTTACTTTATCTATGTGCATCTAGGCCAGATATTATGCTTAGTGTTTGCATGTGTGCTCGATTTCAAGTGGCACCGAAGGAGTCGCATCACTTAGATGTGAAGCGAATTCTTCGATATTTGGCTCACACCCCAACTCTAGGATTATGGTATCCAAAGGGCTCAGAGTTTGATCTAGTTGGATTCTCGGATGCTGATTATGCTGGTGACAAAGTTGATCGCAAGTCTACATCAGGCACATGTCACTTTCTGGGACGATCACTTGTATGTTGGTCTTCAAAGAAGCAGAACTATGTATCTCTCTCCATTGCTGAATCTGAATACATTGCTGCTGGATCTTGTTGCGCTTAGCTTCTGTGGATGAAGCAAACTCTCAAGGACTATGGCATTCATCTGAAGCAAGTGCCACTCTACTGCGACAACGAAAGCGCCATCAAGATTGCCAACAACCCAGTTCAGCACTCGAAGACAAAGCACATTGAAATTCGTCATCACTTTCTTAGAGATCATATTGTGAAGGAAGATATTGATATCATACATGTCAACACTGAAGAGCAATTGGCAGATATCTTCACCAAGCCCTTGGATGAGAAGAGATTTTGCAAGTTACGGTGTGAGCTAAATATCTTGGAATCCTCAAATGTCCTGTGATCAGGCACACATCCTAACACTTATGCATATTGATGACTTAGATGTGCAACACACGAAGTAAAGTATATCTTCATTCAATGAAGACATACATTCTAAGTGTGAATACATTAATGTGGAATTTGACTTCGAAATGCCACGATAATTGTGCGCCGTGTCTGGGTCTAATACTTCCTATACAGTGGGTAACGCCACCACCACATGTTCTGTTTGAAGTGTTTCACTCAAGGCGTTACATTTGCTATGTCTTCACATTTGGTTTGACTTAAATCTCAACATATCTTCATGATTATCTTCACTATGTTGATTATATAGATATATATATACTAGTGTTCTGTCCTCTACAGCATTCACTTATAGCTATGTCTTCTTGTTGAATCTTTTGAACTAAGTGAATGTGATCGGACCCTAACCTCTCTATGCTTTCTATCTCAAATTCTATCTCTCCAAATCATATGCATTCTATTGAAACTATCGAATGTCTTCTCTGTGTCCTTGTTAGCAGAAGATACAGAGACAACCATTAAGTCCGTTTTCAATGCTCATTCCTCCACATGAAATCCGGAGAAGTAGGAACGACCACCTGACAATCCAGGCGTGCGTGGGACGTGGAACAAACCCCAAAATTCTGCATAATGGCCACGTGTTCTTCAGATGCGAATCGCCAGGGGCACCTGTGTAACAACGCAGTGCCGCCCCTGTGCCTATAAATACACACTTCACAGCGGTCATTATCTCTTCTTCCACTCTCGCACGAACCCTAGCGCCACCGCTAGCTCTCGACGACGCCGGCGACGAAGCGCTTCGCTACCGCAACCTCTCCGACGCCGTCTTCACACCGACCGCGGACATCGTCCTCTCCGCCGTCGCCGTAAGTTAGGGCACGAAAGATCGAACTGCTCGGCCTCATCTTCCACTCCGTCTAGCAGTTCTTAGTGTGGTAAATAAAACTTCCTTTTTACGGCACCGTTGATCCTATGGCTTCATCACTTTTTACCACAAGCAGTTTCTATTCACACAAGTTAGATCTCTCTCATACTGCATCTCATAACATGCCTAGTATATTCACTTGTGCTTCACAAAGTAGTTAGATTCCTCACTTGTACTGATCTGTGGATTCATACAAATCTGGAACCAACTCCTTATCTATGAGTGAATGTCTTCGCACGATGAGGTCAATGTCTTCTAAACTGATTTATCTTCAAAATCTTCTGAGAATGCATATGACCTCTTCCCCTTCCCTCCCACCTTAATGCTGTCACAGGTACATGTCCGTGGGAGAATGCCGGGGTGCTGATCCACGGGCACCTATGGGACCGGCGGACCGGGTCCCTTTCGGTTCGGCGGGGGCGGAGGTCGCGCAAAGAGCAGATCGAGGCGAAGCACGCGAGCGATTTACCCAGGTTCGGGCCGCACGGATGCGTAAAACCCTACTCCTGCTTTATGGTTTGGTATTGATTTCTAGATCGGGAGTGCGGAGTGCTACAGTACACACCAGCGGCTAGCAGGACCGAGCGTGGGTGTTCGAACTGGCTCCCCCCCCCCCCTCGTTGCACACGGGCCTCCTTTTATATGCTCAAGGGGTTACCCACAGGTGGCAACGGAGGTAAAGGGTAAAAATGGAAAGGTGCTGTGGTAGGTACAGCTACCTGTTATAGTGTATCATACCTAACCCTGGCGGCAGGGGACAAGGGCATTAATTGCCCGTCTGTGTCGCCTAAACAGTACCGAAAGGGACCACTAGGGACGCCACCGTTTGCCACGATGGTTACCTTGTCAGCGCCTGCTTGCCACCGCGCACCCCTAGCTGCGCGGCCTCCTGCCACGTGTGCTTGGGAGGGTCCTAGAGCGACACGTCGGCGGGTGTGCTGGAGCGCGGGCGCGAAGTGGGGGTTTCCCGCGGCAAGCTCCTTTCCGCAGTCGTCGTCTTGTCGTGTTCGGGAGCTTGTCGCTCACCGGGCCTTGCCGGGACGCGTGGTGCGTCGCGGCAAGTTTTCTTGGTATGCCTTGGTTGGCCCTCCCGGCAAGCTCCTCTTGCCGGGGTTTTGTTTCCTTCCCGGCAAGCTCCTCTTGTCGGGGCCTTGGTTTGAGTACTTTGCTCTTGAATGGCTCCAAAGGAACCACGGAGGATCTTGGCGGTTACCCGGCAAGCCCTGCCGCGGGATGCTGCGACTGCCCGTGCACAAGTTCGGGATACTAGGGTACCCCTACTCTAGTACACCGACAGAGAATCCTTTGGTTCTCATAGTCTGCATTCATTTGCAGAATTCTTACAGCATCACATAAACTCTCCCGAAGCCAGTTCATGTTTGTCCAGCAAGCGAAAACCTTTGAAGCCTCTGAACGTATTGATGCCTTTCAGATTAAGGTTCATGGCTTCAGAAAAATCAGCAAGGAAGGGTGGCAGAAAGCGTCATGGAGAAACGTCTAGAGATCTGCCAGATGACCTCTCAGAACTGTACAAGACAGATCCTGAAGAGGATTACAATCAGCGCAAGACCCGAATCCAATGGATTCAAAGATATTGGGCAGAACAATGGTTCAAGTACCGATTTGTAACCCAAGAGTATGCTGAGAAAAATGCCATCAAGAGACCGTGGGGGGACATACTATACAAGAATCTTCAACCCAGGACCAGAGATGAAGCCATTGAACAAGGCTTCTATCCATGCATGGTCCGCGGGCCACAACCAGCTGATGCACACCCATCGTCACTACAATGGTGTCGTGATGACAATCTGTTTAAGCGCAACTTCCAATTTGCCTAGAACTCAGCGAAGCAGAATAAGAAGACTTTGGGGTTAGACTTCAACCCTGGTCCCTCAGCACCAAGGGCTGATGGCACACGAGATGCAGAACCCAATGTCATCGGTCCTTTCTACAACCTTGCAGGCCTCATCACCCACATCTTGGTTCAAGAGACTGCAGTGAATGAGCCTGCAGCTGACGCTGAATCAGATGAAGCGCCTGCAGCGCCGAAGCCTCAGAAGTTGAAGAAGCCTAAAGCTTCAAAGCCTGCCCCTTCACCAAAAATCTCACGGGCAAAGCCACTGGCAACTGCACCTCCTGAAGACAGTGTGCAGTCTGAAGATTTATCACGCATCTCCAAGCCCCAGAAGAGCAAGATGCCTCTGCCACACACCGGCCAAGAGCTGACAGCTGCTGCCATTCTACGCAATGAAGACATTGATCTGTCAAGTGATGAAGATCTTGCATATGACGCTCTTGAGCAACTCATCAAGAGCAAAGAAGAAGCAGAAATCTTCAATGATCTGCCGCTCTTTGATGTAACAATCATCCACACCTTCATTGATGAGTGGTTTGACACGCCAAACATCAGCTTCGAAGATCTTCAACTACCCATTGGCCTCAGTGTCGCCTTCCATGGCGCCATTGCTTCAGAACTAGCCATCGCCCAGTGCGTTGTTGAACTGAAGCAGAAGATTAACTATGAAAAGGCTCAGTTCAAGAAGCATATGGCCAAGCTCAGCGTGCAAGAAGTGAAGAACTTCAAGATCATGATGCACGAGCTAAAGGAAGCCTTTCTGAAGAAACATGCAGAAGCTCAGGGTTCGCGTGAGCGCATGAAGGTTCTGGCTGACAGATGTGTGCAATCCTACAATGAGGCTGAGAAGCGCAAGGCCCTTGGGCGTCCTGGCATCGACCCCGGGATGGCCGCAAAGAAGCATAAGAAGCCTGCTATGGCTGAAACTGAAGCACCAAGGCAGGAGGCAGTTCCCATTGTCTTCCCAACAAGAATGACTGGCTCGAAGCCAAAAAGCCGGTCAACCACTTCAGAGTTCAAGAAGACGAAGACTGCTGAGGCTGAAGCCAGGAAGAGGAAATATCCTGAAGCCTCTCCTACTGCCCCCTCCAAGAAAAAGAGAAAGACCAAGAAAGATCGGACTGCTCCCATAGAGCCCTTGGTTGTTGAACCCATTTCCATGGTTCACCCCGACGCCGATCCACAACAATGCCAACTGACAATCCATGTGCCTGCTTTCACAGAGGCTCATGAAGCTGAAGACTTTCCAGCAGCTGATCCCATCGCTGCTGAAGACATTGGTCAACATGACCATGTAGAAGATGGTGCAGTCCTTCCTCAACTTGAGAACAGCGAAGTCATCAGCATTGGTCGTCCACTGACGCCAATTGCACAGGATGCTTCATGGGCGGATCGCCCACAAGAGGAAGAAGACTATGAGGCCCATCCCACTCCAACTCCACAGGCGTCGCCCGCGTTGCGCAGGCTTCGCAAAGGTCCAAGGCCTCAAGTCTCTGCTGAAGACAATCTGGCTGCATCAGCCGCGGAAGAAGAAGTCCCACAAGTTCCCACTCCCCTGTCCCACCAAGAAGCAGTTCTCAAGGAGAACGTGCTTGTGACCGACCCTCCAGCTCGTCAAGTGGAGGATGAAAACCTTGAGGCTGCCACAACCACCAATGAAGCTAATGTGGAGCCCTCCCCAACAAAAGCATCAGAAGACGGCGAAGCCACTGATCCCGCAACTTCTGTTCCTGAGTCTGCTGCCGGTCCCCAGTTCGACTATCATGTTGAGCACAGGCCTCAGGTACAGAAGCCAATCCCAAGATTGCCAAGGTTCCCAGGTCCTGCATTAGCACCTGGTTCCTTCAATATCAATGGCTTCAGAGCAGACAACACATTCTTCAATAGCTCCAGGAACCCCTACTCAAGGGAAAGGATATCATCTGATAGGTTTTGGAGCTATCCGCAGCGAAGCTATAACTCATGCATTCTTTACAACCAAGGTCGCATCTTCCCACACAAGCGCCTTGACATTGAAGCTATAGCTGGTCTGCCCTGTCTGGAAGAAGCTTTGGATTGCTTCAAGGAAGTTGGACTGCTGCCATTCGTTACTGACCAAGAGCATTGGAATGAAGAGTTGCTGCTCCAATTCTATGCCACACTTCACATCCGTGGGTATAGCAGAGATCCGAAGACTTGGGTCCTGGAGTGGATGACTGTAAATGTTCATCACGAAGCCAAAGCCTTTGACATCATTGAGCTCACTGGCTTGCCCACTCCTGGCGATCTCTACGAGCATGGCTGTCAGCTGCATAGTGAGGCTATTGAGAGCATCTTTCAGAAGTCTGAACCTAATATGAGTCAGATGCTCAGCATGATGAAGCCATTGCCCCAAGATGTTGCTTATCCCATGGAGTTCTTCGTTGAAGACCTTGAGTATCTGCCAAGAACCATTTATCACATCATCAGGCGAACTCTCTGGCCCATCAAAGGGCACTCTCCAAATGCCAAGCTTGAGGGTGCAATGAAGACTTTGGTCTTCTATATTCTTCATGGAAAATGCTTCAATGCACAGGACTTCTTCATACGCTAACTTGCTGCATCAGGCTCTGATCTGTTTGGTTTGAAGTTCTACGCCCCTTGGGTAATGCGGCTGATCAAACTTCACTCTGCTATCTCGTATCAGCCCTCGGCCCGCAACCATCGGATCTTCTTGCCTGATGTGGATATGTCTACTGAAGCCATCTATCCTGAGCCTGCCAAGGAACCTCTAAGTCTTCAGAATGCAGAGCATCAGAGTTTCACTCAGAACGTTGAAGGTGTTGAAGCAGTCGCTCGTGTGTATCCCTTGGCTGGCACTACACGTGCACCACATCCTGCTCTCACTGAAGCCACTGATAGCACAACTGCTCCACGACCCAAGAAGCGCACTCGTGTTCTCAACGACCGAGAGCTTCTTGTGGCTCTTCATCAGAAACAGGACAGGCATCATGACTAGTTGAAGCGTCAGATGCAAAGCCTCTTGGTGGATGTTAATTGCATTCGCAATCTAGCCACCAAGAATGCTTTCGTTGCCCATGAAACCTCTCGCCATACATGGAAAGGGCTAACGCTGATGTGTTCTGAAGATGATCTTCAAGAGGATGGCTTCACTGAGTGATTCAAGTTTGACTCCACACCTCCTCGAAGGGCAGTGCTGTGACGAACTCCCTCCCTTGAAGACTCTGAGTTCTCTTCCTCTGCTGCAACTGTGAATGCCAGAGTGATCGAGGATGAAGACGATGCTACTTCACCGCCACCATCTTCAGCACGCTTCGACTCTGCTCCAAGCTCGTCTGCACCGCCAAACACCACCAACGACCCTGCTGCATCACCTACTCTTCATGGGAACGAGTAGATGCTCTATGTCTTCAAACCTTTTTGGTCCTTACTGACAAAAGGGGGAGAAGCATATGAGTTTGATAGTCTTCAAGCGGGTCCATATGGGCGGGTGCTTTATATTTTGCTTCGTGCTTACAACTCTCGTTTTGCTACATCTGGTTCTTTGAGTTGTAACACTTAAACTCGATGGTCGTCTGCTACTTATTTGCCACCTTGTTTTGCGATGATAAATTCCGCATGTGCGACGGTAAATTCCGCACTTAGATCATTCTGCAGACGTCCATTTTCCATTATGCATGTCATTATCTTCTTATACTTTCACATGCATAGTGGATTGTCATCATAAGTTGAAGCGGATCTCCACAAGTACAACCTGCCATGTGCATTTGCATTCCAAAAGCAAATTACTTATATGCACATCTTCAGGTGGAGCCCTTGCAACTTATGAAGACCATTCCTTATCCTTTACAATTTCACAGATTATATTCCCCGTTGAAAACTTCAACTAGTTTGTCATCAATCACCAAAAAGGGGGAGATTGTAAGTGCATCTAGTGCCACCCCTAGTTGGTTTTGGAGTATTGACGACAAACCTAGTTGAGGGACTAATGTGTTTGTGAGAATTGTAGGATAACACAGGTAGAAGTCCCTCATTGATTCGGTTTTCCTACCAGAGATGACCCCTAAAAATGTATGAAGACATTAAAGTCAAAGGTGGTATATGAAGATATTTACATTGAAGACTATGACAAGAGAAGACACTGCATGAAGCCTATGGAACTCTAAGACTTAGATCTTTCATAGTTCTTTTTCTTCTGTGTTGAGTCATAGGAACCACAGTACTGTTAAGTGGGGTCCAAGAGAACCAGTCAGAATGACTGAAGTGATGCCTAAACAAAACCTATGTCTTCGAGTGAAGACTTTGAGAGCGAATCTTGTCCAGAGTCGGACAAGTCAGCTTTGCTTGTAGCCCAAGCAAAGTTTCCATGTGAGTTTGAAATCTGACCGTTGGAACACGTGTCAGTTCCTTAGTGACCCAGGGTCATTTCGGACAAATCAGGTTGGGTTGCCAAGTGGCTATAAATAGCCCACCCCCTACAACCATAAACAGTTGGCTGCTCAGATTCAGAGTACGGCTTTTGTCGTTTGAGAGCAACCCACCTCGAAGCCTTTGAGAGAGAGAATTCCTTGCGAGGATAAAGCCCTAACCATCCAGAGCCAAAGAGAATTAGGCATCACTTAAGTCTTCTTGTCTGTGTGATCTGAAGACTTATTACACTTGAGGACAAATCAGGTTGGGTTGCCAAGTGGCTATAAATAGCCCACCCCCTACAACCATAAACAGTTGGCTGCTCAGATTCAGAGTACGGCTTTTGTCGTTTGAGAGCAACCCACCTCGAAGCCTTTGAGAGAGAGAATTCCTTGCGAGGATAAAGCCCTAACCACCCAGAGCCAAAGAGAATTAGGCATCACTTAAGTCTTCTTGTCTGTGTGATCTGAAGACTTATTACACTTGAGGACTGTGCATCCTCCAGCCGGTTAGGCGTCGCGTTCTGAGCATCCAAGAGACATTGTGGATTGCCGGTGAACGAAGTCTGTGAAGGTTTGGGAGTCTACCTTGAAGACTTACCAGAGTGATTGGGCGAGGTCTGTGTGACCTTAGCTCAAGGGGAATATGGTGAGGACTGGGTGTCCTGAGCTGCGTGTTCAGGACTGGATGTCCTAAGGTTTAAATACCTAGCTGCCCCAACCAGACGTACAGTTGTTAGAGCAACTGGAACTGGTCCAACAAATCATTGTCTTCAACGAGTCACTGGTTTCATCTTCCCTTCCCTTTACTTACTGTTACTCCTTGTGAAGTCATTGTATGTTTGCACTATTCTTTGTCTTCACTGAGTGACTGCGTGTTCTGTATGGCTTCATAATATCTTCCTACCTGATCCTTACTACATTGCTGCTATTAAGTCATTGTGCTTTCACTCTATTGAATACTTGACTATGGCTTGCCTAGTGTAGTCTACCTTCCGCTGCAGGGTAATAGGTTTATTTCTATCGTTTGTCTTCATAACTTCCACGTTTTGAAGACTTTCATAAAAATCGCCTATTCACCCCCCCCCCCTCTAGTCGATATAACGCACTTTCAGGGTGTATCGATCACATGACCAGAGACAAGGATATGTTTCGTGAGCTTGCTGAAAACGACGACCCTCGAAAGTATGTCACTTTTGGTGACAACTCTAAGGGTAAGGTGGTTGGCCTTGGTAAGGTGGTCATCTCACATGATAGCTCCATACAAAATGTTATGCTCATTGAATCTCTTGGATACAATTTAGTTTCCGTATCTAGACTTGCTGACTTTGGTTTCAATGTCCTATTTACCGAAGTAGATTGCCAAGTGTTTCGTAGAGATAACCACAATATGGTCTTTACCGGTATATGTAGAGGTGATCTCTGCATTGTTGATTTCACTAAAAAGGCTCAACCTAGAACTTGCTTAATTTCTAAATCTTCTAAAGTTTGGTTGTGGCATAGAAGGTTAGGTCATGCGGGCATGCAAAATCTTGATAAGCTTATTAAATGTGATCATATCCTTGGAATGAAAGATGTTATATTTGACAAGGATAGATTGTGCAGTGCTTGTCAAGCAGGAAAACAAGTTGGAGGAAGTCATCCCGTGAAGAACATCATGACCACGAGAAGACCGCTCGAGCTACTTCACATGGATCTCTTTGGTCCCAATGCCTATAAAAGTCTTGGTGGTAACTCATTTGGTCTAGTCATAGTTGATGATTTTTCAAGATTTACGTGGGTGTTCTTTCTTGATGATAAATCGTAGGTCTAGAAGATCTTCAAGAACTTCACTAGGAAGGCCCAAAATCAATTTGAAGTGAAGATCAAGAAGGTTTGAAGCGGCAATGGAACGGATTTCAAGAACGCAAATGTGGATACCTTTCTTGACGAAAAAGGAATTTCACACGAGTTCTCGGCTACGTACACACCTCAACAAAATGGAGTTGTTGAGAGGAAGAACCGGACTCTTATTGAGATGGCGAGAACGATGCTTGATGAGTACAGGACACCAAAACACTTTTGGGCGGAAGCGGTTGAGACAGCTTGTCATGCAACCAATCGCTTGTATCTTCACAAGCTACTTGGCAAGACGGCATACGAGCTTCTTACCGGTAACAACCCCCAAGTTGGATACTTTCGAGTATTTGGCTCAAAGTGCTACATTCTTGATAAGCATCGTCGTTCTAAATTTGCTCCTAAATCTCATGAGGGTTTCCTACTTGGTTATGGCTCAAACTCTCACACTTACCGTGTCTACAACAATTTCACCTGAAAGGTTGAAGAAACGGTAGATGTGAAGTTTGATGAATCTAATGGCTCGCAAGTAGAGCAATTGCCAATTGATGTAGGAGATAAAGACCCTCCGGAAGCAATCCAAGACTTGTCTATTGGCAAGATTCGTCCAACGGAGGTGAAGGAGAGTACCTCGTTCGTCCAAGTGGAAGCTTCTACCTCACAACAAGATGAACCAAGAGTTGACATGGAAGCATCCACAAGTGGAACACGCCAATATGAAGGAAACGAGGAAGTACACCAAGATGAACCTCATGAACCTCCTTCTCCAACTCGACAAGAGAACGACAACGTCAACAACAAAGAAGGCCAAGAAGAAGAACGAGATGATGAAGAATATGCTCCACCCCGACCCAAACAAAAGCTCCCACGAGTTCGAGCAAGAGTTTCACGAGACCACCCCGTTGAACAAATCTTCAACGATATTCAAACCGGGAGAAACACTCGCTCTAAAACTCGTTTGGCTAATTTTTGTGAACATTATTCATTCATCTCTAGCATTGAACCTATGAAGGTTGAAGAAGCATTGGAAGATCCGGATTGGATAAATGCCATGCACGAAGAGCTACACAACTTTGAGAGAAACCAAGTGTGGACATTGGTTGAGAAGCCTGACAACAACCACAACATCATCGGTACCAAATGGGTGTTTCGCAACAAACAAGACGAAGATGGACAAGTTGTTTGCAACAAAGCACGTCTCGTCGCCCAAGGCTACACTCAAGTCGAAGGTATGGACTATGGTGAGACATATGCCCCCGTTGCTAGACTTGAGTCCATCCGCATCTTACTTGCCTATGCTAATCACCATGATATCACCTTCTACCAAATGGACATTAAAAGTGCTTTCCTAAATGGTGAAATTGAGGAGGAAGTTTATGTTAAACAACCTCCCGGCTTTGTTAATCCTAAGAAACCCAATCATGTTTACAAACTTCACAAAGCTCTTTATGGTCTTAAAAAAGCTCCTAGAGCGTGGTACAAATGCTTGACCAAGTTCCTTATTAAAAAAGGCTTTGGGATTGGAAAGATTGATTCTACTCTTTTTACTAAAAGGGTTAATGGTGAATTATTTGTGTGCCAAATTTATGTTGATTATATCATATTTGGTTCAACTAACCCTCATTTTAGTGAAAAGCTTGGAAAGCTAATGTCGAAGAAGTTTGAGATGTCTATGATGAGTGAACTTAAATTCTTCCTTGGTTTGCAAATCAAGCAAACTAAGGAAGGCACCTTTGTTTCCCAAACAAAGTATACCAAGGACTTATTCAAGAAATTCAACATGCAAGAAAGCAAAGGTATGAAAACTCCCATGCCTACTAGTGGACATCTTGACTTGACCATGGAAAACCGGTTGACCAAAAGGTTTACCGTTCTATGATTGGTTCATTGTTATATATATGTGCCTTCCGTCCCGATATTATGCTAAGTGTGTGCATGTGTGCACGATATCAAGTGCCCCCCAAAGAATGCCATCTTAAGGTTGTGAAAAGGATAGTGAGATACCTAATTCATACACCAAATTTTGGCATTTGGTATCCTAATAGGTCTTCTTTTGATCTTGTTGGCTATTCTGACTCGGACTATTCCGGTGACAAGGTTGATAGAAAGTCCGCTTCGGGTACTTGTCAATTTCTTGGTAGATCTCTTGTGTCTTGGTCCTCCAAGAAACAAAACTCGGTATCCTTATCCACCGCCGAAGCGGAATACATTGCCGCTGGTTCATGTTGTGCTCAATTACTTTGGATGACCCAAACTCTTAAAGATTATCGGATCTATGTGAAACATGTTCCATTGCTTTGTGACAATGAAAGTGCTACTAAGATTGCTCATAATCCTGTGCAACATTATCGAACCAAGCATATTGAAGTTTGTCATCATTTCATTCGAGATCATGTTGCCAAAGGGGACATTGATCTTAAGCATGTTCGTACCAATAAGCAATTGGCAGATATATTCATCAAACCGCTTGATGATAAAGTATTTTGCCGTTTGAGAGGTGAATTGAACATCATTGATACTTCAAACTTGGAGTAGAAACTCCATTTGGATACATGCAAGGCATGAGCCTTTGACTAATCCTTGATATATTCTCTTATGATGATGATCATATGTCTTGGATATATTTGCACCCTTGCATGCTATCTAACCCTTGTAGGTACTTGGGTGAATTAAAATCTATGAGATTGCAAATCACTCACATCTTGAGCAATCTCTACATCACCAAGTCTCTACAATATGATGGTTGAAGACAAGGAAGCATGAAACCTTTCAACATATCCTTTGACCATTTCTATATATCAAATTTCATTTGGTATCAAATTCATGATTGTCAATTTGGATACATAAGTGCTCTTCCTTGGAAGACTAACCCATGTAGGTAGATGAACTCAAACTACAAGTGGTGCTCCCAATCTTTGATGAGCTACATCAACCTTGAGCATCCCACGCAAGTTCAACTACATGATCAAGTTCAACACCAGCACCCAAGGTATGTTATTCCATCTTAGAGAAGTTTTACCCCAAGTCATGGGTCAAAGCAACTCAACAAGATGCGAATACATCAAATGCTTAAACCAAAAGTGGTAACCCCATTCTGAGCTTAAACGATGAGTATGACCTACGATCAAGTGTTCTCACTTGACTCCTCAGTCAATATACTCTAACATAGGTGACATTGTCGCCGACCAATTCTAGATGAAGTTCTCTAGTGCTTCCCTGTGTTCTTGCATCTATCTCTTGCATATTTGTTCCTCTTCATCTAGATTTCTTTTATTTTCCTTTTCTTTGTTTTGCATTTCCTGCATCAAATTCATTGCAAATCCTTCAGTTAATTCCTTGCAAATCTTTGTGAGATCTTATTTGCCTAGTGAGATGAGGTGACAAATGTTCTCTCTGTGTTGAACTCGGTCACACCGGTCTGTTGCTTTCGGTCAAACCGAATCATTTCGGTGCCACCGAAGAATACAACTTGGTGTTACCGATTTCACTGCAGAGAAGACAATTTGCCACTTGCATCCTATATTTTTACTCCAGCTCCACTCAATGATTCTTTTCCTCTGCCAGCATCACACTCTAAATGCTCCTTTGCTCTATGACTCAAGGACCAAACCTATTTTGACTCACAATCCAGAAGATCCCTTCTTGGAAATTGATGTCAAAGGAGGAGAGAGAGATCACATCAAAGCTTACTCACTTATAAAGGGGGAGAGTACTTCAAGGGGGGAGAATGCTTAATCGCATCAAAAGGAGAGAGAGAGAGAGAGAGAGAGAGAGAGAGAGAGAGACCCCAGATGCTTGGTATTCAAGAGGGGAGAAGTCACATGTCTTTAAGAGGGGAAAGACATGTTAGTTTGTCTTATGTTTCTGTGCTCTGATCTGTTTTGCTCTGATTTTCTGTTCCCTATATTCTCCCATTATCAAATATAAGACTCAGGGGGAGAAAGACATCTAAGGGAAAGAAATCTTGAATTCATTGCATATCTTTATCCTTGGGGACATGTCTATATCCAATAGGATTACCTAGTACTCATTCTCTACATGTCATCCCAGTCTTGGTACTCTTGTGGCTTGTCGTTTGCTATGTTTAGTAGATATATCTGTGTTATCTAACCTTGTTTACTCAGGTTCATCTCTTCCTAAGCCAGCTTAAGACCACAAGGTAAGTATATGTATCTCACCCATGTGCATGATGATCTCTTGTTGATGTACATATTGTTTGCAAGAAGGACTCATGAACATGAAGATACAATTCCTATATCCACATCATTTGTTCTAATGCATATAGCCAAGATACATGTAAATCATTACTTACTCTATCATGATTATGCATTCACATGCTCTTATACTCTGCATTTACATGATTGCATATGTGTAGGGGGGCTATGCATGTTACATGTCTTTGCAATGCTTTACCTACTATTTCTTATATCTTTATCGAAAGCTTTGATGTATGTTGTCGTCAACTACCAAAAGGGGGGAGATTGAAAGCACAAGTGCTCCCTGGGTGGTTTTGGTAATTAATGTCAACATATCTCTTGTTGGACTAATGTTTTTATCTACTACCTCTCTCTCAGTTTACAGGGCGTGCGCGTACCCCTAGGTCGTTAATTTAACTAACCTAATACAAGTCATATATTACAAAAAATATACCAACATAAACTTCAGAGTTTCTACTTTTAAAAGGTATAATTTTTGTGTTATATAGTTTATATTAGGGTGATAAAATTGGCAACCTAGGTATACGCGCAGGACTTGTAAACTGAAACGGAGGTAGTAGTATATTTCAGATAAGTTCAACAGATGGAGTGGCGTGGACAAGAGGATGTGGAACCCCTTCAAGATGCTAAGGACAAAGGATTGTCTCATGCTCAAAAGCTCAAGGCTCTACATTTTAGGTTTAGTGATCCAAGATCACATTGAGTCCTTAGGAAAGCCAATACTATTAAAAGGGGATGAGGTGTTGCTTAATGGCTTGCTTGCTCAAAATGCTTAGTGATATGCTCCAAAGCCCTCAACCACTTTCTCATATCCACATATGTCCCAAACCAAAAATCAAACTCGGCCCCACCGATTTGATCCATCCGGTGCCACCGAGTTCACTTGACATAGCCACTGCCAGAAACCCTAATCAATTCGGTCTCACCGATGGGATCTCGGTCTCACTGAGATGGACTTGCAAACTCTCTGTTGCCTGTTGCAATTATTTCGGTCCCACCGAGATAAGTAATCGGTCCCACCGAGTTTTCCTGACCAACTCTCTGTTTTGCTTATTACCAAAATCGGTCTCACCGAGTTTGTGTAACCGGTCAAACCGAGATAAGGTTTTACTCTAACCCTAGCACATCAGTCCCACCGAGTTGATCGTATCGGTCCCACCGAAATGCCTAAGGGTCACATTATGAACTGAATTGGTCTGACTGAGTTTTCTGATTCGGTCCCACCGAGTTTGGTAAATTGTGTGTAACGGTTAGATTCTGTGTGGAGGCTATATATACCCCTCCAGCCTTTCTTCATTAGTAAGGAGAGCCATCAGAACTTGCCTACACTTCCAGCATTCATTTTCTGAGAGAGAACCACCTACTCATGTGTTGAGACCAAGATATTCCATTCCAACCATATGAATCTTGATCTCTAGTCTTCCCCAAGTTGCTTTCCACTCAAATCATCTTTCCACCTAATCCAAATCAGTGAAAGAGAGTTGAGTGTTGGGGAGACTATCATCTGAAGCACAAGAGCAAGGAGTTCATCATCAACACACCATGTATTACCTTGTGACGCCGGGATAATCAAGCTACAGTAACCTCTGCTAATGATGTCACGTCACCACTCTTAGTGTTGTAAAGCTCGCGATGATTCAATCCCGTTTCATTCCAAAATTCAAAATCAAGGCAAACATTAAAACTAAAATGTTCTATATGTGCCAAATATTGCATAAATAATTATGGTGGAGAATCCACATTTTTATAAAGTATTTAATTGCACTGAAATAAATAAAACAGTAACCAGAAACAAATAATTAAATGCCTTTACTAATTAATAAATTATCAAACTAAATTATTTGGGGACTAGACATTTTGTGTGAGTGGACTAAACTGAAATACTAAATTAGATGCTAACACTACAGGAATCAGCTACTTTGCCGTCTGCCACGGCGGACGGCAAAGGCATGAGCGGCGGACGGCAAAGGCCTTTGCCGTCAGCCGCGGACGGCAAAAGGCTCCGGAAAAGTAGGCTACGGTAAACAGCTACTTTGCCGTCTGCTACTGATGGCAAAGTCTTTGCCGTCTACAGCGGACGGCAAAGAGAGCGGACGGCAATAATTGTGCTATCAGTCCGTTAAGTGGCTAATGGCAGGCCTTTGCCGTCCGCCGCTGACGGCAAAATTTCTAGTGTCTTTGTCGTCCGCCGTATGATGTCATCTACATGTCACTACATGGCAGGTTCTTTGCCGTCTGCCACTGATGGCAAAGTCTTTGCCGTCTGCCGCTGTAGGCAAACTGACCAAATGGGTCAGCTCCCAGGAAGCACAGCTGGATGCCACGTGTCTTCTTTGCTGTCCGCGGCAGACGGCAAAGAGCCTGTTGCCATCGGTGGCAGACGGCAAAGAGCCTTCATATTGGCTCTTTTATCTGTTTTTTATTAAATCCAACAATTTTCATCACAAATATATATGACATATATAGATATATTTCAAAAGGCCATTACAGAGCAAACATATAAGATATCCAACACATAACTTCATCATCCAACCATATATATTACATGCATAGTTCCATCATACATAACAAGTTCAACATAGAGGCATCCAACCATATATATTACAATAGTTTCATCCAACGATACATGCATAGTTCAACGATACAAAAGAAACAGAGAAAGGGATAAGGAGCACTCCATCAATGCAAGCTTTCGTCAAGTGAATGAAATCTGCAAAATGAAAAATAAGAAAGTTAGAACAAGAAGACTAGAACAAGAAGAGTAGAACAAGAAGAAGACTAGAACAAGAAGAGTTTGTCATTTATGAGCTAACTTACGTGAAACGGATCATATATGAGCTAACTAAGTTGAAATGGGTCGTTTATGAGCTAGCTAAGGTGAAATGGATCATTTATGAGCTAACTTAGTTGAAATGGGTCGTTTATGAGCTAACTAAGGTCAAATGGATCGTTTTTAGGTAACTAAGGTGAAATGGATCGTTTTTTAGCTAACTTAGGTGAAATGGATCATTTATGAGCTAACTTGGTTGAAATGGATCGTTTTTTAGCTAACGTAGGTAAAATGGATCATTTAGGAGCTAATCTAGGTAAAATGGGTCATTTTTGAGCTAACTTGGATGAACTGGATCATTTATAAGCTAACCTAGGTAAAATGGGTCATTTTAGAGCTAACTTAGGTAAAATGGATCGTCTATGAGCTAACTAAGCTAATTATGCAATTTTCGACATAAGTAAGCTAAGTACAGATCGTTTTAGAGCTAACTTAGGTAAAATGGATGGTTTTGGAGGTCAGTAAGCTTATTAAGTCATTTTGGAGGTGAAGAAGCTAAGTCTAGGTCATTATGGTAAGCATTGGAGGAAATAAAGCTAGGTCTAGGTCTTTATGCATGTGTTAAGCAAAACACTAGATAAACTTACCAAGATCCAGGAGGTGTAGGAGCGGGGTGGCTCGTGTCGGTAGCTGGAGAAGGATCGTGCGATGCTTGTCTGGAGTTACGCTGCACCAAAGATCATTTCCAATGTCTTGTTAGCATGATGACACTCAAATGTTAAGACTAGCAAGTAATGTCCATTCAAATAAAACTCACCGTGGTCCCAGGAGCAATCACTGGCATCGGTGGAGCGGTCTGACCTGTCTTCTCGCACACAGACTGCACATTTGGTTTTGATGACTCAGTCATACTAGTTAGTAATGAGACAAACACTACATGAATGTTTTGGCTAATCTGCAGAAGAAACTTACCACAAGGAGCTCGTACATGGCCCTTGCCTGCATGTCATTCCGTGCCCTCTCCTCCTCCATCATCTTTGTCGTCCTCTCCTCCAACTCCCGCTGCCTCTCCGCCGCCTCCGCCAGAAGTTTCTCCGT
Source organism: Triticum urartu (assembly GCF_056163025.1). NCBI lineage: Eukaryota > Viridiplantae > Streptophyta > Magnoliopsida > Poales > Poaceae > Triticum > Triticum urartu. Next base: position 206,322,102 of record NC_141875.1, read on the forward strand.
TCTATCTCTCTCACTCTGTATAGCAGCCTGCAACACCACTCACATGACCATTTGTAATCATTGATGGAAGCGCACACAATGTAATGGAGAAAGATAACTGAGTACGTATCACTAACCTTGATGGCGAGTTGCAATGGCCGTTCACGAGGCCTTATCTCAGGAGCGGAGCTCGACTGGCGCGCCTTGATCTCCGGGAGAGTGCTAGGACAACGGATAAGTCCATCTCCAATGGCTATGGAGCCATGGGACCTCCCGCCACCAGATATCATCAACAGCTCTGGATCAATGGGACCCTGGCTCGGGTTAAAGTACTCCCCTTTCCTCGCCTTCCCCTCATCTCTATATCTCACGAGCTTGTTGTGGGAGGAGCTGTTGGTGAAGTTGTTTGCATCATCGAGGTCAGACTGAGAGAAAGCCTTGACTTTCTTGAAAGAGGCAGTGTGGGCCATGGCATACAGGTCGTACACCTCTGGCACCTTATCCACCTTATTGTAGCGTGCTTGAAAGAGAGAAACAATGAAAATTAGTAATTAAAGGGCTCAAGCTAGCATGATGAACGAATTGCATGAATCATGAAGCAAACCACATACCCAGTTGCGCCCGAACTGATATAAGTTGGAGCTTCCTTGATGGTGTGGCACACCTTCCATTTGGGCACGTTTGTCCTTGGCCTCGTTGTGGAGGGCTAGCCATTGTTTTGAGCACCACTCATCGACCAACACCTCCCAACAATCCATCCGATCCGCACACCATCTCGGAGGCGCCTAAGTTAGCAAATAGAAACTTGAGCGCTACGGCTAAGAATTACTAAATGAAGGAACTTAAGTAGAGAAGGCCTTAAGAATTACCTTCATGTACTGCTCCTTACTCAGGAACTTATCGCGGCACGCCGGCTTGGTCTTCTTGATACCACGCAAGGCGTAGTAGTCTCGAACAGCCTGCACCCGAGCCTCGTGCCGTAAGTTCTGGAGTAGGCGCTTGCAGGCATTCTCGATAACATGTGCCGCGTCCTCCTCGTATCCCTCCTCACACCTGTAGAATGTCTGCAATCAAATGAGACAATATTGATTAGTACAATTAATAACTAGCTAGTTGAAGATTTTTAAATGTGTAAAGGAGAAATTACCCAGAACTTTCTGATCACCATGTCTGCCCTCGTGTCGCACACGACACCGTCGATAATCTCATCCGGCGGGGCCGGGGCAGCCACGTAGTGCTCCCAGCTCAATCCAAGCTCTGGAAGCCGACCCTCACTAGGCAACGTGACAAACCCCGGGAAGTTTTGCCGGCAAAGAACTCCAAGGACGGAGTTGGGCCGGCGGACACTATGATGGTGGTCCCAACCCCTGCAGCATGACAAGGCCAACGCATTAGTTATTTGAAAAAACGTGAATGCACAAGGTACAAAAATATTAAATGCACTTACGTACCTCTCCCCATCAGGGAAAATCAACCACCTCTGCTCGCGGGTCACCGGCACGGACGGGAGCCATGTAGCACCACGCTGGTAGACGGTGCCCCCCTCCTCCTCAAGATCAGTCGGCTCCCGGCCATCATCAGCATGGCCACTCGGCTCCTCGGGCTGATCCGGCCAGGTACCCCATCCGAACGTGTGCTCCTCCGGGTTCACGTGGGCTGAACTCTCGTGGGCCGAAGGCCAGTCGACCCGAGGCTCGTGGGCCCAAGACCCGTGGACCGGAGGCTCGTGGACCGGAGTCCGTGTAGCCTCCTCCTCGGACGAGTCCACCCTAGCAGTCACGTGCTCAGGTGAAACAGCTGGGGGTGGCGGCGAGGAAGGCGCCGTAGCAGTCACCCTACCTCCTCTCCCACGACCACGTGCCCCACCTCCTCTCTTCCTACCTCATCCCCTGCTGGGCACCGCGGTCGACGAAGAAGGGCCCGGCGGTGTGGCCATACTGTCCAGCAACGCTCGGCGGAGAGGTGCGTCTGGAATGGAAGACCTCAGACCACGCTCCCGACCAGCGCCCACCATCTTTCAACACCTGCCATGACAAACAGTAAACGAAATTAGTACAACATAAAAAAAGACCGACATGAATAATAATATGTGTATCACTTAAGTGTATCATCATCAAGTACAACATAAAAAAATGTAATACCTGACACTACTAATAATCTCGATCAGTATCATCAATAAATGCATAATCATCATCATCACTATAATCAATGACGGGCTCATAGGGTTCATTGGCATCAACATGTGCAAGGCCACCTTGACGTAATCGGTCAAGCATTGACAGGTCATCCGTAGCAGTAACCTCTTCTTGTTCCGGCTCTTCTTGTTCCTCCTCTGGGGTGATGTCGGATTCATTGTCGCTGTCTACTTCAATGTTTTGGGGTGAAGTATAGCGGTTCTTGAAACGCTTTTTGGAAAGACGTGTCTCTTGGAAGAATTCTCCTTCATATGTGTCTGGGTTAATGTGAGGTTCATAATCCTCTTCCTTTGGGGGAGAAAGTCTAGCACGTGGCAGCACTTCATAAACGACATACCAACCTTTCAGATTTGGATTAGTTTGGCAGGCCCACGGTAGATAGAATACTTGGGTCGCCTGTTGAGCCATAATATAGACATCAGGAACATCTAAATGAGTGCTTTGGTTGATTTCAACTAGCCCTACATGTTCATGAGTCCTTCTAGTCTCCTTCGGCTGAAACCAATAACATTTGAAGACTACGACATTCGGTGGGTTTTCACCATAGAACAGAAGTTCATAAATTGCTTCAACTCTCCCATAATACTCGGTACCTCCTTCGCCGATAGCAGATACACAACAATTTTTTGACTTTCGGTCGGCCATAGATAGCTCTTTGCCATAGGTACGAAAGCGATACCCGTTGATGTCGTACTTGTCAAATGAACAGACCTTATAGTCAAAACCATTAGAGACTTGTCTCAATTCGGCGTCCATAGACTCTGAATTAGCCTACAAGTTTAATATGAAAGGATTGTTGCATTATGCACAAATTAGCGAATGAAATGAAATTGTCTAATAGAAATTACCGTTTGTTTGAACCAAGAGATGAAACCGGGATAGCCACCTCCTTGCTTCGTTTGCTAAAGGCGTCGTATGTCTTGAACCCATTATCCCAGGCTTCTTGCAATTCGTCCTTAAGCGGCTGCATGTACACATTCATATTTTTGCCCGGATAGTTGGGTCCTGGAATTATCAACGTCAGGAAAATGTTCTTTCTTTGCATAATCTGTCCGGGGGGGAGATTGAGTGGAAAGACAAATACGGGCCAACAACTGTATTGGGCTGCCATCATACCAAACACACTGAACCCATCCGTGCTGATGCCGACTCGAGGATGCCTCGGATCTGCCGCTTTGTCATCATGTAATTCATCAAACTTTTTCCACGCAACACCATCCGATGTGTGTACCATCATGAGATTCCCATCTGCATCTAGTTCGGTTCTTTTGCCTGTTTTGTGCCATGTCATCTGTCTGGCCGTCTCTTCGACCATGAAAAGACGTTGAAGTCTTGGTACGATTGGCATATACCGAAGAACACTAACGGGGATTTTGGTCTGTGTCTTCTCACCCATACCGTTGTCTACCACAATATACCTGGAAGACTTGCAAATGGGACAATAGTTCAAGTCCGCATAGTCAAGCCTAAATAAGGCACATCCTTTCTCACAGGCATGTATCTTCTCATAGGGCATCTTCAGTGCACGGAGGATTTTGTCCGACTGGTACAGGTTTGCAGGCATTACATGGCCTTTGGGTAGAAAGCGTCCAAATACTGTCATAATTGCGTCATAGCATTCTCTGCCCAAGTTGAACTGAGCCTTCAGAGCCATTACTTGTGAGATGGCATCCAACTGACAAAGCTCAGTGTGCTCGTGGAGCGGACGTTTCGAAGACTCCAACATTTCATTGAAGGCCTTTGCAGATTCCTCCATCTCCTCGTCCGAATCCCGAGCATCATCATAGCCTTGCACCATGTTTTCCATCCCGGTACCATGCTCGTCGGTGCGACGACGATCCACCTCAGCTCGGTCACGTTGGGTAGACTCACCATGAAATGTCCACACCGTATAATCGGGCGTAAAACCACTCTTCTGTAGGTGTTTGCCCATTTCAGCCTCTGTCTTCTTTTCCCAATTGCCGCACCGGAAACAGGGGCGCCAGGTTTTCTTTTGGCCATTTGCAAATGCGGCTTGCACAAACCCCTTAGTTTTTGTGAACCATTCAGCGCTCCATTTGTTCTGACCAGTGTGACCGGTATACATCCAAGCACGGTCACTCATCTTGACTTTCAGAGCTACTAGACACACAATAATTATATATGTAATTTACCATGTATATATTCATCAGTTGATCTACTTTGTCAATTTTATTACGTCCATGCAACCTACACTCTAATGGGTAATGATAGGTCCTAATCCCACCCATGTATGTGTAGATTGGGTTTATTTTCCCATGCTATGCTCCGGATCCGATGCAAAATTTCGGCAGCACCTCCCCGCTGTTCTCCTGATACACGTCTCTGCAATAAACAGAGAGGATGTGTACCCGGAGAACAACAGGGGAGGCACTGGCGAAATATATGCGTCAGATCTGGAGCAAAGCATATGGGAAAACGAACCCAATCTACACATACTCGGGCTGTCCATGGATAGCGTTGGACAATTCAAAAGAATCAAGGTTATAAATATGCAAATGCATGCATATTTATAACTATGACGCTTTCGAACGGGAGACACATATTGGTTACGCATACTGATGATTCAAGACACATATATAGCTAGCTATCAAGTTTCATCGGAATAGATCAAATAATTAATGGGGGAGGAGGACTTGTCATTTGTGCTCACCCACGAACGAAGGGGCAGAGCTCGTCAAACGCATGGCGAGGTCGTCGAACACCAAACCTCGCAGCGATGAAACAACTGCACATTTAAAACTACACGATCAACACAATTATATATGATGTTTTTCATAACAAAATCGAAAAATATATGACCTAACTAATAATTCACAAATATATGACCCCGTCGGCCTCTGGAAGGCCAAAGAACACCTTTTCGGGAGGTGTCAGTGGTCGGGGTGTCCTGTCGGTGTCGGGGTGCCGTGTCGGGGTCGGGGTGCTGTTTCGGGGTCGGGGTGTCGTGTCGATGTCGGGGTAGTGCCGTGTCGGTGTCGGGGTGTTGTTTCGGGGTCGGGGTGTGGTGTCGGGGTCAGGGTGTCGGGTCAGGCTCGGGGTCGGGGTGTCGGGTCAGGCTCGGGAGGTCGGGGTGTCGGGATCGGGGTCGGGGTGTCGGGTCAGGCTTGGGGGGTCGGGGTGTCGGGGTCGGGGTCGGGGTGTCGGGTCGGGGTGTCGGGGTCGGGGTCGGGGTCGGGGTCGGGGTGTCGGGGTCGGGGTGTCGTGTCGGGGTGCCGGGTCGGGGTCTGTGTACCGTGTCGGGTCGGGGTCGGGGTGTCGGGGTCGGGGTCGGGGTGTCGGGTCAGGCTTGGGGGGTCGGGGTCGGGGTCGGGGTGTCGGGGTCGGGGTGTCGGGGTCGGGGTCGGAGTCGGTGTGTCGGGGTCGGGGTCTCGGGGTCGGGGTCGGGGTCTCGGGGTCGGGGTGTCGTGTCGGGGTGCCGGGTCGGGGTCTGGGTACCGTGTCGGGTCGGGTTTTTTTCCTTTTCTTCTTCTTCTTCCTCTTTTTCCTTTTCTTCCTTTTTTTCCTTCTTCTTCTTCTTCTTCTTCCTCCTTTCCTTTTTCCTCTTCTTCTTCTCCTCCTCTCCTCTTTTTTCTTCTTCTTCTTCTTCCTCTTCTTCTTTTTTCTTCTCCTCCTCCTCTTCTTCTTCTTCTCCTGATCTCCTCTTTTTCTCTTTTTCTTCTTTCCTAAAACTAAACTAAACCTAAACCTAAAACTAAAAAAACAAAAAAGAAAAAAAACTAAATCTAAACCTAAAACTAAACCTATAAACCTAAAACTAATCCTAAAACTAAAACTAAATCTAAACTAAACATAAACCTAAAACTAAAAAAACAGAAAAAAGGAAAAAAGGAAGAAGAGGCTCACCTGCAGGGTGGAGGAGGGGGGCGGTGCGGCCTGGGGCGGCGGAGGAGCGGGGCGGGGCGGCCTGGGGCGGCGGAGGAGGGGGGCGGGGAGGCCTGGGGCGGCGGGGCGCGGAGGTGCCGGGGCGCCGGGGCGGCGGCGGGGTGGTGGGGCGACGGGGCGGGGGGCGCTGGGGCGGCGGCAGGGTGGTGCGACGGGGCTGGCGAGAGGTGGGAGAGAAAGAGAGAGGGGGGGTGTGGGGCGCAGCCCCATTAACGTTACGTGGGGCCCTCCCTCTTTGCCGTCCGCCACCCTTTGCCGTCCGCCTTCTTGCTCTTTGCCGTCCGCTAGTGGACGGCAAAGAGGGGGCCCGTTAGGTTTTTTTGCAGCTCGTCAATGGGGCCCCTCCCTCTTTGCCGTCCGCTAGCCGACGGCAAAGAATCTTTGCCGTCCGCTAGCAGACGGCAAAGAACTGGCTGATGGCAAACTTGGTCTTTGCCATCAGCCAGTTCTTTGCCGTCTGCTTTTTGGAAGCTGATGGCAAAGAGCTTCTTTGCCGTCCGCTAGCGGACGGCAAAGAACTGGCAGATGGCAAAGTAGCTGATTCCAGTAGTGTAAGTATATATTTTACAGAAACTAAAATAAAACAGGAAAGATTAAATAAAAAGAAAAGAACAAATAGAAAACAAAAGAAAGAAAAACAAAAAGAAAAGCCCCCCCCCCCGCTGGGCCTTTTGGCCCAGCTGGCCATCCACGTGGGCCCCCAGCCGCCCGAATGGGCCGGCCCACCCCGCGCCCCCACTCCCTTATCCACTCCCTCCCCCAAACCCTAACCTACCCCGTCGCCCCACTTCCCCCCCACACGACGCCACCTCTCCCCCTCCCGATCCAGATTGGATCGGGATCGATTCCCTCGGTGCACGCCCAACGTTGTCGCCCCCCTCCCTGCCTGGACCTCGTCGGCGCTCCCCCACCGGTCTGCTCCCGCTCCGCCGCGTCGTCCCCATCCCCTCCCCGCACCCCGTTGCCCCATCCCCTACGGCCCCACTAAGTACGCGCCTCGCTCCCTCCCTCTCCCTCGCGCGCTCGCGCTCGTCGCCACAACCCCCCCGCGCGCGCTCACCGCATCGGCCGCGCGCCCCAGCCAAAACGCCCGCGCCACTGCCTTCCCTCTTCCCCCTCTCTGCTCCCGGCCGTGCCTGATGCACGCGCCCGCGCACTGCCGACCCGCACCCGAGCGCCCTGAGTGCGCTCGGCCACGCTCACCGCCGCAACCGCCGCGCTCCACGCCGCGTCGCGCCCGTGCATGCCCCGCTCGCTCCTTTGCCTGATGCTGCTCGCGCCGACCCCGCCACCGCGCGCTCCGGCTCCTCCGCGCCCTGGCCTACCCCAGCGCTGCCTCGCCGCCTGGCCGCGAGCCCGCCCTAACCGAAGCCAGCCACCGCCCCGTCTGCGCTCGACGCTCGCCCTCTGTCGCCCCGCGTCTCCTTCCCTTGCTGGAGCGTGCGCCGCCCCATTCGGCTCGCCGTGGCCTCGCTCGTGCCGCTTCCTCGCCGCTGCGTCCGCCTGGTTGGTGTCGTGGCCACCGCCCCCCTGCGCCGGCCCCTGCCGGGTCCGCCCGCACTGGGCGAGCGCCCGCTCGGGCGCGTCCTACGCCTCGCTCGCTTGCGGCGCCCGCTATGGCCCCAGGCCTATGACAGCCGAGGCCCAGCCCCAGAATGAAAAAAAGATATAAAAAAATAAAAATAAAGATAATTAATTAATTAATTAAAGAAATAATTAACTTAATTAACTTTAATTAATTAATCTAAACAAATAATTAAGCTAATTAAACATTAGTTATCTAATTAACCCGGTTAGTTAATTAGCTAATTAATTAGTATGTCAGTGGGGCCCACACCCTAATTAATACTAATTAGGGTAATTAAATTATTTAATTAAAATGTGTCTCTGACCAGTGGGACCCACTAGTTAGGCTGACCAGTCAACCCTGTTGACTACTGATGTCAGCATGACCTCATGCTGATGTCATAAATCCATTTTTTGAATCCGGATACGCACCCCGTTCGTCCGCCACGCATCACTAGCATAGCAAACACGCAACTTTCCCCCTCCGGTTCATTTGTCCGAAAACACGAAACACCGGGAATACTTTCCCGGATGTTTTCCCCCTTCACCAGTACCGCCTCGTACCGCGTTAGGGCACCCCTAGCACCGATACTTGTCATGTCATGCATCGCTATGCATCTGTTTGCTTAATATTTATTGTTTCTTCCCCCTCTTCTCTCGCTAGACACCGAGACCGACGCCGCTGCTACCCAGTACGACTACGGTGTTGACGACCCCACTCTCTTGCCAGAGCAACCAGGCAAGCCCCCCCCCCTTGATCACCAGATATCGCCTACTCTCCTCTATACTGCTCGCATTAGAGTAGTGTAGCATGTTACTGCTTTCCGTTAATCCTATTCTGATGCATAGCTTGTCATTGTTGCTACAACTGTTGATACCTTACCTGCAATCCTAATGCTTAGTATAGGATGCTAGTTTATCATCAGTGGCCCTACATTCTTGTCTGTCTGCCATGCTATACTATCGGGTCGTGATCACTCGGGAGGTGATCACGGGTATATACTATGTACTTTATACATGATACATGTGATGACTAAAGTCAGGTTGTCTCGAGGAGTACCCGCGCAGTTGATTCATGAATTGGGGGCTGGAAGGACATACTTTCCCGACGGCCCTCTGTGTGGATCTTTGTGGCGAAGCGACAGGGCAGGTTGAGACCACCTAGGAGAGAGGTGGGCCTGGCCCTGGTCGGCGTTCGCGGTTATTTCATAATAACACGCTTAACGAGATCTTGGTATTTGATCTGAGTCTGGCTACTGGCCTATACGCACTAACCATCTACGCGGGAACAGTTATGGGCACTCAACGTCGTGGTATCAGCCGAAGCCTTCGTGACGTCAGCGACTGAGCGGCGCACGCCGGGTTGGACTAGAACGCCTACTCTTGTATAAGGGAGGCTAGGTCTGCTCACCGGCGTCGTACGCAACGTGCAGGTGTGCAATGGGCGATGGGGCCAGACCCCTGCACCATAGGAATTAGACCGGCGTGCTGACCTCTCTGTTGTGCCTAGGTAGGGCTGCGACGTGTTGATCTTCCGAGGCCGGGCATGACCCAGGAAAGTGTGTCCGGCCAAATGGGATCGAACGTGTTGGGTTATGTGGTGCACCCCTGCAGGGAAGTTAATCTATTCGAATAGTCGTGATCTTCGGTAACAGGACTACTTGGAGTTGTACCTTGACCTTATGACAACTAGAACCGGATACTTAATAAAACACACCCTTCCAAGTGCCAGATACAACCGGTGATCGCTCTCTCACAGGGCGACGAGGGGAGGATCATCAATTAGGATTATGCTATGCGATGATACTTGGTGAACTTACCATCTGCTCTCTTCTTCTGCTGCAAGATGGAGGTGGCCAGAAGCGTGGTCTTCGATAGGACTAGCTATCCCCCTCTTATTCCGGCATTCTGTAGTTCAGTCCACATATGATACCCTTATTCCATTTGATACCAATGCATACATATGTAGTGTAGCTCCTTGCTTGCGAGTACTTTGGATGAGTACTCACGGTTGCTTTGCTCCCTCTTTTCCCCCTTTCTATACTCGATTGCTGCGACCAGACGTTGGAGCCCAGGAGCCAGACGCCACCGTCGACGACGACTCCTACTACACTGGAGGTGCCTACTACTACGTGCAGCCCACTGCCGATGACCAGGAGTAGTTTAGGAGGATCCCAGGCAGGAGGCCTGCGCCTCTTTCGATCTGTATCCCAGTTTGTGCTAGCCTTCTTAAGGCAAACTTGTTTAACTTATGTCTGTACTCAGATATTGTTGCTTCTGCTGACTCGTCTATGATCGAGCTCTTGTATTCGAGCCCTCGAGGCCCATGGCTTGTAATATGATGCTTGTATGACTTATTTTATTTGTAGAGTTGTGTTGTGATATCTTCTCATGAGTCCTCGATCTTGATCGTACACGTTTGCGTGTATGATTAGTGTACGGTCAAATCGGGGGCGTCACAAGTTGGTATCAGAGCCGACTGTCTGTAGGAATCTCCCTTTCCAACTCCTTGGCTGAAGTCGAGACTAGTCATTGAAAAACTTTTACTAACATGGTTGTGTGGCTTACGGGCCCATGTCGCCATTGGGTGGTATTAGGATCTTTTACTTCTTGTCTATACTCTGGGATTCTGATCTCTCTTCTATTCGGGTTAAATGAATTTTGCTAAATCTAATATTAGGATCTCGTTATCACTTTCACCCGGAGAGCCCCTTATTACTAATGATTGTCTATTGCACGTGAAGACCGTGAAGATACTCTCCGTTGTTATCCCGAGAACTTGTGTTCATCGCGTTTGCAATTCCCCTTCCACCGTCAACCCTTATGGATAACTCCTTGCAGTTGTTATTCTTACATTCATCCCCAGTTGGTCTTGTTATTACAAGATACCCCGAAATACTCGTCATTGTTTCGATAATCCTTTGAGCTTACTGCCTTGCTGTTCTTTGTTACCTGAATACCCCTACAAATAAGTCCTCGCACTTGTCGAGTATCCACTCATCCCCAGTTGTTCATGTGTTTCACAAAAGTCTTCAAAATACCATTCGATCTTCCGAAAACCCTCAGGAGCCTTTTGCTCTTGAAATTCTTTCTTACTTACATTATGGTTAATCCCATAAGTCTAGTAATTTTATTGACATCCTTTGTCATTATCATTTTGAGTCCGTTGATTCAATATGTTGCGGTTGCTCGCAATCTTCGGCCAGTTCCTAGAATTCATCCTTTTGGCTCAGGCGTCATTTTAAACATGAGCTGGATCTTGACCAATCCAATTGTCGTTCATTGTACCCCTATGCTTACTCAACTTATCCATCCTTAATCAGAGCGTTTGCTTCTGATCCATTGATTTGGAAATCATAATTCCTTTGCGTTTGAGCTTTGGATTAGTCAGTTGTTTGTATAAGCCAATGCCCTTGCATTGTTTTCTTCCTCTGATTGTGTGTTGGTGCTCACATCAGCTCCGTTATGGATTTTCAGATCCTTTGTTGAATTTATTATCCGACAGCATCCTTCATATTCAATAACCTTGTGAGCCTTTCCGCGAGTATGAAATGCCTTTGGTAAATTGTATCCTCTGCTTTGTCAACCATGCTTTACTTTCAAGCTGGTGATATTTACTCTTGAAGCTTGTGGTATATGTTTCTAAGATGCCCCGATGGGTTGAACCTATACCTTCTCTAAAACCGTGTGAACCCGAAAGTTTTCACGAGTCATACTCTTCTGGTGCTTCGCCAGATAAAATTTCAACACTGCAACTTCTTTGAAAATGAGAAGTGAATGAAAGGTTATGCATTGGAGAAGTGGGAGTCGACCTTGAACCCTGTGTTCATGCCCATGGAAACGATCTATACCTTATCATGGAAGCTTCTCTTAAAATAATTATCCCCTTGTTATAAGTTCATCTTGTATCTGTGGACATGGTTCCGACCATGTTTCTCCTTGATTCCATTTCTCGTGCAAATTTGAGCACTTGTCTTCTGTAGAGCATTGCCCTAGTCCAACCTCTAATATGATCTATCGTCGAGTATTACCCTCCGGTATCTCGAGACTATCATGGGACTGCATACTTCTTATGAGTTCTTCATCAAGTGCTACATTCTCACTGATTCCAATTTTTCACGGGCTCTGAGTTATTAAACACTCAAAGACACCGATAACTGACTGAAGTCCGCACCGCGATTAAGAAAATCTTGGTAACCTTCTTGACTTACGAGTTTGAACTCGATCACGTCATTCCTAGCCTGCTTGGCTATATCCTTGTCATGCCAATTTTAACTGTGCTATCTGGTCCTTCTTTCTAGAGCAAAAATTTCGAGGTGAGCTAATCTTACATCGATCTTCCTCGTCATAACAATTGTCCTTGAATGACAAGCTTGATTTCAAGTTTGTGTCGTACCTATGGTCTCAATAATTTCTCGCTTCATCATTCCGTTGACTTGATGTCATCGCCGATCGGTTACATCTTCTTGAAACCCCTCGACAAATGTGTCGTGATCATCATCAACATTTTGACCCCTTCCAAGATATCAATTGAATTCATGATGAGAAATACCATCCTTGCCCTTGATGAATTTTATTATCATCGACCACTTTATTGCCTTCCCACCAACACAAGCTTGTTCGTGTTTGGTGTTATACCTTCAGTTCCTTGCTATCCAGCAATTGGTTTTCTTTACCTTAGAACATTACCATCTTTATGTCATCAATGTTGTGAAAATTTCACCACCTCTTAAGAATTCATGATACAATGATGCTTCTCGCCATCACCATTCTTTACTTGGTCCCCGTGTTGAGTGAACTCCGTTGTGCAAATTTAATATCTCTAGCAACCCTATTGCTTCAGAGTTATTGGATAATGATTCCAATTTGGTGTGTTGGTTGCAGAATCACCATTCTTACATCAGTCATGCTACCTAAGCCCATATTTCGGTTGCACCTTTCAAACAATGTTTAATTGGGTATGTTTTCCTCGAGCATACCTCATTATATCATTTGATCTGACAAATGTTATCTCCCTGTTCACATAATTGTGGAAATCCATCTTTTGGACATCTCGATGAATTGTCGCTAAATTCATCAGCTGCCTCCTCACCCTCTCCTTGTTTTAATGATGAACCCTTGTTTTGGAACTCGCTTCCATAGTTCATTTTCCCGAGAATCTTACAATATCATCTCGTCAAATTGTGCCACACATTTTCTTCTCAGGTATCCTAAGTCTGAGGTACTGTGACACCAATCAGATCTGAATCTCGGTCAAATATGATGGTTAGAACATTTTTCCAAGAGTCATAACATTGCTCCTTGAAAGTGCGTTATATCGACTACAGGGGGGTGAATAGGCGATTTTTATGAAATTCTTCACTGAGGAATTTGCCGGTGAGGAAATTCCTTAGCGAAGAACTACTAGCAGCGAAATAAGTACTCAAAGGTAAACATAACAGAATACAAGCATAGTCATCATGATGAAATGAAGAAAGGCATAGAGTACAGGAAGCGTAATCACAGGATAACACAGGATGAAGACAAACAGACTGAAGAAATTGAACTGAGGAAATTGAGAAAGTCTTCAGTCAAAGTCTTCAAACACAGATATGAACAAACACACAGCACAGTTATGAGGAAGTGGAAGAGTTGAGGAAATAGAACCAGTAAGCTCGGTGAAGACAATGATTTGGTAGACCAGTTCCAACTGCTGTCTCAGTTGTACGTCTGGTTGGAGCGGCTGAGTATTTAAACTCGAGGACACACAGTCCCGGACACCCAGTCAAGGACACTTAGTCCAAGACACCCAGTCCTCACCGTATTCTCCTTGAAATAAGGTCACACAGACCTCGTCCAATCACTCGTGGTAAGTCTTCAGGCGACTTCCAAACCTTCACAAACTTGGTCACTCGACGATCCACAATTCCTCTTGGATGCTCTAGAACATGACGCCTAACCGTCTGGAAGAAGCACAGTCTTCAAAGGTAACAAGCGTCGGATCCACTCAGGATCAATCTCTTCAGTGATGCTCAATCACTTGGGGTTTGTAGGTGTTTGGGTTTTGGGTTTTTGGTTTTTCCTCACTTGATGATTTTCGCTCAAAGTCCTGGGAGGATGGGTTGCTCTCAAATGACAAGTGTCAGTTTCTCTCGGAGCAGCCAACCAACTAGTGGTTGTAGGGGCGGCTATTTATAGCCTAGGGAGCAGCCCGACATGATAAGACATAAATGCCCTTCAATGATATGACTGTTAGGTGGATAGATATTTTGGGACAACTGGCGCATAGCACAGCAATGGTCGGAATTTTGAGTAGCAAAATCCTCAGGGCTATCATGTTCCCCACTGTGTAGGCAATCCACACTGGAGAATTCCTAACTCCTTAGTCAGGACAAATTCCTTAGAGACCAGAAGAACTCCGTCTCTGTCACTGGAGAAATTGACTGAACTGTATGAGATTTCCAATGGCTTCACTCGAAGGGATTGGTAGGTGTAGGATTTTGAGTTGAGCATCACATGGAAATTTTTCCTTAGTATTTCCTCGACCCCCTTTAACAGTACGGTGTTTCCTATGACTCAAGAAAGAGAAAAACAAAACTATGAAAATGAAAGTCTTCAAGCTTCATATTTCTCGCATGAATATCAAGTCTTCACGGACACACCAATTTCTTCACTTTCAAAGTCTTCATGAAAGTCTTTAGAAATACCAAAATCTTCAGTCGAAGATATTCATTTTTAGGGGTCGACTTTTCCTGTAAATATCAAACTCCTCATAGACTTATAGACCTGTGTACACTCACAAACGCATTAGTCCCTTAACCTATAAGTCTTCAATACACCAAAATCACTAAGGGGCACTAGATGCACTTACAATCTCCCCCTTTTTGGTGATTGATGACAATATAGGTTAAGTTTTCAACGGGGATAAACATATGAAGTGTAAATACTGATATTGAGGAATTTGATTGCAAGATATAGAAGAACTCCCCCTGAAGATGTGCACAGTGAGGAATTTGCTTTTGAAGCAATGCACACTTGAAGAGTTGAATCATGGAGATCTCCCCCTATATCTTGTAATTCATACATGCATTTAACATATAATATGAAGAATTTGAAATGCATGATGAAATATGGCGCCTGATGAAATTCAGCATGCGTGCAATAATATTAACGAGGAATAAGCATGCAGAATAGTGCATCAAGAGTATCAGAGCACAGTGCATCAAAAGTATCAGAGCACCATCGGGTTTAAGATTACAACTCAATCCAATAAAGTTTCAGAAGAACGAGAGTTGTAACTTAGCAAAAAAACGCCCATATAGTAGACCCGCTTGAAGACTAACTCATATTTCTCCCCCTTTGTCATCGAATGACCAAAAGGATCGAAAATGAGGACTAACGCCCCTGAAGATAATCATGTTGATGAAGGAGCGCCAACGTTGTTAGGGTCGTTTGTTGATGTAGGGCCTGCCGCAGTGTCGTCCAAATCTTCATGTTCATCAGTGTCGCGCGATGAAGAATATGAGCTGGCCACCAGAGAAGGAACCTTGACCTTCTTGAATTTCTTCGGTGGAGGTGCAGACCAGTCAAAATCTTCATTAAGACCCATGTTCTTCAGATCTTCTTCACCATACATATGTGACAGGATTGCCCAGGTGCGACCGAAGACTTGATGGAGGTAGTAGTGGTTTTTCTTCACTGCATTGTGTGTGGCAGTCATGTTGTGAAGAAGTGAACCAAACTGACGCTTGGCCCATTTGTGATTTTGATCCACCTTCTTGTGAAGACTAAGCAGAAGTTCACAGTCAGTCATCACGCGCGGAGCAGTGGCTTGAGGAGTGGACTTAGGTGCATTGGCAGAGTCATGTGTGGCAGAGTCATCATTGGTGGAATAAAATGCAGCTTTGCGAAACTGACCATCCAATGGACGAATGCCTTCATCAATTACAGCTGGTGCCTTGCCCTTTCCATCAACTGAGGAATATGTCTGCTTGAGGACTTCAATTGGGGGCAAGTAGCTGAGATGATTCTGGAAATCAGCTTTGTAGTTGAGTGAAGACCTTGTCCTGAGGAATCTCATGATCCAAGGTGCATAAGGCTTCAGCTCAAACGGAGACAGTGCAACATTGGCCATAGTCCTCATGAAGAAATCGTGATAATTGACAGGAATGCCATGAACGATGTTGAATACCAGATTCTTCATGATGCCAACAATTTCCTCATCAGATGAGTCGTGGCCTTTGATAGGACTGATTGTCCTCGTAAGAATACGATAGACAATTCTGGGCACGTACATCAATTCCTTCACGAGGAATTTGGTTCTTGGTGCTTGACCTGGCTTCAAAGGTTTCATCAACACCTGCATGTAATGATGTGTGAGCTCAGGTTCACTGTAGATGCAGCGAGCTTCTTCAAGGGGAGGACTGAGTGGTAGAGCACGAAGCAATTCAGAGGTTGGTGCAGTGTAGTGAGTGTTTTCAAACATCCAGTCCAGCACCCATGAATTCACATCTTCAGCATCTCCAGTGATGTGCCGCGTTGCATAGAATTGAAGAGTCAGTTCCTCATTCCAATCGCAGATGTCAGAGCAAAAGTTGAGCAGCCCAGCGTCGTGAAGAACACTGAGGACTGGTGCGAAGCATGGCAGAGATTCCATATCCACGTGAGGAATATGCTCATGGTAGAAAATCTTTTCCTTGTTGAACAGCACTGAGGAATAGAAATTGGCTTGACTAGCAGTCTAGAAACGCCTCTTCCTAATGCGAGCAGAGTCATATGGGTTGTAATCTTCGAAGAATACGTGCTCGCCGAAGAAATCATCAGCCTTGAACTTTTGCTTGCATGAGAATGGATCCTTTGGCTTCAGCAGAGGAGTGTCAGTGAGTTGCATCACGACTTCAGGAATCTTAATCACAGGTTCTTCAGGCTGAGGAATTTCTGGTTCCTTCTTAGTGGCAGTCTACGTAGTTGGTTGTTCAGCAGCAGCAGTTTCATCAGCGCTAGTGGCTGGAATTTCCTCATGGACAGATGCAGTGGGATGAGTTTCTTCAGAGCCCATGTGAACAGTTTGTGTGGGGGACTGAGGAATTTGCTGTAGAGGAGTGAACATTGGAGAGTTTGGATGCTGACTTTCCCAGAATTCATCACTGATGACGGGTGTGGAGCAGCCAATGTCCACATCATCATCTTCCATTTCTTCAACGCCAGCCTCTTCAGCTGTGAACTGAGGCATAGGCGAGGAGATGATAGGTGTTGAAGGGATCGCATCCACTTCAATTTCTTCATCCAACGGTTCAGACGAAGCAGCAGAATGAGTTTCTTCATTAGATCTGCTGGGGATCACATATTCTTCATCAAGAGGAACAAGGTCCTTTAATGGCCTGGTTGAGATGGGAACAGCATCAATCGGATTTGCAAATGAGCTTGTCATAGGCTTCATTTTCTTCGGAGCTGAAGAATCTGAAGCAGCTGATGCTTTCCTTTTCTTCACTGCAGCACGCTCTGCAGCCTTGGTCTTCTTCACATCCGATGCAGATGGAAGGATTGGAGTTGAAGTTGGTGCAGGAGCAGCTGAGGAATCTGGTTGATTTTCTTTAGGCACAACTGATGTAGTTGCCCTGAGTTCTTCAGTTTCTTCAGGCACAACACTAGTGAGTACCCTGGCAATTTCTTCAACAGCTGGAATGCAGTCATCAGCCCTGGAACTCACATTATCTTCAGCAGTCTGATTGTCATCAGCGGTGCTGGCATTTTCTTCAGTAGGCTGAGTAGATGTTTCAGCCTGAGGAATTTCTTGTTGCTTTGGGGCAGCAACATTTGAAGTGAACTGTTCAGTTATCTTTACAAATCTAACTTTGGCTCCTTGCCAATCAGCATAGTAGGCTTTAAAGTCATCGCTGAGGGTTCTGATTTCAGATTGGATTTTTACAAGTTCATCAGTTATCATAGTGACAACGTTGTTCTTCAGAAATTTCTCCTTCTTGTACTATGCTTTCTTGATCTGCCTGGCCTTCTCAAATTTCCACTTTTCTTCTTGAATGAAGTGGGTCAGCATGTGACTTTGGCCAGGAGTCAGCTTGAAGCGAGATGCACAGGTGCTGAGGATTTGGTCGAAACAGCTGAAGGCTTTGGCGGAGGAGTTGATGACTTTGGAGGAATAGGAGCAGCATGAGGAATTGGCCGTGAGGGCTTTGATGATTCTGGCCGTGAGGGCATTGTTAGTGAAGCACTTGGCTTGCGCGCAGGCTTCTTTGACATAGCCTTCCTTGGCTTGACAGCAAAGGCCTCAGCAGAGGCAGCAGCAGCAGCAGAGTCTTCATTAAATTTCCTCACTGCTTCTCTGGCTTGCTTAGCCAGCTTGGCTTGGCGCTTGGTCCATTCATTAGGATAGTCCTCACCTCGCTTGAGGCTGGTGGGATCAGCAATTTGGCCAGGTGCCAATGGAGCTCTTGGGCATGGAGGATTGAGTGCGAATTTCTTCATATACTTAGGAGTGACATATCTGTACTCCCTCCGTTCTCTTGCCCATCTCCTCTCTATTTTCTGAATGCGCACTTTGTGCTCATTCTTGGTTTCCTAAGTAGGTGTGCAGTACCCAGCATATATGTCATCAGGGATCTCAAACGCTGTATTTACCTCAGGCCTCTTTCCTCCCTTCTGTGGCCTTTTACCATCAGCCATTTTCTTCAGTTGAGGAATTTGAACAGTCGAATTCTCTGAAGAAGTATGCAACTTTTCTTCAAGGAACACTGCAAATGAGTTAAGTTGATGAGAACCTAGTGATTCGGCAGCTGACATGTGTACCTCTGAACAGAGTATAGTTGTGAGGAATTTGGAGAGGTCATATGCGTTCTCAGAAGGTTTTTCAAAATGAACAGGTTTGAGGAATTTGACCAGATGAGTCTTGAAGATTTTCACTAAGCGTTTCTGTCTTAGGTTCCAGAGTTGTATAGATCGAAGATCCACACAATTGAGGAATCTTGAAGAAAAATGATGCTTAGAGAAACGAATCAAGAACAAATGACTTGTGAGGTGTTTAGTGTGTGAAGATATGAAGAAAAACACCTTTGAAGATTTTGTAGATAATCATTCGAATCAACGAGGGCAGTAAAAGTAACTTTTATTTACCCTGGATGAAGAACACAACGAACTGGAGTGAGGAGATGTGAAGTTCGTCTGTGCAGATCTTCCACGCCCTAACTTGGCGGAGGAAGACGGCTATGGCGGCGGCGGAGTGAAGATGTCCGCGGTCGGCACGAGTACGTCGGCGACGAGGTCGAGGCAGTGAAGCTCTTCCTCACCGGCGGCGATGAAGTAGCAGCGGCGCTAGCATTTGAGAAGCTCGAGCTGGAGAGAGAGGTCGAGCGGAGTAAAAGAAGTGAGGAAGGGAAGGAGGGGTATTTATAGCCATGGTGAAAAACTGCTCGCCCAAAGAAATTGGACGAACGTGCCCCTGACCCTTCTCATTCGCATGACATGTGTCACCCACGTAGTGGGAGGTGGAGATCGTGTTAGATCATGGGTGAGTGGATAAGTGTATCGAGGGATGCGGAACGGTTTGAGCGGCAAAACCGAAAATTTTGATAAGATAGGTTTTAAAGTTCTGTTCGCAATTTCTTCAGCTGACAAGGACACAGTGAAGATTTTGAACGAGTTTCAAATAGAACGCACATGAAGAATTTGTGAACAGATTGGGTTGAGTATAGCATAGAGGGGAAGGGTCCGATCACATTCACTTAGCAGAAAACCAATTTGAAGAAATAGCAATAAGTGAATGTTGTAAAGGACATAAACTCATATATATATATATATATCCAATGAATAAAAATGACGGAACCAGTGAAGACTATGCAAAGTTGAAGAATATGAATAATTTGAGGAATTTCAACTTTTGGTGGTAGCGTGACCCACCGTATAAGAATGATGATTTCAGGCACCACGTACAATTATCATAGGGTTCTCAGAATCAAATTCTTCGTTAATTTCTTCACACTAAGAGTGTTATTCTTCATTGATTGAAGAAAAACGTTTCTTCATGTGTTGCACATATAAGTCATCAATTTTGCATAAGTGTTAGGATGACTGTCCTTTTCAAAGAACATTCGAAGATTCTAGGATATTTAGCTCACACCGCAACTTGCTAAATCTCTTCTCATCCAAGGGCTTTGTGAAGATATCGGCTAGCTGTTCTTCAGTCTTCACATGCTCAATAGAAAAGTCGACCCCTTGGGGTACCATAATCCAAGTGTTGGTGTGTGAGCTAGATATCGAAGAATATGCTTCACAGCCTTATGGTGTGATTCCTTCAGTGCAGCTTGAAATCGGGCACACATGCAAACACTAAGCATTATATCTGGCCTAGATGCACATAAGTATAATAAGGAACCTATCATGGAGCGGTATACCTTATGATCAAAGTCAATACCATTTTCATCAGTGCACAGATGGCCATTTGTGGGCATAGGAATTTTGACGCCTTTGCAATCTTGCATGCCGAATTTCCTCAGTACATCCTTGAGGTATTTCTCCTGAGATATGAATATGCCATTGTGTTGTTGACGAATTTGAAGACCTAAGAAGAATTTCAACTCTCCCATCCTAGACATTTGATATTCTTCACTCATCATATAGGCAAATTCATCACTATAACGTTGGTCAGTACAACCAAAGATAATATCATCAACATATACTTGGCACACAAACAATTCACCATCATAAGATTTAGTGAAAAGAGTAGGGTCGAGTGAACCGGGTTTGAAGCCTTTCTTCATGAAGAGTTCCTTCAAAGTATCATACCAAGCCCATGGGTCCTGCTTGAGGCCATAGAGGGCCTTGTTGAGTCTGAAGACTTTGTCAGGATTCTTTGGATCTTCAAAACCTGGGGGTTGAGCAACATATACTTCTTCCTCAAGCTTACCATTGAGGAATGCACTTTTCACATCCATTTGATATAGAGTGATATCATGATGGTTAGCATAAGCAAGTAATATGCGAATAGCCTCAAGTCTAGCAACAGGTGCAAAAGTTTCATCGAACTCAATTCCTTCAACCTGTGTGTAGCCTTGAGCTACAAGCCGTGCCTTATTCCTCACCACAAGGCCATTTTCATCTTGCTTGTTGCGGTAGATCCACTTTGTGCCGATGATATTGTGCTTGCGAGGATCTGGACGTTTGACCAGTTCCCAGACATTGTTAAGCTCGAACTGATGTAATTCTTCTTGCATGGCCTGAATCCACTCAGGCTCCAGAAATGCTTCATCTACCTTAGTGGGCTCTGTAATAAAGACAAAAGCATACTGCCCACAAAAGTTAGACAAATGTGAAGCTTTTGAGCGTGTGAGAGGACCTGGCGCTTTGATGTCATTGATGATCTTTTCAACTTGCACTTCTTTTGCAATGCGAGGATGAGCTGGTTGTCGTTGAAGAGTTTGACCAGCGTTTTCTTCAGCACCATTTTCTTCAGGTGCATTAGCTCGACGTTCTTCATGTTCTGGAATGAATTCTTCAGCAGATTCTTCAGTAGGAATGACATGACATCCTCAGTAGCCTTGAACTTGATAGTTTCCTCAGGTGCTGGTTCATCTATCACAGTAGGTAGGTGCTCTCTTTGCGAGCCATTAGTTTCATCGAACCGCACATCTACAGTTTCAACAACTTTGTGAAGAACGTTGTTGAAGACTCTGTAGGTGTGCGAGTCCTTTCCATAACCAAGCATAAAACCTTCATGTGCTTTCGGTGCAAATTTTGAGTTGTGATGAGGATCTCTAATCCAACATTTAGCACCAAAGACTTTGAAATAACTTACATTGGGTTTCTTATCAGTGAGGAGTTCATAGGCAGTCTTTTTGAAGAATTTGTGAAGATATACTCTGTTGATGATGTGGCACGCAGTATCAATTGCCTCAGTCCAGAAACGACGAGGCGTTTTGTATTCATCAAGCATAGTGAGCCATCTCAGCAAGAGTCCTGTTCTTGCGCTCCACGACGCCGTTCTGCTGAGGAGTGTAAGGAGCAGATAACTTATGAGTGATAACAAGTTCATCAAGATAGTCATCGAGACCAGAATTCTTGAACTCAGTGCCATTGTCACTTCTGATGTGCTTGATCTTCATGCCAAAGTTGGTTGAAGCCCTCGAGGAAAATCATTTGAAGACTTCCTGCACTTCATGTTTGTAAGTAACAAGGTGTACCCATGTGTAACGAGAATAATCATCAACAATAACGAAGCCATATTGAGATGCTTCATTTGAGATAGCAGAATAATGATTAGGACCAAAGAGATCCATGTGAAGCAATTCAAATGGGCGAGTGGTGGTCATGATAGTCTTTGCTGGATGCTTGGCCTTGGTCATCTTCCCAGCTTCACAGGCTCCGCATAGGTGATCCTTGAGGAATTTGACATTCTCGATGCCAATGACATGCTTCTTCTTCGCAAGAGTGTGCAAATTCCTCATGCCTGCATGACCAAGTCGTCGATGCCAGAGCCATCCTTCTGAAGCTTTTGCAAGTAAGCACACGGCTGGTTGTGGTCCTGTAGAGAAATCAACAATATACAGGTCTCCTCTCCTAAAGCCTTCGAAGACTTTGGAATTGTCATCTTCCATAACCACAACACAACGGTACTTGCCGAAGACAACAACCATATCAAGATCACAAAGCATTGAGACAGACATAAGGTTGTATCCTAAGGACTCAACAAGCATGACTTTGTCCATGTGTCGATCCTTTGTAATCCAACCTTACCTAGACCCAATACCTAACTTTTGCCTTTGTCAGCAAAGATGACATGCTTCAGATGCAACGGAGATAATGGAGCATCCATCAATAGATTCTTGTCACCAGTCATGTGGTTTGTACATCCACTATCGAGGACCCACTCAGTGGCTTTGGGTTGATCATCCTGCAGATGAATTAGTGCAGCTTACAAACTCATATACTTCATCAATGAAGAATATGACATCAATTCATCAGATCAATTTCATCAAGTAAAAGAACTGATAAAGCAATATGAGGACGTGAGAAATGAAAGTTCATTTCTTCATGATTAGCCTGCGTCCTATCAGGCATGCTCAGGTCTCCAGCAAATTCTTCAGACGATTACGTGCATCTGGAGACCTGACCCTGCAGAAGAGATTAGTTATTTTTCTTCACCACCCACATCTGAAGGGGTGGCAAAGAGTTCATCATTCTGCGAGCTCCATACAAGAAGGATGGCATAGAAGCCAATCCATTTTGTTTCACATAAGATGGGTTAGAGTAAGCATATGAGTAAGCAGAGAAATTCTTCGAGGACTTATGGACATAATGATTTGAAGAATAATGCACATATCCATAATCCTTAGATCTTCCCTGCGAAACAGACGGGTTAGCATGATGATGTTCATATGAGGACTTTGATCCATATGACGAATTTGGTCCGTATGAGGAATTTGATCTGGGGTTCCTATTCTTCACAGGTGGCGTCATGATGACATTCACCTGAAGATTTTCAAGGCATCTTTTGGGAACCCAGATTTTCTGCATATGGGAGCCGTTCCTGCAGTTAGTGCCAACATATCTAGCAAATACTTCACCACTCTGATTTTTGAATAGCTTATAGTTGGAGTCAATTGACTCATCATCAGAATGAGGAGATTCACATGCAAATCCAGATAAGTTAGATGGATCAACTGGAGGTCCCTTTGCAGCAACCCATGTAGTTTTGGGGTACTGCTCAGGCTTCCAATATGTACCATCAGCATTGAGTTTCCTCTCAAAGGCGATACCCTCTTTCCTAGGGTTCCTATTGAGGATCTGCTTTTTAAGCACATCACAAAGAGCCTGATGCCCTTTGAGGCTTTTGTACATGCATGTCGTGTACAATTCCTTCAGCCCTGCATCGTCAGTGATACTAGCAATGTCCTCGGATGAGGAATTAGTGATGGCAGAGGCATGTGAAGAATTTGAAACATTAGCAGCATTTGAACATTCAGGTGAAGAATTAGCAGATTCACGTTCAATGCACTTCAAGCATGGAGGAACAAATTCTTCCTGAGATGCGCTGATTTGTTGAGCAAGTAATGAATCGCGCTCCTTCTGAAGATCTTCATAACTCACTCTTAGCTCCTCAAGGTCTTGCTTTCTTTGAAGAAATTCATAAGAAAGCTTCTCATGATCCGATAAGAGAGTGTTATGTTGATCTTGAAGGGTATCATACTTAGTATGAAGTCTCTAAAGACTTTCAGCCAAAGCTTTTGACTGATCCATTTCCTCACCCAACATATCATCGCTCTTGTTTAGCATATAGTGAGCTTTTTCCAAAGCTCTTTGTTGTTTAGTAGCAAGGGAAGCAAGTTTAACATAGCTGGGTCCAAATTCATCACCAGATTCATCATCACTGGACTCGGATAGGTAGCATTCAGTTACCTCAGCATCTTTTGCCATAAGGCATGATGCAGAAGATGATGATTCTAGTTCGAATGTCATCATTTTGAGAGATTCCTTGAAGTCCTCAAACCAAGGATCATGACAAGTTCGATGACCTTCATAGACCTCAGAGAGACGGTCCCAGATGAGCTTCGCATGATCGAGATGCATGATATTCCTGAACTGATTTTGTGACAGGCTGGAGCAGATGACATCCTTCGCCATGAGGTTGAGAAGAGTATACTTGCGAATGTCATCAGCATCCGCCATCTTGCACAGATCAGTCAGGCCAATCTCAGTGACGGTCCACAACTCGCTGTTCATCGCCATGAGGCGTTTCTTCATCATGGCCTTCCACTTGGGATACTCGTGACCGTCAAAGATGGGGCATGTCACCTTCGTCATACCTGTGGTCGACATAACTAAAACTCCAGGCGGTTAAACCAAAATCACACAGAACAAGGGAGTACCTTGCTCTGATACTAATTAAAAGTGCATTATATCGACTAGAGGGGGGTGAATAGGCGATTTTTATGAAATTCTTCACTGAGGAATTTGCCGGTGAGGAAATTCCTTAGCGAAGAACTACTAGCAGCGGAATAAGTACTCAAAGGTAAACATAACAGAATACAAGCATAGTCATCATGATGAAATGAAGACAGGCACAGAGTACAGGAAGCGTAATCACAGGATAACACAGGATGAAGACAAATAGACTGAAGAAATTGAACTGAGAAAATTGAGAAAGTCTTCAGTCAAAGTCTTCAAACACAGATATGAACAAACACACAGCACAGTTATGAGGAAGTGGAAGAGTTGAGGAAATAGAACCAGTAAGCTCGGTGAAGACAATGATTTGGTAGACCAGTTCCAACTGCTGTCTCAGTTGTATGTCTGGTTGGAGCGGCTGAGTATTTAAACTCGAGGACACACAGTCCCGGACACCCAGTCAAGGACACTTAGTCCAAGACACCCAGTCCTCACTGTATTCTCCTTGAACTAAGGTCACACAGACCTCGTCCAATCACTCGTGGTAAGTCTTCAGGCGACTTCCAAACCTTCACAAACTTGGTCACTCGGTGATCCACAATTCCTCTTGGATGCTCTAGACCATGACGCCTAACCGTATGGAAGAAGCACAGTCTTCAAAGGAAACAAGCGTCGGATCCACTCAAGATCAATCTCTTCAGTGATGCTCAATCACTTGGGGTTTGTAGGTGTTTGGGTTTTGGGTTTTTGGTTTTTCCTCACTTGATGATTTTCGCTCAAAGTCCTCGAAGGATGGGTTGCTCTCAAATGACAAGTGTCAGTTTCTCTCGGAGCAGCCAACCAGCTAGTGGTTGTAGGGGGCGGCTATTTATAGCCTAGGGAGCATCCCGACATGATAAGACATAAATGCCCTTCAATGATATGACTGTTAGGTGGATAGATATTTTGGGACAGCTGGCGCATAGCACAGCAACGGTCGGAATTTTGAGTAGCAAAATCCTCGGGGCTATCATGTTCCTCACTGTGTAGGCAATCCGCACTGGCGAATTCCTAACTCCTCAGTCAGGACAAATTCCTCAGAGACCAGAAGAACTTCATCTCTGTCACTGAAGAAATTGACTGAACTGTATGAGATTTCCAATGGCTTCACTCGAAGGGATTGGTAGGTGTAGGATTTTGAGTTGAGCATCACATGGAATTTTTTCCTTAGTATTTCCTCAACCCCCTTTAACAGTACGGTGTTTCCTATGACTCAAGAAAGAGAAAAACAAAACTATGAAAACGAAAGTCTTCAAGCTTCATATTTCTCGCATGAATATCAAGTCTTCACGGACACACCAATTTCTTCACTTTTAAAGTCTTCATGAAAGTCTTCAGAAATACCAAAATCTTCGGTCGAAGATATTCATTTTTAGGGGTCGACTTTTCCTGTAAATATCAAACTCCTCATAGACTTGTAGACCTGTGTACACTCACAAACACATTAGTCTCTTAACCTATAAGTCTTCAATACACCAAAATCACTAAGGGGCACTAGATGCACTTACAGTCCTTACATGGCCTGGTAAGGTGATGTCATCCTAGTACACTTGGCCGGAGGACCTATTGTTATAGTTTCCATTTTAGCAAGGTTAACCATTCTTCCATGAGGAAATTGTAAGACTTATTCTATAAGTTGTTCCTGATGAATCCTTTGTATATCCAAGTCCAACCTTTGCTTGAAGACCATGTCAATGATATCTCGAAGCATGTCTGTGGTACTCCGATTTTCAACAAGAACATTTGAAGCCCAATGCTAAATGTTTCTTGCTCAGTTATCCAAACACCGATGTATGGGTAATGTCATGAAAATTCTCTCCCCAACCTAAAGAGTTTTCTACATTATATCATGTCATGGATATCATGCTTTGGTTATCCTTGGGAAGGATATACCCCTGAAATATGTGTTTAAACACATTTTCCTTTCCATTGTTCTGTTTAATCCGAGAATCACATTTTCCTTTCCATTGTTTGGTTTAACCTTTCCTATGATCTATATGATCTAAGCAGTGATATTCTTCTTCTTATGTAAACACCTTGGCGTACAACCGCGTCAGTAAGGCCTTGTTACTATTGTTGATGACATTCCGGTAACCACCGATGGACGAGAACTTTCCCTATAGGTCCGCCACATTTCAATGAGCGGGAAAATGGTTCTCTTCGTCCCTCGCCCTTGGTACCGAAGTTGTTGCCGACATATCTGACAGTCTCTTCTCTGACGTGCCTTGCTATCATGACCATGCAAGCTATCAACACCTTTCTACTTTTAACCCACATGGTGGGCCCATAACTCACAGTTCCACAGGATCGAAACCTGACTCTCCTATACCCCTGTACCAAAGGTTGTTCCTCACGCGTGGCCTCATATGTAATTCATGAGCCACCTTCCAAGAGATCATCAACTTTGGCATCATACGCAATACTTATTCTTGTTGCTCTGAACCCCTTTCACCTTTTGATTAGGCCATCGAACGATTGCTTGCCATCAGAAACTTCTCATGGTACCTTCTTACTTTACTCTCGATAATTTCTTAAGTATCTATTCGAGAGTTACTTTCTACCACATTCCCTGAGTTATCTGCCAGATAGTTGACCTTGAAGGTTTGTTCTTCAGAAGTTACCCCTTATCATTATCGTAAGTACGATGGAGTTCTGAAGAAAGGATGACAACCTCATCATGATGCATTGATGCATAGGACTGAAGACATCAGCGCTATGGATCGACCACTTCGAGAAGATCAACCAAGACCGAGAAGAATCGTTAGAATTTCGTAACCTATTCTTCCCCCTTACCCCCCTCTTAAATCTTGGGACGAGATTTCTTGTAGTGGAGGAGATTTATGACACCCGGATAATCAAGCTACAGTAACCTCTGCTAATGATGCCATGTCACCACTCTTACTGTTGTAAACCTCACGATGATTCAATAAAAGTTTAATTAAGGCAAAATCCAAAATTATGGTGGAGAATCCAAAATTCAAAATCAAGGCAAACAATAAAAGTTTTCAAACATTAAAACTAAAATATTCTATATGTGCCAAATATTGCATAAATAATTATGGTGGAGAATCCACATTCTTATAAAGTATTTAATTGCGCTGAAATAAATAAAATAGTAACAAAAACAAATAATTAAATGCCTTTACTAATTAATAAATTATCAAACTAAATTACTCGGGGACTAGACATTTTGTGTTAGTGGACTAAACTGAAATACTAAATTAGATGCTAAGTATATATTTTACAGAAACTAAAATAAAACAGGAAAGAATAAATAAAAAGAAAAGAACAAATAGAAAACAAAAGAAAGAAAAACAAAAAGAAAAGCCCCCCCCCCCCCCCGCTGGGACTTTTGGCCCAGCTGGCCATCCAGGCGGGCCCCCAGCCGCCCGAATGAGCCGGCCCACCCCGCGCCCCCACTCCCTTATCCACTCCCTCCCACAAACCCTAACCCACCCCGTCGCCCCCCCACGACGCCACCTCTCCCCCTCCCGATCCAGATTGGATCGAGATCGATTCCCCCGCTGCACGCCCGACGTCGTCGCCCCCCTCCCCGCCTGGACCTCGCCGGTGCTCCCCCACCGGTCTGCTCCCGCTCCGCCGCGTCGTCCCCATCCCCTCCCCGTGCCGCGTTGCCCCGTCCCCTACGACCCCAGTGAGCACGCGCCTCGCTCCCTCCCTCTCCCTCGCGCGCTCGCGCTCGTCGCTGCAACCCTCCCCCCCCCCCCGCGCGCTCACCGCATCGTCCGCGCGCCCTGGCCGAAACCCCCACGCCACTGCCTTCCCTCTTCCCCCTCTCTGCTCCCGGCCGCGCCTGATGCGCGCGCCCGCGCACTGCCGACCCGCACCCGAGCGCCCTGAGTGCGCTCGGCCGCGCTCATCGCCGCAACCGCCACGCTCCACGTCGCGTCGCGCCCGCGCATGCCTCGCTCGCTCCTTTGCCTGATGCTGCTCGCGCCGACCCCGCCACCGCGTGCTCCGGCTCCTCCGCGCCCCGGCCTACCCCAGCGTTGCCTTGCCGCCTGGCCGCGAGCCCGCCCTCGCCGAAGCCAGCCACAGCCCCGTCCACGCACAACGCTCGCCCTCTGTCGCCTCGTGTCTCCTTCCCTTGCTGGAGCGCGCGCCGCCCAATTCGGCTCGTCGTGGCCTCGCTTGTGTCACTTCCTCGCCGTTGTGTCCGCCTAGTCGGTGTCGCGGCCACCGCCCCCCTGCGCCGGGTCCGCCCGCACTGGGCGTGCGCCCACTCGGGCGCGTCCTACGCCTCGCCCGCTTGCAGCGCCCGCTATGGCCCCAGGCCTATGACAGTCGGGGCCCAACCCCAGAATGAAAAAAAGATATAGAAAATAAAAATAAAATTAATTAATTAATTAATTAAAGAAATAATTAACTTAATTAACTTTAATTAATTAATCTAAACAAATAATTAAGCTAATTAAACATTAGTTATCTAATTAACCTGGTTAGTTAATTAGCTAATCAATTAGTATGTCAGTGGGGCCCACACCCTAATTAATACTAATTAGGGTGATTAAATTATTTAATTAAAATGTGTCTCTGACCAGTGGGACCCACTGGTCAGGTTGACCAGTCAACCCTCTTGACTACTGACGTCAGCATGACCTCATGCTGATGTCATAAATTCATTTTTGAATTAAATTAAATAATTAATTAAATTCCAGAAATTAATAAAATCTTTAGAAAATCATATCTTTTAATCCGTAACTCGGATTAAATTATTTTCAACATGAAAGTTGCTCAGAACGACGAGGCGAATCCGGATACGCAACCCGTTCGTCCGCCACACATCCCTAGCATAGCAAACACACAACTTTCCCCCTCCGGTTCATCTGTCCGAAAACGCGAAACACCGGGAATACTTTCCCGGATGTTTTCCCCCTTCACCAGTACCGCCTCGTACCGCGTTAGGGCACCCCTAGCACCGATACTTGTCATGTCATGCATCGCTATGCATCTGTTTGCTTAATATTTATTGTTTCTTCCCCCTCTTCTCCCGCTAGACACCGAGACCGACGCCGCTGCTACCCAGTATGACTACGGTGTTGACGACCCCACTCTCTTGCCAGAGCAACCAGGCAAACCCTTGTTGGGGAACGTAGCAATAATTCAAAATTTTCCTACATGTCACCAAGATCAATCTATGGAGTCATCTAGCAACGAGGGAGGAGTGGATCTACATACCCTTGTAGATCGCGCGCGGAAGCGTTCAAGAGAACGGGGTTGATGGAGTCGTACTCGTCGTGATCCAAATCACCGATGATCCTAGCGCCGAACGGATGGCACCTCCATGTTCAACACACGTACGGAGCAGCGACGTCTCCTCCTTCTTGATCTAGCAAGGGGGAAGGAGAGGTTGATGGAGATCCAACAGCACGACGGCGTGGTGGTGGAAGTAGCGGGATCCCAACAGGGCTTCGCCAAGCGCTGCGGGAGGAGGGAGATGTGTCATGGGAGGGAGAGGGAGGCGCCAGGGCTTAGGTCTGGTTGCCCTCCCTTCCCCCCACTATATATAGGGCCAAGGGAGAGGGGGAGGGCGCAGCCTTGCCCCTTCCTCCAAGGAAGGGTGCGGCCAAGGGGGGGAGGAGTCCATCCTCCCCAAGGCACCTCGGAGGTGCCTTCCCCCTTTAGGACTCTCCCTTTTCCTCTACTCTTGGCGCATGGGCCTCTTGGGGCTGGTGCCCTTGGCCCATATAGGCCAAGGCGCACCCCCTACAGCCCATGTGGCCCCCCGGGGCAGGTGGCCCCACCTGGTGGACCCCCGGGACCCTTCCGGTGGTCCCGGTACAATACCGATGACCCCGAAACTTGTCTCGATGGCTGAAATAGCACTTCCTATATATAATTCTTTACCTCCGGACCATTCCGGAACTCCTAATGATGTCCGGGATCTCATCCGGGACTCCGAACAACTTTCGGGTTACCGCATACTAATATCTCTATAACCCTAGCGTCACCGAACCTTAAGTGTGTAGACCCTACGGGTTCGGGAGACATGCAGACATGACCGAGATGACTCTCCGGTCAATAACCAACAGCGGGATCTGGATACCCATGTTGGCTCCCACATGTTCCACGATGATCTCATTGGATGAACCACGATGTCAAGGACTTAATCAATCCCGTATACAATTCCCTTTGTCTAGCGGTACGATACTTGCCCGAGATTCGATCGTCGGTATCCCGATACCTTGTTCAATCTCGTTACCGGCAAGTTTCTTTTACTCGTTCCGTAACACATCATCCCGTGATCAACTCCTTGGTCACATTGTGCACATTATGATGATGCCCTACCGAGTGGGCCCAGAGATACCTCTCCGTCACACGGAGTGACAAATCCCAGTCTCGATTCGTGCCAACCCAACAGACACTTTCGGAGATACCTGTAGTGTACCTTTATAGCCACCCAGTTACGTTGTGATGTTTGGCACACCCAAAGCACTCCTATGGTATCCGGGAGTTGCACAATCTCATGGTCTAAGGAAATGATACTTGACATTAGAAAAGCTTTAGCATACGAACTACACGATCTAGTGCTATGCTTAGGATTGGGTCTTGTCCATCACATCATTCTCCTAATGATGTGATCCCGTTATCAATGACATCCAATGTTCATGGTCAGGAAACCGTAACCATCTATTGATCAACGAGGTAGTCAACTAGAGGCTTACTAGGGACATGGTGTTGTCTATGTATCCACACATGTATCTGAGTTTCCTATCAATACAATTCTAGCATGGATAATAAACGATTATCATGAACAAGGAAATATAATAATAACCAATTTATTATTGCCTCTAGGGCATATTTCCAACAGTCTCCCACTTGCACTAGAGTCAATAATCTAGTTCACATCGCCATGTGATCAACACTCACAGGTCACATCGCCATGTAACCAACATCCAAAGAGTTTACTAGAGTCAATAATCTAGTTCACATCACTATGTGATTAACACTCAATGAGTTCTGGGCTTGATCATGTTTTGCTTGTGAGAGAGGTTTTAGTCAACGGGTCTGCAACATTCAGATCCGTATGTACTTCGCAAATTTCTTATGTCATCTTGTAGATGCAACTACTACGCTACATTTGGAGCCATTTCAAATAACTGTTCTACTATACGAATCCAGTTTACTACTCAGAATAATCTGGATTAGTGTCAAAGTTTGCATCGGCGTAACCCTTTACGACGAACTCTTTTACCACCTCCATAATCGAGAAAATTCCTTAGTCCACTAGTTACTAAGGATAACTTTGACCGCTGTCCTGTGATCCATTCTTAGATCACTCTTGTACCCCTTGACTGACTCATGGCAAGGCACATTTCAGGTGTGGTACACAGCATAGCATACTGTAGAGCCTATGTCTTAAGCATAGGGGACGACCTTCGTCCTTTCTCTCTATTCTGCCGTGGTCGAGCTTTAATTCTTAACTTCATACCTTACAACTCAGGCAAGAACTCCTTCTTTGACTGATCCATCTTGAACACCTTCAAGATCATGTCAAGGTATGTGCTCATTTGAAAGTACCATTAAGCGTTTTGATCTATCCTTATAGATCTTGATGCTCAATGTTCAAGTAGCTTGATCCAGGCTTTCCATTGAAAAACACTTTCCAAATAACCCTATATGCTTTCCAGAAATTCTACGTCATTTCTGATCCATAATATGTCAACAACATATACTCATCAGAAATTCTATAGTGCTCCCACTCACTTCTTTGGAAATACAAGTTTCTCATAAACTTTGTATAAACTCAAAATCTTTGATCATCATCAAAGCATATATTCCAACTCCGAGATGCTTACTCCAGTCCTCAAAAGGATTGCTGGAGCTTTGCATACTTATTAGCATCTTTCAGGATTGACAAAACCTTCCGGTTTGTATCACATACAACCTTTCCTCAAAAACTGTCGAGGAAACAATGGTTTTTGGCATCCTATCTGCAAGATTTCACAAATAATGCAGTAATTGCTAATATAATTCCAACAAACTCTTAGCATCACTACGAGTGAGAAAGTCTCATCGCAGTCAACTCCTTGAACTTGTCGGAAAACATCTTAACGACAAGTCGAGCTTTCTTAATGGTGACATTTACCATCATTGTCCGTCTTCCTTTTAAAATCCATCTGCACTCAACAGCCTTACGACCATCGAGTTGTTCTGCCAAAGTCTACACTTTGTTTTCATACATGGATCCTTTCTCGGATTTTATGGCCTCGAGCCATTTATCGGAATCTGGGCCCACCATCGCTTCTCCATAGCTCGTAGGTTCATTGTTGTCTAGCAACATGACTTCCAAGACAGGATTACATACCACTCTGAAGTAGTACGCATCCTTGTCATCCCACGAGGTTTGGTAGTGACTTGATCTGAAGTTTCATGATCACTATCATAATCTTCCACTTCAATTGGTGTAGGTGTCACAGGAACAACTTCCTGTGCCCTGCCACACACTAGTTGAAGAGATGGTTCAATAACCTCATCAAGTCTCCACCATCCTCCCACTCAATTCTTTCGAGAGAAACTTTTCCTCGAGAAAGGACCCGATTCTAGAAACAATCCCTTATTGCTTTCGGATCTGAGACAGGAGGTATACCCAACTGTTTTGGGTGTCCTATGAAGATGCATTTATCCGCTTTGGGTTTGAGCTTATCAGCCTGAAACCTTTTCACATAAGCGTCGCAGCCCCAAACTTCTAAGAAATGACAGCTTAGGTTTCTCTAAACCATAGTTCATACGGTGTCATCTCATCGGAATTACGTGGTGCCCTATTAAAGTGAATGTGGTTGTCTCTAATGCCTAACCCATAAACTATCATGGTAATTCGATAAGAGACATCATGGTATGCATCATATCCAATAGGGTGCAGTTATGATGTTCGGACACACCATCACACTATGGTGTTCCAGGCTGTATTAGTTGTGAAACAATTTCCACAATGTCTCAATTTTGTGCCAAACTCGTAATTCAGATATTCATCTCTATGATCATATCATAGATATTTTATCCTCTTGTCACGACGATCTTTCAACTTCACCCTGAAATTACTTGAACCTTTCAATAATTCAGACTCGTGATTCATCAAGTAAATATACTCAACATCTACTCAAATCATCTGTGAAGTAAGAACATAACGATATCCACTACATGCCTCGGCACTCATTGGATTGCACACATCAAAATGTATTACTTCCAACAAGTTGCTTTCTAGTTCCATTTTACTGAAAACGAGGCTTTCAGTCATCTTGCCCATGTGGTATGATTTGCATGTCTCAAGTGATTCAAAATCAAGTGAGTCCAAACGATCCATCTGTATAGAGTTTCTTCATGCATATCTACCAACAAACATGGTTCGCATGTCTCAAACTTTTCAAAAATGAGTGAGTCCAAAGATCCATCAACATGGAGCTTCTTCATGCGTTTTATACCGATATGACTTATGTGGCAGTGCCACAAGTAGGTGGTACTATCATTACTATCTTATATCTTTTGGCATGAACATGCGTATCACTACGATCGAGATTCATTAAACCATTCATTTTAGGTGTAAGACCATTGAAGGTATTATTCAAATAAACAGAGTAACCATTATTCTCTTTAAATGAATAACCGTATTGCGATAGACATAATCCAATCATGTCTATGCTCAACGCAAACACCAATCTCGATGGTAGAGGGAGCGTGCGATGCTTGATCATATCAACATTGGAAACACTTCCAACACATATCGTCAGCTCACCTTTTAGCTAGTCTCCGTTTATTCCGTAGCTTTTATTTCGAGTTACTAACCCTTAGCAACCGAACCGGTATCTAATACCCTGGTGCTACTAGGAGTACTAGTAAAGTACACATCAACACAATGTATATCCAATATACTTCTATCGACCTTGCCAGCCTTCTCATCTACCAAGTATCTAGGGTAATTCTGCTCCAGTGGTTGTTCCCCTTATTACAGAAGCACTCAGTCTCGGGTTTGGGTTCAACCTTGGGTTTCTTCACTAGAGCAGCAGCTGAATTGCCGTTTCATGAAGTATCCCTTTGTTCCCTTGCCCTTCTTGAAACTAGTGGTTTCACCAACCATCAACAATTGATGCTCCTTCTTGATTTCTACTTTCGCGGTGTCAAACATCGCGAATATCTCAAGGATCATCATATATATCCCTGATATATTATAGTTCAACACGAAGCTCTAGCAGCTTGGTGGTAATGACTTTGGAGAAACATCACTATCTCATCTGGAAGATCAACTCCCACTCGATTCAAATGATTGTTGTACTCAGACAATCTGAGCACAAGCTCAACAATTGAGCTTTTCTCCCTTAGTTTGCAGGCTAAGAAAATCGTCGGAGGTCTTATACCTCTTGACGTGGGAACGAGCCTGAAATCCCAATTTCAGTCCTCGAAACATCTCATATGTTTCGCGACGTTTCAAAAACCGTCTTCGGTGCCTCAATTCTAAACCGTTTAACTGAACTATCACGTAGTTATTAAAACGTGTATGTCAGATGTTCGCAACATCCACAGACAACGTTCGAGGTTCAGCACACTGAGCGGTGCATTAAGGACATAAGCCTTCTATGAAGCAATGAGGACAATCCTCAGTTTACGGACCTAGTCCACATAATTGCTACTATCAACTTTCAACTAAATTTTCTCTAGGAACATATCTAAACAGTAGAACTGAAGCGCGAGCTACGACATAATTTGCAAAGATCTCTTGACTATGTTCAGGATAATTAAGTTCATCTTATGAACTCCCACTCAGATAGACATCCCTCTAGTCATCTAAGTGATTACATGATCCGAGTCAACTAGGTCGTGTCCGATCATCATGTGAGACGGACTAGTCAACGTCGGTGAACATCTTCATGTTGATCGTATCTTCTATACGACTCATGCTCGACCTTTCGGTCTTCTGTGTTCCGAGGCCATGTCTATACACATGCTAGGCTCGTCAAGTTAACCCTAAGTGTTTTGCATGTGTAAAACTGTCTTACACCCGTTGTATGTGAACGTAAGGATCTATCACACCCGATCATCACGTGGTGCTTCGAAACGACGAACTTTAGCAACGGTGCACAGTTAGGGGAGAACACATTCTTGAAATTGTAATGAGGGATCATCTTATTTACTACCGTCGTTCTAAGCAAATAAGATGCATAAACATGATAAACATCACATGCAATCAAATAATAGTGACATGATATGGCCAATATCATATAGCTCCTTTGATCTCCATCTTGGGGCTCCATGATCATCTTGTCACCGGCATGACACCATGATCTCCATCATCATGATCTCCATCATCGTGTCTTCTTGAAGTTGTCTCGTCATCGACATGCAAGTCGTGATTCCCTTGACAAGAACATGATCAATCTCATACATCACATATATCATTCATCACATTCTTTTGGCCATATCACATCACATAGCATACCCTGCAAAAACAAGTTAGACGTCCTCTAATTGTTGTTTGCATGTTTTACGTGGCTGCTATGGGTTTCTAGCAAGAACGTTTCTTACCTACACAAAACCACAACGTGATATGCCAATTGCTATTTACCCTTCATAAGGACCCTTTTCATCGAATCCGATCCGACTAAAGTGGGAGAGACAGACACCCGCTAGCCACCTTATGCAACTAGTGCATGTCAGTCGGTGGAACCAGTCTCACGTAAGAGTACGTGTAAGGTCGGTCCGGGCCGCTTCATCCCACGATGCCGCCGAATCAAGATAAGACTAGTAACGGCAAGCATATTGAACAAAATCAACGCCCACAACTACTTTGTGTTCTACTCGTGCATAGAAACTACGCATAGACCTAGCTCATGATGCCACTGTTGGGGAACGTAGCAATAATTCAAAATTTTCCTACGTGTCACCAAGATCAATCTATGGAGTCATCTAGCAACGAGGGAGGAGTGGATCTACATACCCTTGTAGATCGCGCGCGGAAGCGTTCAAGAGAACGGGGTTGATGGAGTCGTACTCGTCGTGATCCAAATCACCGATGATCCTAGCGCCGAACGGACGGCACCTCCGTGTTCAACACACGTACGGAGCAGCGACGTCTCCTCCTTCTTGATCCAGCAAGGGAGAAGGAGAGGTTGATGGAGATCCAACAGCACGACGGCGTGGTGGTGGAAGTAGCGGGATCCCAACAGGGCTTCGCCAAGCGCTGCGGGAGGAGGGAGATGTGTCATGGGAGGGAGAGGGAGGCGCCAGGGCTTAGGTCTGGTTGCCCTCCCTTCCCCCCACTATATATAGGGCCAAGGGAGAGGGGGAGGGCGCAGCCTTGCCCCTTCCTCCAAGGAAGGGTGCGGCCAAGGGGGGGAGGAGTCCATCCTCCCCAAGGCACCTCGGAGGTGCCTTCCCCCTTTAGGACTCTCCCTTTTCCTCTACTCTTGGCGCATGGGCCTCTTGGGGCTGGTGCCCTTGGCCCATATAGGCCAAGGCACACCCCCTACAGCCCATGTGGCCCCCCGGGGCAGGTGGCCCCACCCGGTGGACCCCCAGGACCCTTCCGGTGGTCCCGGTACAATACCGATGACCCCGAAACTTGTCCCGATGGCCGAAATAGCACTTCCTATATATAATTCTTTACCTCCGGACCATTCCAGAACTCCTCGTGACATCCGAGATCTCATCCGGGACTCCGAAAAACTTTCGGGTTACCGCATACTAATATCTCTATAACCCTAGCGTCACCGAACCTTAAGTGTGTAGACCCTACGGGTTCGGGAGACATGTAGACATGACCGAGATGACTCTCCGGTCAATAACCAATAGCGGGATCTGGATACCCATGTTGGCTCCCACATGTTCCACGATGATCTCATCGGATGAACCACGATGTCAAGGACTTAATCAATCCCGTATACAATTCCCTTTGTCTAGCGGTACGATACTTGCCCGAGATTCGATCGTATGTATCCCGATACCTTGTTCAATCTCGTTACCGGCAAGTCTCTTTTACTCATTCCGTAACACATCATCCCGTGATCAACTCCTTGGTCACATTGTGCACATTATGATGATGCCCTACCGAGTGGGCCCAGAGATACCTCTCCGTCACACGGAGTGACAAATCCCAGTCTCGATTCGTGCCAACCCAACAGACACTTTCGGAGATACCTGTAGTGTACCTTTATAGCCACCCAGTTACGTTGTGATGTTTGGCACACCCAAAGCACTCCTACGGTATCCGGGAGTTGCACAATCTCATGGTCTAAGGAAATGATACTTGACATTAGAAAAGCTTTAGCATACGAACTACACGATCTAGTGCTATGCTTAGGATTGGGTCTTGTCCATCACATCATTCTCCTAATGATGTGATCACGTTATCAATGACATCCAATGTCCATGGTCAGGAAACCGTAACCATCTATTGATCAACGAGCTAATCAACTAGAGGCTTACTAGGGACATGGTGTTGTCTATGTATCCACACATGTATCTGAGTTTCCTATCAATACAATTCTAGCAAGGATAATAAACGATTATCATGAACAAGGAAATATAATAATAACCAATTTATTATTGCCTCTAGGGCATATTTCCAACAGCCCCCCCCCCTTGATCAACAGATATCGCCTACTCTCCTCTATACTGCTTGCATTAGAGTAGTGTAGCATGTTACTGCTTTCCGTTAATCCTATTCTGATGCATAGCCTGTCATTGTTGCTACAACTGTTGATACCTTACCTGCAATCCTAATGCTTAGTATAGGATGCTAGTTTATCATCAGTGGCCCTACATTCTTGTCCGTCTACCATGCTATACTATCGGGCCGTGATCACTCGGGAGGTGATCACGGGTATATACTATATACTTTATACATGATACATGTGATGACTAAAGTCGGGTTGGCTCGAGGAGTACCCACGGTTGATTCACGAATTGGGGGCTGGAAGGACATACTTTCCCGACGGCCCTCTGTGTGGATCTTTGTGGCGAAGCGACGGGGCAGGTTGAGACCACCTAGGAGAGAGGTGGGCCTGGCCCTGGTCGGCGTTCGTGGTTATTTCATAATAACACGCTTAACGAGATCTTGGTATTTGATCTAAGTCTGGCTACTGGCCTATACGCACTAACCATCTACGCGGGGACAGTTATGGGCACTCGACGTCGTGGTATCAGCCGAAGCCTTCGTGACGTCAGCGACTGAGCGGCGCGCGCCGGGTTGGACTGGAACGCCTACTCTTATATAAGGGAGGCTAGGTCTACTCACCGGCCGCGTACGCAACGTGCAGGTGTGCAATGGGCGATGGGCTCAGACCCCTGCGCCATAGGATTTAGACCGGCATGCTGACCTCTCTGTTGTGCCTAGGTAGGGCTGCGACGTGTTGATCTTCCGAGGCCGGGCATGACCTAGGAAAGTGTGTCCGGCCAAATGGGATCGAGCGTGTTGGGTTATGTGGTGCACCCCTGCAGGGAAGTTAATCTATTCGAATAGCCGTGATCTTCGGTAACAGGACGACTTGGAGTTGTACCTTGACCTTATGACAACTAGAACCAGATACTTAATAAAACACACCCTTCCAAGTGCCAGATACAACCGGTGATCGCTCTCTCACAGGGCGACGAGGGAAGGATCATCGGTTAGGATTATGCTATGCGATGATACTTGGTGAACTTACCATCTACTCTCTTCTTCTGCTGCAAGATGTAGGTGGCCAGAAGCGTAGTCTTCGATAGGACTAGCTATCCCCCTCTTATTCCGGCATTCTGTAGTTCAGTCCACATATGATACTCTTATTCCATTTGATACCAATGCATACATATGTAGTGTAGCTCCTTGCTTGCGAGTACTTTGGATGAGTACTCACGGTTGCTTTGCTCCCTCTTTTCCCCCTTTCTATACTCGATTGCTTCGACCATACGTTGGAGCCCAGTAGCCAGACGCCACCGTCGACGACGACTCCTACTACACTGGAGGTGCCTACTACTACGTGCAGCCCACTGCCGATGACCTGGAGTAGTTTAGGAGGATCCCAGGCAGGAGGCATGCGCCTCTTTTGATCTGTATCCCAATTTGTGCTAGCCTTCTTAAGGCAAACTTGTTTAACTTATGTCTGTACTCAGATATTGTTGCTTCCGCTGACTCGTTTATGATCGAGCTCTTGTATTCGAGCCCTCGAGGCCCATGGCTTGTAATATGATGCTTGTATGACTTATTTTATTTGTAGAGTTGTGTTGTGATATCTTTTCATGAGTCCTTGATCTTGATCGTACACGTTTGCGTGTATGATTAGTGTACGGTCAAATCGGGGGCGTCACAACCTTTTACAGAGTGGTGTCTCCTAAATTGGTTAGGTGTCACTTGGGAGCCTCCGTCAAGATTGTGGAGTTGAACCAAGGAGTTCGTACGGGCAATGAGATCGCCTACTTCGTGAAGATCTATCCTAGTGAGGCAAGTCCTTCGTGAGCCATGGCCATGGTGGGATAGACAAGGTTGCTTCTTCGTGGACCCTTCGTGGGTGGAGCCCTCCGTGGACTCGCGCAACTGTTACCATACGTGGGTTAAAGTCTCCATCAACGTGGATGTACGATAGTACCACCTATCTGAACCACGCCAAAAATCTCCATGTCTCCAATTGCGTTTGCACACTCCAATCCCATCCCTTTACTTTCTTTCAAATTGAATGCTTTCTTTCCGCTGCTTATATATTCTTGCCATGCTTGCTTGAATGTATTGTGAATGTTTAAAGTTGTGCTAAAACTCCACCTTAACTTGAAGAAACTAAAAATTGCTACGTTTCTTTGTTAAGAGTCTATTCACCCCCCTCTAGACACCTCTTCTCGATCCTTTCAAGGTCTTTAATTTTGAATTTGGTTCATGATTTTGACCGAGTCAATAATTTCTCGAATCAACCGGCAACAATTAACCTATAAAAACACATGAGTTCCACGTACCTTCTCATCATCAGAAAAAGAATCGTCGGCACGCAACACTACAGTATTAATTAAGTACATGCGGTCATCGGCACACATATATATATGAATTGATTGGTAGCACAAG
This sequence comes from Triticum urartu, assembly GCF_056163025.1. Lineage (NCBI taxonomy): Eukaryota > Viridiplantae > Streptophyta > Magnoliopsida > Poales > Poaceae > Triticum > Triticum urartu. The sequence goes on from NC_141875.1 coordinate 206,362,695, forward strand.
TCTAGAAAGGGCCTACTAAAACACCGTGTTTTATTATAGAATAAAAAAACATACACCATCATCTCCCTCACACTCCAAACTAAATAATTTGAAATCTCGACAGCACAAACAGCGCAACAAAGAGGCCAATATGAACAACTTTTCTCTACTACCTAAACAACACGTAAGGTTTCCTCTTCCGTCTTACGTCGTCTAACTCCTTCGTTCGTCCCTCCCTCCATCGATTTTTCTCCCTTCCTGGTTTTTTGTATTTAAAATTGGTTTTCATCTGGACGGAAAAACCTAGGATCAATCTTTGGTAACACCAATCAATTCTCGTAATGTATGGTAATCAATCTCTTCTTCACAGTCAATTCACATTATAAAATCTCTTTCTTTCTTGCCTTACATAACAGGATCAATCTTGGTTTATTTCCTGCCTTTTTGGTCTATATTTTTTTCGCCCATAACATCTCTTCCTTTCTTTCCTGATTTCCTCTCATTTATCTCAAACTTTTTTATGCAAAAAACTTGCAGGTCGTCTGAACATCTTTCTTGAAGGATTATGTCGATCTGAATGGTGTTGCGGCAGTCATATGCCGCGGTGGCACTGGAACTCAGTTTTCTCTCTCTCAAGCGCAAGAGTGACACCTCATATGTATGATGATTTATTCAACATCCAGTTTTGCAGTGTTAACATTGATTTTTTTAGTTTCAGTTTGATGCATTTCAGTTGCGTAAAGGCATAAAATCCTGTCGTTTCTGAATATGTTGCAGATGAAATACTAGCTTTAAATATATACGAAATTGTACATTATATTCACTAGCCCTCGTGATGTCAAGCTCAAGGCTATCTATAAGCACTGGAACCTCCTGCATGAAAAGTCATTAAATGAGGATGTGTTTATCCGTGGGAACGAACCTACTGAATACTGATGCCCCCCTCTTAGCCGGAAGTATGTTGAAAGCAGGTAAAGTGGCGTGGTATTGTTTCCTCTCTTTCTTATCTTGTTGCAAATACTTCTAGAGTCATTGATGGCTTGTCCACCTAGATGATTTTACACTCCCTTGCGAGGAGAATTTAGCTTAGATTTATGAATGTTCCTGCGAGTTTGAGACTTTAATTAATCCTACTAAGGAAGACAACATGAAAGTGTTAATGGCTCGCTTGTTCTTTGTAGAGGAACTCGGTTTTGATGATCGGTACCATTTGTAGGTAAATAACTTGCAACTATTACAAGACATCCGTTCTCCACTACTTTTTTTATTTTTATCATAGACATCTCTCTACTCACCTCAGTAGGAGGCAATATTCTTAATAGCAAAATGAATATATAACACCTATACTCGAGGCATGGGTGCATACATGTATGGTTCATGGCAGTGTGCTTAATACATTTTATAGTATATATGCACAGGAACAAATATGCTTGAATGATGCATGTTCCTGGGCTAGCAGGAGAAGGAGAAGAGTACCATCTTGCATGTTTTCTTAATCAAAATATTATTTTAGGTATACCTCATTATCCAGTTTAGGTTGTAAGATGGTCTTGACCCTCATCTTTTGTTGGGTTATACTAAGTTCACAGACAAAATCTGCTAATTTTAATTTTCGTTCATCATGTTTATGATTGCTATGTCCTTTTATATTGTCTTTGTAACTCACAATGATTTGAATAATATTGTCTTTGTAAGGTGTTAGGGTAGGAGAGGGAATCATTAACAATGTGAGAGATTGACCTTCATGATCTTTGTACGGTGTGCGAGTTGAGAAGGATGTGCATGGTGGAAAAGATAAGAAAAGAATAAAACGAGTTAAAACAAAAGTCTAGCTTAAAACCACATATGTTAATGCACAATTAAAAAATAAATCTATTCATCAATTTCTCTATTATTGATGTAACCATCATCATATGTATACCTCGTCGCAACGCACAGGCATTGTTCTAGTTAAAGAAAATGTTTGCACTTCTCGTGAAAATGAATGACATTTTCCGATGGAAACGCTAAGAGCATCTCCAGCCGTTGGCTCTCCCAGGGCGCATAAAAATCGCCCCCTGGGGCGAGCCGGCGATACAATCGGCGCTGGGGGCGATTTTGCGCCCAGTCGTCGCCCCTAGGCGTCGAAATTGGCCCACTTTGTAACCCCATTTCGACGAATAAAGGGCCCATATGGACGAGAATATGCCTATATTCGGCGTGTTCGCCGTGTCTCGGCGTTCAATTATCAACACAATTATTTTTTATCACATATTTCATCATAGAAAAATCAAATATTTCAACAAAATAGTACAACAACAAATAGTTCAATACAAATTATATAGTTCAACAAATAAAAACTCGTATTTCATCACACGACGTCCCCCTTGAGCCTCCATAGGTGCTCAATCAGATCTTTCTGCAGTTGATGATGCACCTGTGGGTCTCGGATCTCCTGACGCATACTGAGATAGGCAGTCCAAGTTGCCGGTAGCTGGTGATCAACTTCGGCTAGAGGACCCTGCCTGTAGTATGGTTCAGTGTCAAACACTGGGTCTTCTTGCTCGCTCTCGATGATCATGTTGTGCAAGATGACACAACAAGTCATAATCTCCCACATTTGATCTTTGGACCACGTCTAGAACACTGGATCTATGGACTCAGCCATGCGCCCATAGTCGTCGAGTGAATCACCGGGAGCTCCATATGCAAGCATCCTCATCGCTGTCGTGCACTTCTGGAAGGAGGTGAATCCAAGAGCGCCGGTGCAATCCATCTTGCACTTGAAGTAGTTGTCGAACTCCCGGATGGAATTCACAATCCTGAGGAAGAGCTTGCGGCTCATCCGATAACGGCGCCGAAATGTTTTCTCGCCGTGAAGTGGAGCATCGGCGAAGTAGTCAGAGTAGAGCATGCAGTAACCTTCGAGACGATGCCGGTTCTTTGCTTTCACCCGCCCAGGCGCCGAGCCACCTCGCCGCGGCTTTTCATTGCTCGCCAGCAGCTGGGCGAGGGCGGCGAGCACCATGAGATGCTCTTCTTCCTGGACGTCGGCCTCGGCTTCCTCCTCCAGCAGCGAGGCGAGCGCTTCCTCGTCATCCGAGTCCATCGCCGAGGCAAGCAAATCGCCGAACACCTTGCGCCCGGTGGGTGTGTACCCGCCGCTAAACTGCTCCTCCATGACCGGAAACGGCGGCCGAAAACGCCCAGCTGCTGTTGGAAGGGTGCCGCGGCGAAACGCTGCTATTTTTTCGGCAGGGAATGGCTATCTAGCTGTGAAGGGCGGCAGGCGGCGCCGAGATATAGCTAGTGGTGGCCGAGGACGCGGAGGGTGGGAGGCGAGTCGGGGAAGAAAACCTTGACTTTTCCCCTGACGGTGTGGGCCAACCACGCTTTTTTCCTTGCGCCGGAGCCCCCAACTACTCCCCAGTGCGTCGGGTTCGGCCTGTCACCGCCGGACGGAAAAAAGGGCCGAACCGACAATTTTCAAGGTTTTAGAGGCACGACTGAAACGTTTTTTTCGCACCGGCGCCGAAAAAATGGCCTGGAGGGGCATGTTGGGGCGCGGCTGCAAAGCATCTCTTCCCTTGTGGGCTTGCCCCAAATAACCTCCTTTTCGCCGCGCCGCCCGGCTCACCCGTTCCGAATCCAGCAGAAGCGCAGAACCCCAGCGCGGCCGAGAGCCGGGCAGTCCTCCGCTGCGCCACTTCGAAGGCTTCCATCTCCGTCTGCGTCCGGGGTGGGGTGCGCAGGAGTAGATAGATTGATCGAGGCTCATCTCCTCTCTCGGTACGGAAATTCCCGACCTACCTCGCTTTCTTCGAATATTTTTCCGAAACCTGCTTCTTCCCCTCTCCGAATCTTCGCCCGATACTCCAACGCATCGTGTTAGTTTTGCGTTCGATTTGACTGGTCCAGAATGGCAGATTGTTTTCCCAGAATTATTTGGGGTTTAGGTTTATCTGAACCCTAACGCAGTCCCACCCCTGCTCGGGCTGATTTCACCCTTGTGTACACCGTTCTGGTCTTCGATTTCTGTGTGCAGTCGAATCCAGATCCGGAAGTTTCCGCGATCTCTCACCCGTCTAGTCTGTCGTTCCACTGGATGTTCACCCTAGTCGCGGATTTCCTGGTATGAACATTGTTCCTGTTCTTTCTTCAGCACGACCAAGGCCCATCTCCTGTAGGACAGTGACCAATGCGCGCAAGAAGCCATTGAAATGTAAAATGGACAACCGTGTAATTGATCCAGTTTGAAACAAGTCCTTTTGTCGATTACGGACGGATTATGACAGCATACAGTTGTGAATACTGCTGCTGCAGTGAATTTTAGTAGCCATCATGGTGCTGTCATGTGGTGTAGCTGCCGATTTAGTTAGTTAGCAAAGTATTGTTGTTTCTCATTCATTGCATCAATGCATACGGCCGATGCCTGGTTCATGTGTTTGCTTGGTATGATGATAGTGACAAGGAGATGCGTGGACAGTTCTTTTGTTTTCTTCTTATTGGTTGATATTGTTAAATTGAGTTGATAATTCTGAAGTTAACATTTTGCAGACATGGACATGGATGCGTCATTTCGTTCAGCAATCGTCAATGGAGAGACTCTCAAGATGTTTGTTGGGCAAAGAGTGCGTACAGTACTTAAGGTCCAACACACTCAAGGTGGAGTTCTTGTTGCGCAGTCGACTGATGGACATCAGTTGACCATCAGAGGTGCCTCGGAAGGCCGTGAATCACATTATCTAGAGGTTATTGGGATTGCTGACAACGACCAGTCCATCAGTGCTGAAAGTTGCAAAGATTTTGATGACAACTTTGGTGAGATTTGATGCACCTATATTGGTTTTATTTGCCTCTTCAAGGTTGTATTATACTTGCTGCTGCGGGGTTCAACATTGCAGTTTGTTATGTTTTACATAATTCCATAGACATCAGAGGAGCTTTGCCTCTTAAAAAAAATTCCATTACAACCTTCAATCATTTACGAGCAGCTGAACTTTTTCTTTTCTTTTAAATTTTTTGCAGTGGTCAATGCTATGAGATCCCCAGAGGAGCTTTGCCTTTTAAAAAAAATTCCATTACAACCTTCAATCATTTACGAGCAGCTGAACTTTTTCTTTTCTTTTAAATTTTTTGCAGTGGTCCCCCCCCCCCCCCCCCCCCCCCCCACACACACACACTTGACACTTGTTAGCTTGTTCTTTGGCTTTGCCATTCTTGATTATATAAGCAAATATTTGCATTTCTCATCCATACTCACGTTATTGTAGAACATCAGCAGAACACACGTGATTGCTTGTGTTGGGATGCAAAATTCTAGAATTTAGAAATTGTATTCCTCTGTTCTCTTAAGACTATTGTTCGATACTTAAGAATCTAAAGCCAGAACTGACTTGGGTGGTTATGCAAAATGACTCACATCTTTAGTTTAAATAGTGTTAAAAAGTTTATTCAAGTACTCCCTCCGTTCACAAACATAAGATGTTTTAGCTTTTTTCTGAATCAGATGTATATAGACATGTTTTAGTGTGTGCTTGTTCACTCAGTTCAGTCCGTATGTAGTCCATATTGAAATACCCAAAACATCTTATATTTGTGAACGGAGGGAGTAAATGCTTCAGTCCTTTATATGCTTGTAAAATTTTCATGGAAAACGAATAATTTTCATGCCATGTATTAGTGCTCCAAAAATTGAATTCTTGGGAGTTCTTCGTCAATGTGCAAAGGTGATTTTTTGTCCACGAAAATCTACACGGGCTCGAACATTTACTACTTGTGCATCTTTTCTGGATTTTTTTGTCATTTTAAATCATTTTTCCAGTATAAGTGTTCATTATCTTATAATAGATCTCAGGTTAACATATTATTTATATTTTGGTAGGAAAAATTAGGTCCTATAGCTCATAAGCTGCCATGCATAGCCCAACATTTCAGCATTCTTCCCGCAGCTAATTGCAAATAAGTCTTCATTTTGGGGAAGCTTTCTGGTGGCTTTGAGTTTTATGTATATCTTTGTTATGTTCTTGCAGGCAAAACAGGAGTAATTATAATTTTTTACATTGTAGCAGCTTTCCTTTTGGCCAACACTGTTGCTCCCGCTTTCAAAAAAAAAAAACACTGTTGCTGCTCCCCCTTGTAACAACATTAAACCCTGTTATCATGTTTATATTGCAGATGCTGATGCGTTCAATGGGCTGTGCAAGCTTGTGGTGAACGGCAAGGTGAAGGAAGTTTTCCTGTAGAGGAAGTCATTTGCGAGATCAAGCTCACTATGAAGACAGTTTGTGTTGTGTGTGTGTGTCTCGCTTATTACTGCCTTCACTTGTAGTAATCACTACTAGTAAGCAATGCATAGCAAACCTTAGGTTTATATTATCGTTGCTTGGATTTAAATCCTGGAACTGGAAGGCTGCATTTTGCGTGAGCTCTCTCCCCATTCACCTTGACGAGGAGCTGAGCTGATATTTGTGCCGGGCATTGCGAAGTACTCCAAAGTCCAAACTGATGCCAAATTGAATGTCCAGACATGGAGAGTGAGCCCCTTCCTGGTTTGATTGCTTGCACACTCAGCATGTTGAGCGAGTAGCTTCTGACCGATTTTGCTTGCCGTCCAACCTAGTGGTTCATCCATCGATGTTACTGCAGATTCGCATTGGCATGTTTGGGTTTATTTCGGACCCATCTTTGTGTGTGTGCGCGCGTGCGTGCACGAATGAAGTGCCTTAAATTAATTAAGGAACGGGATGCTTACAATCATCTAATCTAAAATAAGCTAAAAAAATTAACAGGTGGTGCATCGAGCACTGAAACGAGACTGCGCATCTCATTTTCTCATCATCACTGGATCACAGATGATCCTTTTATTTCAAAACTTGCAAATACGTTTTTGTAGAGAGCGGCTTCTCATGTAGTATCAGATTCCAAAAGAAAAAAATGGCTCTACTTGCGCAAAATTCTAAAATGCTTTTTTTTCGAGGGTACGCAATTGCGTATTTTTATAGAAGAAGGAGAACAAGATTTACAAGATTCCGCATGACGATGCGAACATCGTCGTGGGGGCACCCACTCCACTCAATCTATCTAGTTCAATGTCTCACAAAACGTTGCAATCCTCCTACACCGTTAGCCGCTAAGTTCCATTCTCTAATCTCCTCTAAGATCACACCAGCTAGGTCTTTCGCCGTCATTTGCTGCTCTCTTCTGTTAAAAACTCTGGCATTTCGTTGCTTTCACAACGCCCACGCCGTGCATATGAACAAGCTGTCAAAACCTCTTTTCTCCTTTCCATGGAAGCTTCTGCGCTTCTGTAACCACCATTCCACTATAGTGTCCTCCGTCGATGGTCCCGTGGTTGGTAACTGAAGCTTATCCATGCAGGTGAACCAAACTTCTTGGACATACACACAGCAAGTAAGAATATGCTCCACATTGTCTTCATCTTGCAGGCAGGTGAAACAAGGCGATTGAAGATCTTGCAAACCATGTCGAGCTCTCCGGTCCAAAGTCCATATCCTATATTGCGAGGCTAGCCATGTGAAAATCTTGAGTTTTAGCGGTGCATAGCTTCTCCAGATGCAAGTGGCTGCCGGAGCTCTTGTCAGGCCTTGGCAGAGCCTATCGTAGGTGGCCTTTGCCGAGTAAGTGCCCTCTTCTCCAGCACAAGGCTAAATGAACTTGTCTTCCTCCAAGGGATCTCTCTGTAATGTGGCCACTGCATGTCTGAGGTGCATTAGTTGCAGTTGTGCCATGAATGACATATCACCTTGTATGTCTTGCTCCCATCTGTTATGAGCCAACGCTTGTTGCACTGTTCGCGAGTTGATCACTCGTGTTTCCACCATGGTTTGAATGTTTGGGGCAATGTCCTGAGTTTTAAAGCCCTGTATCCATCTGTCTTTCCAGAAGAGTACACGATTGCCACGTCCAACCTCTATTCCCACCAGGCTATCAAACACCATTGTTGCATCGGTATCAACCGTGAGCGCAAGGTTGCTCCAAGGCCTATCCTTGTCAACTCTTCTCAACCATTCCCACCTAACTCTGAGCGCTAGGGCTTGGCGTTTCAAGTTTTTAATTCCCAGCCCACCGAAGCATGTTGGCCTGCAAATGGTGCTCCAAGCAACCAAGCATTGACCTCGATTGATTTTGTCTTTGCCCGCCCGGAAGAACAATCTCATACATGCATCAATCTTTTCAAACACCCACTCCAGAGCATCCATGATTAGCAGTTGATGTACTGGCCTGGCAGTGACGACGGATTTGATCAACACCAGTCTGCCCGATCTCTGAATGAACCCTCTCTGCCATCCAGGGACCATTTTCTTCACCATGTCGAGCAGAGGTTGCCACTCATTTCTAGTCAGCTGACGAGTGGCCAGTTGCAATCCAAGATACCTTATAGGAAACTCCGCAAGCGAGCATCGCAGTAGGTTGGTCACCCTAGCTATATCTTCCTGTTCCCCTCTAATTCGCCGTGGACTTGCCATAGTTCACCTTAAGGCCCGAGGCCATCCCAAACACAAGCAGTGCCTCCCTGACGAATAGCAGATCTTGGAGCGTAGGGCGAATGAAGAACGCGACATCGTCGGCGTAGATAGAAATGCATTGAGCCGCCGAGATGCCTCTGAATGAGCTTAGCACTCCCTCCTCCGAAGCTCTAGAGACCGTTGTTGTGAGAGCATCCATCGCAATAACGAATAGCGACGGGGAAATTGGGTCACCTTGCCTGAGGCCCTGCGCGTGAATAATGCTTCTGCCCGGCATGCCATTAACTAAGATGTGAGTGGAAGCTGTTTGCATAAGTATGGACAGCCATTTGATCATCCTGTGCCCGAAACCTTTCGCCTTGAGCACCTAAAATAAGAACGGCCAATAAAGGGAGTCGAAATCACAAGAGATATCCAATTTGAGGAAGACACCCTTGCATTTCTGCGAAGTGATCTTTTTGGCTACTTGTTTGACAAGGAGGAAATTGTCGTGAAGGCATCGTCCTTTGATGAAGGCCGACTGGTTGAAAGTGACTAGATCCTTCATAAACGGCCCGACTCGAACTGCCAGAAGCTTCGCAAAGATCTTCGACAGGCTGTGAGGTAAACTGATCGGACGGAAGTCGCTCACTTGCTCTGCATTCCGCCTTTTAGGAATCAGCACCATCAGTGCTCTGTTTAGCTTGGAAAAACCTCTTCCATCTCCCACAAAAAGCTTCATGATAGTTGCCATGATGTCGTGTTTAATCACTGTCCAAGCACATTGGTAGAATTTCCCAATGAATCCATCCGGACCGGGGGCGCGGTCTGGATGAAGTTCCTTGATTATGGCCCAAACTTCGTCCTCGGTGAATATAGCCTCCAAGTCTTGCAAGTCCTGCACCTCTATTCCCAAGAAGTTCATGTCTAGCGTGTAGGGTCTGGCCTGAGCCGTGCCAATGAGGGCTTGAAAAGCATCTGAGAAGACCTCTTCCATTCTACTTTGCTCCGTTATGATTTCATCACCCCATTTAACATGTGGAATGAAGTTTTTTGCTCTTCTCCCATTCGCCACTGCTTGGAAGAATTTTGAGTTCGCGTATCCTTCTTTGAGCCATCGGAAGCGAGACCTTTGTCTATCAATGGTTCTCTCGAGAGAGGCCAGTCCAAGCAGGCAAAGTTTAAGCGTGCGCCGCAGCCAAGTTTCCATAGGCGAAAGCTGGCGATGGTCCAAAGCCTTGTCGAGTCGAAAAATCACCCACGTGGCCACCGTCATTAACAACTTAATGTTCCCCGTTTTCCTCTGACCCCACGCTTGCAGGGCAACACCAGCATTCCTATATAGTGCATCCAATCTCTTGAAGGGATTAGTAATCGCCTCGTCCCATCTCCAAGCACTCCTAACTGCCTCTTCAAAACCCTCCAGTTTTGTCCAGTAAAGCTCGAACTGGAATCTCTTTTTCTGGGAGAAAGGCGCACAGGTTGTTAGGAAAAGAGGCGCATGATCCGAAACACCAGTGGACAGAGATTGGAGTAAGCAGTCTGGGTAGTCAAGCTCCCAGTCGACTGTGACAAGCACTCTGTCAATTTTCGTTAAGGTTGGGTTGTCCCTTTCGTTCGTCTAGGTGAACAGGCGCCCATGCATGTACAACTCCTTAAGCTCCTGATCATCCACAAACTGTCGAAACCTATTCATCATGTTTCTGTTGATATTCACCTTATTTTTCTCTGAAGCTCTTAAGATCATGTTAAAGTCGCCAAGAACCATCCACGGCCCTTGACAAAGCGTCCTTCTCTGAGACAACTCTGCAAGAAAGTTAATTTTCCTAGCATCTCCTTGCGGCCCATACACAACCGTAATCCACCATGCCACTCCCACCCTCGGGCAGATCATGCCAGTGAGGGAGTTAGTGTCCATTTGTAGATTATGGACATCGATCACCGAAGAGTTCCACGCCAAAAGAATACCACCACGAGTCTCAATCGCCGGCAAGTACGCGAATCCATCAAACGAGCGGTCACGTGCATTGCATTACTACAAAGGTATCTATTACATCCATCTTGGTTTCTTGAAGACAAACTAAGCTAGCTTTGGTGGTGTCTAGAAACTCCTTGACCGCCTTCCTTTTCGCTGGACTGTTCAAACCTTGCACGTTCCAACACACAATTGATGGGTGTATATCCATAGAATCACAGGAACTCGTGCGCCCGAACACTCCACAGCTCACCGAGCCTCCACCACCATCCTTGTCTCTCCATCCACCTCAAAGGACGGCACCGGCTTGAAGGAAATATGCCCTAGAGGCAATAATAAAGTTATTATTTATTTCATTATATCATGATAAATGTTTATTATTCATGCTAGAATTGTATTAACCGGAAACATAATACATGTGTGAATACGTAGACAAACAAAGTGTCACTAGTATGCCTCTACTTGACTAGCTTGTTGATCAAAGATGGCTATGTTTCCTAGCCATAGACATGAGTTGTCATTTGATTAACGGGATCACATCATTAGGACAATGATGTGATTGACATGACCCATTCCGTTAGCTTAGCACACGATCGTTTAGTATGTTGCTATTGCTTTCTTCATGACTTATACAGGTTCCTATGACTACGAGATTATGCAACTCCCGTTTACCGGAGGAACACTTTGTGTGCTACCAAACGTCACAACGTAACTGGGTGATTATAAAGGTGCTCTACAGGTGTCTCCAAAGGTACTTGTTGGGTTGGCGTATTTCGAGATTAGGATTTGTCACTCTGATTGTCGAAGAGGTATCTCCGGGCCCTCTCGGTGATGCACATCACTTAAGCCTTGCAAGCATTGCAACTAATGAGTTAGTTGCGAGATGATGTATTACAGAACGAGTAAAGAGACTTTCCGGTAACGAGATTGAACTAGGTATTGAGATACCGACGATCGAATCTCGGGCAAGTAACATACCGATGACAAAGGGAACAACGTATGTTGTTATGCGGTTTGACCGATAAAGATCTTCGTAGAATATGTGGGAGCCAATATGAGCATCCAGGTTCCGCTATTGGTTATTGACCGGAGACGTGTCTCAGTCATGTCTACATTGTCCTCGAACCCGTAGGGTCCGCACGCTTAACGTTACGATGACAGTTATATTATGAGTTTATATGTTTTGATGTACCGAAGGTTGTTCGGAGTCCCGGATGTGATCACGGACATGATGAGGAGTTTCGAAATGGTCGAGACATGAAGATTGATATATTGGAAGCTTATGTTTGGATATCAGAAGTGTTCCGGGTGAAATCGGGATTTTACCGGAATACCGAGAGGTTACCGGAACCCACGGGAGGTAAATGGGCCTTAGTGGGCCTTTACGGAGAAGAGGAGAGGCGGCCAGGGCAGGGCCGCGCGCCCCTCCCCCTAGTCCGAATAGGACAAGGAGAGGGGGCGGCGCCCCCCTTCCTTCTCTCCCTCCTCTTTCCCCCTCCCGAATCCTATTCCAACTAGGAAAGGGGGGAGTCCTACTCCCGGTGTGAGTAGGACTCCTCCTGGCGCACCCTCTCCCTGGCCGGCCGCAGCCCCCCTTGCTCCTTTATATACGGGGGCAGGGGGCACCCCATAGACACAACAATTGATCGTTTGATCTTTTATCCGTGTGCGGTGCCCCCCTCCACCATAGTCCATCTCGATATTACTGTAGCGGTGCTTAGGCGAAGCCCTGCGTGGGTAGAACATCAACATCGTCACCACACCGTCGTGCTGACGAAACTTTCCCTCAACACTCGGCTGGATCGGAGTTCGAGGGACGTCATCGGGCTGAACGTGTGCTGAACTCGGAGGTGTCGTACGTTCGGTACTTGATCGGTCGGATCGTGAAGATGTACGACTACATCAACCGCGTTGTGCTAACGCTTCCGCTTTCGGTCTACGAGGGTATGTGGACAACACTCTCCCCTCTCGTTGCTATGCATCACCATGATCTTGCGTGTGCGTAGGATTTTTTTTGAAATTACTACGTTCCCCAACAGTGGCATCCGAGCAAGGTTTTATGCGTAGATGTCATATGCACGAGTAGAACACAAGTGAGTTGTGGGCGATATAAGTCATACTGCTTACCAGCATGTCATACTTTGGTTCGACGGTATTGTTGGATGAAGCGGCCCGGACCGACATTACGCGTACGCTTACGCGAGACTGGTTCTACCGACGTGCTTTGCACATAGGTGGCTGGCGGGTGTCAGTTTCTCCAACTTTAGTTGAACCGAGTGTGGCTACACCCGGTCCTTGCAAAGGTTAAAACAACACCAACTTGACAAACTATCGTTGCGGTTTTGATGCGTAGGTAAGAACGGTTCTTGCTAAGCCCGTAGCAGCCACGTAAAACTTGCAACAACAAAGTAGAGGACGTCTAACTTGTTTTTACAGGGCATGTTGTGATGTGATATGGTCAAGACATGATGCTAAATTTTATTGTATGAGATGATCATGTTTTGTAACCGAGTTAAAGGCAACTGGCAGGATCCATATGGTTGTCGCTTTATTGTATGCAATGCAATCACCCTGTAATGTTTTACTTTATCACTAAGCAGTAGCGATAGTCGTGGAAGCATAAGATTGGCGAGACGACAACGATGCTACGATGGAGATCAAGGTGTCATGCCGGTGACGATGGTGATCATGACGGTGCTTCGGAGATGGAGATCACAAGCACAAGATGATGATCGCCATATCATATCACTTATATTGATTGCATGTGATGTTTATCTTTTATGCATCTTATATTGCTTTATTGACGGTAGCATTATAAGATGATCCCTCACTAAATTATCAAAGTATAAAGTGTTCTCCCTGAGTATGCACCGTTGCGAAAGTTCTTCGTGCTGAGACACCACGTGATGATCGGGTGTGATAGGTTCTACGTTCAAATACAACGGGTGCAAAACAGTTGCACACGCAGAATACTCAGGTTAAACTTGGCGAGCCTAGCATATAACAGATATGGCCTCGGAACACGGAGACCGAAAGGTCGAGCGTGAATCATATAGTAGATATGATCAACATAGTGATGTTCACCATTGAAACTACTCCATCTCACGTGATGATCGGACATGGTTTACTTGATTTGGATCACGTGATCACTTAGAGGATTAGAGGGATGTCTATCTAAGTGGGAGTTCTTAAGTAATATGATTAATTGAACTTAAATTTATCATGAACTTAGTACCTGATAGTATCTTTCTTGTCTATGTTGGTTGTAGATAGATGGCCCGTGCTGTTGTTCCGTTGAATTTTAATGCGTTCCTTGAGAAAGCAAAGTTGAAAGATGATGGTAGAAATTACACGGACCGGGTCCGTAACTTGAGGATTATCCTCATTGCTGCTCACAAGAATTACATCCTGGAAGCACCGCTGAGTGCCAGGCCTGCTACTGATGCAACTGACGACTTTAAGAACGTCTAGCAGAGCAAAGCTGATGACTACTCGATAGTTCAGTGTGCCATGCTTTACGGCTTAGAACCGGGACTTCAACAATGTTTTGAATGTCATGGAGCACATGAGATGTTCCAGGAGTTGAAGTTAATATTTCAAAAGAATGCCCGGATTGAGAGATATGAAGTCTCCAATAAGTTCTATAGTTGCAAGATGGAGGAGAATAGTTCTGTCAGTGAGCATATACTCAAGATGTCTGGGTATTGCAATCACTTGATTCAACTGGGAGTTAATCTTCCGGATGATAGCGTCATTGACAGAATTCTCCAATCACTGCCACCAAGCTACAAGAGCTTCGCGATGAACTATAATATGCAAGGGATGGATAAGACGATTCCCGAGCTCTTCGCAATGCTAAAGGCTGCGGAGGTAGAAATCAAGAAGGAGCATCAAGTGTTGATGGTCATTAAGACCACCAGTTTCAAGAAAAAGGGCAAAGGTAAGAAGAAGGGGAACTTCAAGAAGAACAGCAAGCAAGTTGCTGCTCAAGAGAAGAAACCTAAGCCTGAGACTGAGTGCTTCTACTGCAAGCAGACTGGTCACTGGAAGCGGAACTGCCCCAAGTATTTGGCGGATAAGAAGGATGGCAAGGTGAACAAAGGTATATGTCATATACATGTTATTGATGTGTACCTTACTAATGCTCGCAGTAGCACCTGAAGGAAATATGCCCTAGAGGCAATAATAAAGTTATTATTTATTTCCTTATAATCATGATAAATGTTTATTATTCATGCTAGAATTGTATTAACCGGAAACATAATACATGTGTGAATACATAGACAAACAAAGTGTCACTAGTATGCCTCTACTTGACTAGCTCGTTAATCAAAGATGGTTATGTTTCCTAACCATGAACAATGAGTTGTTATTTGATTAACGGGATCACATCATTAAGAGAATGATCTGATTGACATGACCCATTCCATTAGCTTAGCACCCGATCGTTTAGTATGTTGCTATTGCTTTCTTCATGACTTATACATGTTCCTATAACTATGAGATTATGCAACTCCCGTTTACCGGAGGAACACTTTGGGTACTACCAAACGTCACAACGTAACTGGGTGATTATAAAGGAGTACTACAGGTGTCTCCAAAGGTACATGTTGGGTTGGCGTATTTCGAGATTAGGTTTTGTCACTCCGATTGTCGGAGAGGTATCTCTGGGCCCTCTCGGTAATGCACATCACTTAAGCCTTGCAAGCATTGCAACTAAATGAGTTAGTTGCGGGATGATGTATCACAGAACGAGTAAAGAGACTTGCCGGCAACGAGATTGAACTAGGTATTGGAATACCGACGATCGAATCTCAGGCAAGTAACATACCGATGACAAAGGGAACGACGTATGTTGTTATGCGGTCTGACCGATAAAGATCTTCATAGAATATGTAGGAGCCAATATGGGCATCCAGGTCCCGCTATTGGTTATTGACCGGAGACGTGTCTCGGTCATGTCTACATTGTTCTCGAACCCGTAGGGTCCGCACGCTTAAGGTTATGATGACAGTTATATTATGAGTTTATGCATTTTGATGTATCGAAGATTGTTCGGAGTCCCGGATGTGATCACGGACATGACGAGGAGTCTCGAAATGGTCGAGACATAAAGATTGATATATTGGAAGCCTATGCTTGGATATCGGAAGTGTTCCGGGTGAAATCGGGATTTTACCGGAGTACCGGGAGGTTACCGGAACCCCCCGGGAGCTAAATGGGCCATGATGGGCCTTAGTGGAAAAGAGAAGAGGCAGCCCTACATGGGACGCGCGCCCCTCCCCTCCCTTGGTCCGAATAGGACAAGGAGAGGGGGCCGGCCCCTCTCTCTCTTTCCCCCCCTCCGCGAATCCTATTCCAACTAGGATTGGGGGGGGGGAATCCTACTCCCAGAGGGAGTAGGACTCTCCTGGCGCGCCCTCCTTGGCCGGCCAGCCTCCCCCCTTTAGTCCTTTATATACGGAGGCAGGGGCACCCCAGAGACACACAAGTTGATCCACGTGATCTTATTCTTAGCCGTGTGCGGCGCCCCCAGCCATCATAGTCCTCGATAATATTGTAGCGGTGCTTAGGCGAAGCCCTGCAGCAGTAGTAGATCAAGATCGTCACCACGTCGTCGTGCTGACGGAACTCTTCCCCGACACTTTGCTGGATCGGAGTCCGGGGATCGTCATCGAGCTGAACGTGTGCTAGAACTCGGAGGTGCCGTAGTTTCGGTGCTTGATCGGTCGGGCCGTGGAGACGTACGACTACATCAACCAAAACGCTTCCGTTGTCGATCTACAAGGGTACGTAGATCACACTCTCCCCTCGTTGCTATGCATCACCATGATCTTGCGTGTGCGTAGGAAAATTTTGAAATTACTACGTTCCCCAACAGTGGCATCCGAGCCTAGGTTTTATGTGTTGATGTTATATGCACGAGTAGAACACAAGTGAGTTGTGGGCGATATAAGTCATACTGCTTACCAGCATGTCATACTTTGGTTCGGCGGTATTGTTGGATGAAGCGGTTCGGACCGACATTACGCGTACGCTTACGCGAGACCGGTTCTCCCGACGTGCTTTGCACATAGGTGGCTTGCGGGTGACAGTTTCTCCAACTTTAGTTGAACCGAGTGTGGCTACGCCCGGTCCTTGCGAAGGTTAAAACAGCACCAACTTGACAAACTATCGTTGTGGTTTTGATGCGTAGGTAAGATTGGTTCTTGCTTAAGCCCGTAGCAGCCACGTAAAACTTGCAACAACAAAGTAGAGGACGTCTAACTTGTTTTTGCAGGGCATGTTGTGATGTGATATGGTCAAGACGTGATGAGATATAAGTTGTTGTATGAGATGATCATGTTTTGTTGAAGTTATCGGCAACTGGCAAAATCCTTATGGTTGAGACGACCACGTGACGACACATTGATATAGATCAAGATGATGGAGATCATGGTGTCATGCCGGCGACGATAGAGATCATAACAGTATTTTGGAGATGGAAATCAAAGGCGCAAGATGATGCTGGCCATATCATGTCACATATTTTGATTGCATATGATGTTTATCTTTTATACATCTTATTTTGCTTAGTTTGACGGTAGCATTTTAAGATGATCTCTCACTAATTATCAAGGAGTGTTCTCCCTGAGTATGCACCGTTGCGAAAGTTCTTCATGCTGAGACACCACGTGATGATCGGGTGTGATAGGCTCTACGTTCAAATACAACGGGTGCAAAACAGTTGCACACGCGGAATACTCAGGTTATACTTGACGAGCCAAGCATATACAGATATGGCCTCGAAACACGGAGACCGAAAGGTCGAGCGTGAATCATATAGTAGATATGATCAACATAGCGATGTTCACCAATGAAACTACTCCATCTCACGTGATGATTGAACATGGTTTAGTTGATTTGGATCACGCAATCACTTAGAGGATTAGAGGGATGTCTATCTAAGTGGGAGTTCTTAAGTAATATGATTAAATTGAACTTAAATTTATCATGAACTTAGTCCTGGTAGTATTTTGGAAATTATGTTGTAGATCAATAGCTCGCGTTGTTGCTTTCATATGTTTATTTTGATATGTTCCTAGAGAAAATTGTGTTGAAAGATGTTAGTAGCAAAGATGCAGATTGGATCCATGATCTGAGGTTTATCCTCATTGCTGCACAGAAGAATTATGTCCTTGATGCACCGCTAGATGACAGACCTATTGCAGGAGCAGATGCAGACATTATGAACGTTTGGCTAGCTCAATATGATGACTACTTGATAGTTTAGTGCACCATGCTTAATGGCTTAGAATCGGGACTTCAAAGACGTTTTGAACGTCATGGACCATATGAGATGTTCCAGGAGTTGAAGTTAATATTTCAAGCAAATACCCGAGTTGAGAGATATGTAGTCTCCAACAAGTTCTATAGCTAAAAGATGGAGGAGAATCGCTCAACTAGTGAGCATGTGCCCAGATTGTCTGAGTACAACAATCGCTTGAATCAAGTGGGAGTTAATCTTCCAGATAAGATAGTGATTGACAGAATTCTCTAGTCACCATCACCAAGTTAGTAGAGCTTCGTGATGAACTATGATATGCAAGGGATAACGGAAACGATTCCCAAGCTCTTCGTAATGCGGAAATTGACGAAGGTAGAAATCGAGAAAAACATCAAGTGTTGATGGTAGACAAGACCACTAGTTTCAAGAAAAGGGCAGAGGGAAGAAGGGGAACTTCAAGAAGAACAGCAAGCAAGTTGCTGCTCAAGTGAAGAAGCCCAAGTCTGGTCCTAAGCCTGAGACTAAGTGTTTCTACTGCAAAGGGACTGGTCACTGGAAGCGGAACTACCCCAAGTGATTGGCAGATAAGAAGGATGGCAAAGTGAACATAAGTATATTTGATATACATGTTATTGATGTGTACTTTACTAGTGTTTATAGCAACCCCTCAGTATTTGATACTAGTTCAGTTGCTAAGATTAGTAACTCGAAACGGGAGTTGCAGAATAAACAGAGACTAGTTAAGGGTGAAGTGACGATGTGTGTTGGAAGTGGTTCCAAGATTGATATGATCATCATCGTACACTCCCTGTAAATTCGGGATTAGTGTTGAACCTAAATAAGTGTTATTTGGTGTTTACGTTGATCATGAATATGATTTGATCATGTTTATTGTAATACGGTTATTCATTTAAGTAAGAGAATAAATTGTTGTTCTGTTTACATGAATAAAACCTTATATGATTACACACCCAATGAAAATAGTTCGTTGGATCTCGATCGTAGTGATACACATAATCATAATATTGAAACCAAAAGATGCAAAGTTAATAATGATAGTGCAACTTATTTGTAGCACTGCCATTTAGGTCATATTGGTGTAAAGCGCATGAAGAAACTCCATGCCGATGGGCTTTTGGAATCACTTGATTATGAATCAATTGATGCTTGCGAACCATGCCTCATGGGCAAGATGACTAAGACTCTGTTCTTCTGAACAATGGAGCGAGCAACAGATTTGTTGGAAATCATACATACTGATGTATGTGGTCCGATGAATATTGAGGCTCGCGATAGGTATCATTATTTTCTGATCTTCGCAGATGATTTGAGCAGATATGAGTATATCTACTTGATGAAACAAAGGTCTGAAACATTTGAAAAGTTCAAAGAATTTCAGAGTGAAGTGGAGAATCATCGTAACAAAAAATGAAAGTTTCTACGATATGATCGCAGAAGTAAAATATTTGAGTTACGAGTTTGGTCTTCAATTAAAACAATGTGGAATAGTTTCACAAACTCATGCCACCTGGAACACCACAGCATAATGGTGTATCCGAATGTCATAACCGTACTTTATTAGATATGGTGCGATCTATGATATCTCTTACCGATCTACCACTATCATTTTGGGGTTATGCATTAGAGACAGCTGCATTCACGTTAAATAGGGCACCATCTAAGTCCGTTGAGACGACACAATCTGAACTGTGGTTTGGCAAGAAACCAAAGTTGTCGTTTCTTAAAGTTTGGGGTTGTGATGCTTATATGAAAAAGTTTCATCCTAATAAGCTCAAACCCAAATCGGAGAAATATGTCTTCATAGGATACCCAAAGGAGACTGTTGGGTACACCTTCTATCACAAATCCGAAGGCAAGACTTTTGTTGCTAAATTCGGAGTTTTTCTAGAGAAGGAGTTTCTCTCAAAAGAAGTGACTGGGAGGAAAGTAGAACTTGATGAGGTAACTGTACCTGCTCCCTTATTGGAAAGTAGTTCATCACAGAAATCTGTTCCTGTGACTACTACACCAATTAGTGAGGAAGCTAATGATGATGATCATGTAACTTCAGATCAAGTTACTACCAAATCTCGTAGGTAAACCAGAGTGAGATCCGCACCAGAGTGGTACGGTAATGCTGTTCTGGAAGTCATGTTACTAGACCATGACGAACTTGCGAACTATGAGGAAGCGATGATGAGCCCAGATTCCGCGAAATGGTTTGAGGCCATGAAATCTGACATATGATCCATGTATGAGAACAAAGTATGGACTTTGATGGATTTGCCCGATGATCGGCAAGCCATAGAAAATAAATGGATCTTCAAGAGGAAGACGGACGCTGATAGTAGTGTTATTATCTACAAAGCTAGAATTGTCGCAAAAGGTTTTCGACAAAGTTCAAGGTATTGACTACGATGAGAGTTTCTCACTCGTATCTATGCTTAAGTCTGTCCGAATCATGTTAGCAATTGCCGCATTTTATGAAATCTAGCAAATGGATAAACAAAACTGCATTCCTTAATAGATTTATTAAAGAAGAGTTGTATATGATACAACCAGAAGGTTTTGTCAATCCTAAAGGTGCTAACAAAATATGCAAGCTCCAGCGATCCATCTATGGACTGGTGCAAGCATCTCGGAGTTGGAATATACGCTTTGATAAGTTGATCAAAGCATATAAGTTTTATACAGACTTGCGGTGAAGCCTGTATTTACAAGAAAGTGAGTGGGAGCACTACATCATTTCTGATAAGTATATGTGTATGACATATTGTTGATCGGAAATAATGTATAATTATTCTGCAAAGCATAAAGGAGTGTTTTGAAAGGAGTTTTTCAAAGAAAGACCTCGGTAAAGCTGCTTACATATTGAGTATCAAGATCTATAGAGATAGATCAAGACGCTTGATAAGTTTTTCAATGAGTACATACCTTGACAAGATTTTGAAGTAGTTCAAAATGGAACAGTCAAAGAAAAAGTTTCTTGCCTGTGTTACAAGGTGTTAAGTTGAGTAAGACTCAAAGCCCGACCACGGCATAAGATAGAAAGAGAATGAAAGTCATTCCCTATGCCTCAGCCATAGGTTCTATAAAGTATGCCATGCTGTGTACCAGATCTATTGTATACCCTACACTGTGTTAAGCAAGGGAGTACAATAGTGATCTAAGAGTAGATCACTGGACAGCGGTCAAAATTATCCTTAGTGGAATAAGGAAATATTTCTCAATTATGGAGGTGACAAAAAGGTTCGTCGTAAAAAGTTACGATGATGCAAGTTTTGACACAGATCTGGATGACTCTAAGTCTCGATCTAGATACATATTGAAAGTGGGAGCAATAAGCTAGAGTAGCTCCGTGCAGAGCATTGTTGACATAGAAATTCGCAAAATACTTACGAATCTGAATGTGACAGACCCGTTGACTAAAATTATCTCACAAGCAAAACATGATCACACCTTAGTACTCTTTGGGTGTTAATCACATAGCGATGTGAACTAGATTATTGACTCTAGTAAACCCTTTGGGTGTTTATCACATATCGATGTGAACTATGGGTGTTAATCACATGGTGATGTGAACTATTGCTGTGTAATCTAGATTATTGACTCTAGTGCAAGTGGGAGACTGAAGGAAATATGCCCTAGAGGCAATAGTAAAGTTATTATTTATTTCCTTATAATCATGATAAATGTTTATTATTCATGCTAGAATTGTATTAACCGGAAACATAATACATGTGTGAATACATAGACAAACAAAGTGTCACTAGTATGCCTCTACTTGACTAGCTCGTTAATCAAAGATGGTTATGTTTCCTAACCATGAACAATGAGTTGTTATTTGATTAACGGGATCACATCATTAAGAGAATGATCTGATTGACATGACCCATTCCATTAGCTTAGCATCCGATCGTTTAGTATGTTGCTATTGCTTTCTTCATGACTTATACATGTTCCTATAACTATGAGATTATGCAACTCCCGTTTACCGGAGGAACACTTTGGGTACTACCAAACGTCACAACGTAACTGGGTGATTATAAAGGAGTACTACAGGTGTCTCCAAAGGTACATGTTGGGGTGGCGTATTTCGAGATTAGGTTTTGTCACTCCGATTGTCGGAGAGGTATCTCTGGGCCCTCTCGGTAATGCACATCACTTAAGCCTTGCAAGCATTGCAACTAAATGAGTTAGTTGCGGGATGATGTATTACAGAACGAGTAAAGAGACTTGCCGGCAACGAGATTGAACTAGGTATTGGAATACCGACGATCGAATCTCAGGCAAGTAACATACCGATGTCAAAGGGAACGACGTATGTTGTTATGCGGTCTGACCGATAAAGATCTTCATAGAATATGTAGGAGCCAATATGGGCATCCAGGTCCCGCTATTGGTTATTGACCGGAGACGTGTCTCGGTCATGTCTACATTGTTCTCGAACCCGTAGGGTCCGCACGCTTAAGGTTATGATGACAGTTATATTATGAGTTTATGCATTTTGATGTATCGAAGATTGTTCGGAGTCCCGGATGTGATCACGGACATGACGAGGAGTCTCGAAATGGTCGAGACATAAAGATTGATATATTGGAAGCCTATGCTTGGATATCGGAAGTGTTCCGGGTGAAATCGGGATTTTACCGGAGTACCGGGAGGTTACCGGACCCCCCCGGGAGCTAAATGGGCCATGATGGGCCTTAGTGGAAAAGAGAAGAGGCAGCCCTACATGGGACGCGCGCCCCTCCCCTCCCTTGGTCCGAATAGGACAAGGAGAGGGGGCCGGCCCCTCTCTCTCTTTCCCCCCCTCCGCGAATCCTATTCCAACTAGGATTGGGGGGGGGGGAATCCTACTCCCAGAGGGAGTAGGACTCTCCTGGCGCGCCCTCCTTGGCCGGCCAGCCTCCCCCCTTTAGTCCTTTATATACAGAGGCAGGGGCACCCCAGAGACACACAAGTTGATCCACGTGATCTTATTCTTAGCCGTGTGCGGCGCCCCCAGCCATCGTAGTCCTCGATAATATTGTAGCGGTGCTTAGGCGAAGCCCTGCAGCAGTAGTAGATCAAGATCGTCACCACGTCGTTGTGCTGACGAAACTCTTCCCCGACACTTTGCTGGATCGGAGTCCGGGGATCGTCATCGAGCTGAACGTGTGCTAGAACTCGGAGGTGCCGTAGTTTCGGTGCTTGATCGGTCGGGCCGTGGAGACGTACGACTACATCAACCAAAACGCTTCCGTTGTCGATCTACAAGGGTACGTAGATCACACTCTCCCCTCGTTGCTATGCATCACCATGATCTTGCGTGTGCGTAGGAAAATTTTGAAATTACTACGTTCCCCAACAGCACCTGGGTATTTGATACTGGTTCTGTTGCTAATATTTGCAACTCGAAATAGGGGCTACTGATTAAGCAAAGATTGGCTAAGGACGAGATGACGATGCGCGTGGGAAATGGTTCCAAAGTCGATGTGATCGCGGTCGGCACGCTACCTCTACATCTACCTTCAGGATTAGTATTAGACCTAAATAATTGTTATTTGGTGCCAGCGTTGAGCATGAACATTATATCTGGATCTTGTTTGATGCGAGACAGTTATTCATTTAAATCAGAGAATAATGATTGTTCTATTTATATGAGCAATATCTTTTATGGTCATGCACCCCTGAAGAGTGGTCTATTTTTGCTAAATCTCGATAATGGTGATACACATATTCATAATATTGAAGCCAAAAGATGCAGAGTTGATAATGATAGTGCAACTTATTTGTGGCACTGCCGTTTAGGTCATATCGGTGTAAAGCGCAAGAAGAAACTCCATACTGATGGACTTTTGAAACCACTTGATTATGAATCACTTGATACTTGCGAACCGTGCCTCATGGGCAAGATGACTAAAACGCCGTTCTCCGGAACTATGGAGAGAGCAACAGATTTGTTGGAGATCATACATACAGATGTATGTGGTCCGATGAATATTGAGGCTCGTGGCGGATATCGTTATTTTCTCACCTTCACAGATGATTTAAGCAGATATGGGTATATCTACTTAATGAAGTATAAGTCTGAAACGTTTGAAAAGTTCAGAGAATTTTAGAGTGAAGTTGAAAATCATCGTAAGAAGAAAAATAAAGTTTCTACGATTTGATTGTGGAGGAGAATATTTGAGTTATGAGTTTGGTCTTCATTTAAAACAATGCGGAATAGTTTCGCAACTCACGTCACCCGGAACACCACAGCGTAATGGTGTGTCCGAACGTTGCAATCGTACTTTACTAGATATGGTGCGATCTATGACGTCTCTTACTGATTTTCCGCTATCGTTTTGGGGTTATACTTTAGAGACGGCCGCATTCACATTAAATAGGGCACCATTGAAATCCGTTGAGGCGACGCCTTATGAACTATGGTTTGGCAAGAAACCAAAGTTGTCGTTTCTAAAAGTTTGGGGCTGCGATGCTTATGTGAAAAAGCTTCAACCTAATAAGCTCGAATCCAAATCGGAAAAATGTGTCTTCATAGGATACCCAAAGGAGACTGTTGGGTACACCTTCTATCACAGATCCGAAGGCAAGACTTTTGTTGCTAAATTCGGAGTTTTTCTAGAGAAGGAGTTCCTCTCGAAAGAAGTGAGTGGGAGGAAAGTAGAACTTGATGAGGTAATTGTACCTGCTCCCTTATTGGAAAGTAGTTCGTCACAGAAATCGGTTTCTGCGACACCTACACCAATTAGTGAGGAAGTTAATGATGATGATCATGAAACTTCAGATCAAGTTGTTACTGAACCGCGTAGGTCAACCAGAGTAAGATCCGCACCAGAGTGGTACGGTAATCCTGTTCTGGAAGTCATGCTACTAGATCATGATGAACCTACGAACTATGAAGAAGCGATGGTGAGCCCAGATTCCGCAAAATGGCTTGAAGCCATGAAATCTGAGATGGGATCCATGTATGAGAACAATGTGTGGACTTTGGTTGACTTGCCCGATGATTGGCAAACAATTGAGAATAAATGGATCTTCAAGAAGAAGATTGACGCTGACGGTAATGTTACTGTCTACAAAGCTCGACTTGTCGCGAAAGGTTTTCGACAAGTTCAAGGGATTGGCTACGATGAGACCTTGTCACCCATAGCGATGCTTAAGTCTGTCCGAATCATGTTAGCAATTGTCGCATTTTATGATTATGAAATTTGGCAAATGGTTGTCAAAACTGCATTCCTGAATGGATTTCTGGAAGAAGAGTTGTATATGATGCAACCAGAAGGTTTTGTCAATCCAAAGGGAGCTAACAAAGTGTGCAAGCTCCAGCGATCCATTTATGGACTGGTGCAAGCCTCTCGGAGTTGGAATAAATGCTTTGATAGTGTGATCAAAGTATTTGGTTTTGTACAGACTTTTGGAGAAGCCTGTATCTACAAGAAAGTGAGTGGGAGCTCTGTAGCATTTTTGATATTATATGTGGATGACATATTACTGATTGGAAATGATATAGAATTTCTGGATAGCATAAAGGGATACTTGAATAAAAGTTTTCCAATGAAAGACCTCGGTGAAGCTGCTTACATATTAGGCATTAAGATCTATAGAGATAGATCAAAACGCTTACTTGGACTTTCACAAAGCATATACCTTGACAAAGTTTTGAAGAAGTTCAAAATGGATCAAGCAAAGAAAGGGTTCTTGCCTGTATTACAAGGTGTGAAGTTGAGTAACACTCAATGCCTGACCACTGCAGAAGATAGAGAGAAAATGAAAGATTTTCCCTATGCTTCAGCCATACGCTCTATCATGTATGCAATGCTGTGTACCAGACCTAATGTGTGCCTTGCTAAAAGTCTAGCAGGGAGGTACGAAAGTAATCCAGGAGTGGATTACTGGACAGCAGTCAAGAACATCCTGAAGTACCTGAAAAGGACTAAGGATATGTTTCTCGTTTATGGAGGTGACAAAGAGCTCATCGTAAATGGTTACGTTGATGCAAGCTTTGACACTGATCTGGACGATTCTAAATCACAAACCGGATACGTATTTACATTGAACGGTGGAGCTGTCAGTTGGTGCAGTTCTAAGCAAAACGCTGTGGCGGGATCTACATATGAAGCGGAGTACATAGCTGCTTCGGAAGCAGCAAATGAAGGAGTCTGGATGAAGGAGTTCATATCCGATCTAGGTGTCATACCTAGTGCATCGGATCCAATGAAAATCTTTTGTGACAATACTGGAGCAATAGCCTTGGCGAAGGAATCCAGATTTCACAAGAGAACTAAGCACATCAAGAGACGCTTCAATTCCATCCGGGATTTAGTCCAGGTGGGAGACATAGAAATTTACAAGATACATACGAATCTGAATGTTGCAGATCCGTTGACTAAGCCTCTTCCACGAGCAAAATATGATCAGCACCAAGGCTCCATGGGTGTTAGAATCATTACAGTGTAATCTAGATTATTGACTCTAGTGCAAGTGGGAGACTGAAGGAAATATGCCCTAGAGGCAATAATAAAGTTATTATTTATTTCCTTATATCATGATAAATGTTTATTATTCATGCTAGAATTGTATTAACCGGAAACATAATACATGTGTGAATACATAGACAAACAAAGTGTCACTAGTATGCCTCTACTTGACTAGCTTGTTGATCAAAGATGGTTATGTTTCCTAGCCATAGACATGAGTTATCATTTGATTAATGGGATCACATCATTAGGAGAATGATGTGATTGACATGACCCATTCTGTTAGCTTAGCACACGATCGTTTAGTATGTTGCTATTGCTTTCTTCATGACTTATACATGTTCCTATGACTATGAGATTATGCAACTCCCGTTTACCGGAGGAATACTTCGTGTGCTACCAAACGTCACAACGTAACTGGGTGATTATAAAGGTGCTCTACAGGTGTCTCCAAAGGTACTTGTTGGGTTGGCGTATTTCGAGATTAGGATTTGTCACTCCGATTGTCGGAGAGGTATCTCTGGACCCTCTCGGTAATGCACATCACTTAAGTCTTGCAAGCATTGCAACTAATGAGTTAGTTGCGGGATGATGTATTACAGAATGAGTAAAGAGACTTGCCGGTAACGAGATTGAACTAGGTATTGAGATACCGACGATCGAATCTCGGGCAAGTAACATACCGATGACAAAGGGAACAACGTATGTTGTTATGCGGTTTGACCGATAAAGATCTTCGTAGAATATGTGGGAGCCAATATGAGCATCCAGGTTCCGCCATTGGTTATTGACCGGAGACGTGTCTCAGTCATGTCTACATAGTTCTCGAACCCGTAGGGTCCGCACGCTTAACGTTACGATGACAGTTATATTATGAGTTTATATGTTTTGATGTACCGAAGGTTGTTCGGAGTCCCGGATGTGATCACGGACATGACGAGGAGTCTCGAAATGGTCAAGACATGAAGATTGATATATTGGAAGCCTATGTTTGGATATCGGAAGTGTTCCGGGTGAAATCAGGATTTTACCGGAATACGGGGAGGTTACCAGAACCCCCCGGGAGGTAAATGGGCCTTAGTGGGCCTTTACGGAGAAGAGGAGAGGCGGCCAGGGCAGGGCCGCACGCCCCTCCCCCCTAGTCCGAATAGGACAAGGAGAGGGGCGGCGCCCCCCTTCCTTCTCTCCCTCCTCTTTCCCCCTCCCGAATCCTATTCCAACTAGGAAAGGGGGGGAGTCCTACTCCCGGTGGGAGTAGGACTCCTCCTGGCGCGCCCTCTCCCTGGCCGGCCGCACCCCCCTTGCTCCTTTATATACGGGGGCAGGGGGGCACCCCATAGACACAACAATTGATTGTTTGATCTTTTAGCCATGTGCGGTGCCCCCCTCCACCATAGTCCACCTCGATATTACTGTAGCGGTGCTTAGGCGAAGCCCTGCGTTGGTAGAACATCAACATCGTCACCATGCCGTCGTGCTGACGAAACTCTCCCTCAACACTCAACTGGATCGGAGTTCGAGGGACGTCATCGGGCTGAACGTGTGCTGAACTCGGAGGTGCCGTACATTCGGTACTTGATCGGTCGAATCGTGAAGACGTACGACTACATCAACCGCGTTGTGCTAACGCTTCCGCTTTCGGTCTACGAGGGTACATGGACAACACTCTCCCCTCTCGTTGCTATGCATCGCCATGATCTTGCGTGTGCGTAGGATTTTTTTTGAAATTACTACATTCCCCAACACGGCTTGCCAAACAAAGCCGCGATGATACGGACATGTTGGTCACGCAAGGGTGAATCGAATAGCTCCTTGAGCTCTTGAACATCTTCCTCATGTGGCACTAGATCAGCCGGGACTAACCCTAGCGCACTCAGTAACACATTCTCAGCTGGTGTGGCTTTCATCACCGACGTCGTTGTTGATCTTTTGGAGGCTCTCGTGGTGCCCTAGGAGTGCATGGCTCTGGCCCCACCCTTAAAGTCGAGGCCTGGACCTCCTTGAGCAGGGGCGGAGCAAGCCGTTTAACAATGTTGGAGCAAAAGGTTTTGAGCTTGGCGAATGCTGCTGCCTCTTGTCGTGTCATTTCTTTGGTCAGCGCTGCCAGTTCCACTTCCTTCGCTGCTTCCCCTTCCTCTGTATCTTCTGCAATGTCAGCCAAGCTTAGCGTGAGCTTGCCCATTCCCACTTGCTCAGACTCCGCTGCCATGGAGCGCCCAAGCTCTTGCTGCTCTGAAACGCCCGCTGCAACCGTACGTGCATGGGTGTGGGCCCGTGCAAGATTCCCATCTTGCTGCACTGTAGCGCCCTCAACATTCGTACGTGCAAGTGTGAGGACCCATGCATGATTCCCATCCAACTGCTCTGGCCCCACCTCCATGCCATGCTGACTTGGTGAACTCTCATTGGTTGCAATGATTGGCCCACGCTCTTCCTGGTGCATGATTTCCTCGGTTGGCGCCAAAGAGTGCGGCGTCTCTATAGCCATCTCCAGCGTCCCGCCAATGCCAATCATGGGAGGCACAGCTAGTTCCATCGCTGCTCCAGCTGTCGTTGGTGACATATACTCTATCGTGGGTAGTGGCGGGGCCACCCCTGGCGGAGGCGATCCTGTCTGCTCCCTATCCCCCTGCGATGGGGCCCTTCTTTCCTCTGAACTCTGCGCCCCCACACACGTCTCTGTCTCCACCTCCAACCCCGTGCCTGCCCCCACCACGAGCTCGCTAGCTGGCGGTCGTGCAATGGACACCAGAATGTTCTCCTCCTCATTCCTCCCATCATTGCCAATCATTGGGGGAGCCACTCTCGAAGCTTCCGCCAGTCCACGGTCTCCATTCACCTCCGGGTTAGAATTGTTGATGGCTGGCACACCTGGTCCCGAAAGACGGTCAAAAGCTGACGGCCTGACGGAAATCCTATCCCGAACCATCACTCTTGGACGGACCTCCAACGGCTCCACCACCGGTGGCATGGGCGGCAGTCTCCAATCCTGCACCGCCGGCGGTGAACCGGCGACCGCGCTCCCGCTCCCAGCCACACTCCGGCGATGGCTGCCATCCGAAGTCGCCGCCCAGCCTCCCCGCACATCCCTAGTGCCTCTCTGCCATTGTCGACGCGTCGTAACCGGCCTCGCCCCACCCGAGTAGGAGCCAGGGCTCGGCACTCCACTCTGTCCACTGCTAGACGAATCGACAGCACACCAGGTCGGCTCAACCACGCCGGCGTAGTCCGTCACCGCATCCAAATGTATCAAGATCTTGTACTGAAGCAGTGTCGGCTCTCTCAACGGCGGCCTCTGCCCGGGCTCTGGCACGGCCAACCAATGAAGTGAGGGGATCGCCTCCGGGTCCGCCGTCCATGCCGTGAGCTTGAAAGACGAGAGGTCGGACCTGTTGCTTGTCTCCGGCGCCACCTCATCCACTAAGCATGACGAGCCCAACAGCTGCTCTGCCACCTCTCGCTCCCAAGCATGGGGAGGGATGCCCTCCATCTCCAAATGGACCTTGAACCCCATCAACGCATGCACCGCTTGCTCTTGCCGATTCCATGGCCTGAAGTACAGACGGACCCCATGATGCTCCAGGAAAGGCCGCGCGCTCACCCTGCTTCAGTGCTCCGCCCTACCAAACACGACCAGGAAATCTTCTGGGTTGTAATTGATTACCGAGACCCACTCCCGATCCACCTCTAACAGCTCCTTGAGCGCATCCAGGACAAACTCTGGCGAAAGGTCTCTCCTTGCACCCCCGGCGTACGCCACCATGGCGAACTGCAGGCGCCGCTCCAAGTCCTCCATGGACTGCGAGCGACGCACCACACAAATGTCCGCCGGCTCCACTGCCTCCAGAGAAGGGTCAGAGCGCACCTCCAGATGTGGGATGAACAGGGCCGGCCAAACTGGCGTCGGCGGCAGACCCTGCCTCACCGACGGCGGCGGCGGAGGGGAGGGGGGGGGGGAGGAAGCGGCGAGGCCGCCGTGGGGCGAAAGGCAGTCCCCCTCCTGTCAGCTTCACGGCGCGCCGACTTGGCCACCGCCTCGCGCCTCAGATCTTCCACGACAGACGGACTCCGGGGCGCTTGCAGTCGCGGAAGCCATGGCCCGGGAGCCCGCATCTGAAACAGGCGATGTCGTTGGTGCAGTCCTTGCGAAAGTGCCCCTCTAGAAGGCAGCGAAAGCACTTGTTCTCCATCTCCGAGGAAACCTCTCTGCGCGGCGGCGGCGAGGGACGCGCCGGCGGAGCGCGAGGCAGAGCCCCCGGCTCCACCTCCAACCCGACGCGACGCTTCCAGAGCGTCTTCTTCGAGGGCGGCGGCCTCACCCACGGCACGCCCCTCTGCCTGGACTCGCCATCGTCAACCGGATCCGGAGCGCCCCTCCCGCCCGACGCCTCCTAGTCGGAAGAGAGGCCAAGCCCCGACACCACCGGCCGCTCTCCGCTCCGGCGAAAGGAGGAGTTGATGGACTGCAGGCTCGCATCCATGGCGCTACGGGGAGGCGGGGGGGGGGGGGAGGAAGGATGGCCGCTGTGGCCGGAGTGGTGGACGACGGGAGGAAGGTGGCCGCCGCCGCCGGAGTGGCGAGCGGCGGTTGGGGGGAAGCGCGGGGGGAGGCGCTCACAGTCAGCGTCCTGATCGATACGTGAAGCACAACTCGAGGGAGCTGGTTTAAAATTCTAAAATGCTTAACGTCGCATTCAACGCCATCTGTTTGCTGCTCAGACCGGCCCATGCCAGCATTGGCTGAGCGGTCGTCTCCACATAGGGCGTGTTTGGTTCCCTGGGTACGTTCAGACTGCATTGCACGGGGGATGCAGGCTGAGTGTGGCCTGGTTGAGCCGATGCAAGAATGAACCAAGATTGGTGTTTGGTGAACCTGTACCACATAGCTGTATGAGGTGCAGATTCTTTTGAATGTCACTGAAATCAGAGAGAAACGGGGATCATTCGACGGCTCTAGACGGTGGGATCTCGCTTGCGGCGACGCAAGGCAGCCTGACCCGGCGTGCGGTGGCAGGACCTGGTGTGGGGCGGCGCAAGATGACTGGATCCGGCGTGGACGATGAACGAGGACGGTGGCGGCAGCGCTTGACCAGGACAGTGGCGGCGGCGCTTGACCATGGACGGCGGCGACGACGCTTGATGGAGGCAAACGAGGCAGCGGCGCTTGACGACGACGGCGGGCGATGTGGAAGCGGAGCTCACCTCACCACGCGACGCTTGATGGGGGGCCGGGCCGGCGCTTGACGAGATGCTCTGGCGGACGGCAACGACGCTTGGTCTGGACGCGAGACAGAGGGGAGAGGAAGAAAAGCCGACCACCGAGCCTGCACGCGAGAAACGCAAGAAACATGCGTTTCCGCTCAGCCTGGCTGCAAGGCCGTTTTTGCATCCATCGGACCAGGCCCAGTTAATGCAGGGTGCCAAACATCCAGTATTTGCATGGCGGGTGCGAGCCAGATGCAATACAAGAAACCAAACACGCCCATAGTTCTTTCAGCCAGATCGTCTAAAAAAAAGGTTCTTTCAGCCAGATTTTGCTTTGCTCCAGCTACGGGCGCGATTCTAAAAGAAAAAAAGAAAAGAAAAGAAGCTACGGGCGTTACACTCACCACTCCACTCCACGCTCCTCGGTTCCCCCGCTGCGGAGAAGACAGATAGCAGCGCCGCCGACCTCGCTCCCCTCCCCGCCCCGCCCCGCCCCGCCCCGCCGTTGGAGAAGCTGGGGGCTGCCGCGGCACCTCCAAGGCTTCCGCTCGCTCCCATCTCATCTGGAGTGGAGAGGGCTGGAGGGGATACATTCAGCTTCAGTCTGTGCCTCATCTCTTCCCCTTGCATTATTGGTAAGGAAAATGCCCTAACCCGCCTTGCTTGGATAAAGGATAGCACCCAGATGCCAGCGGATTTGCTTGGATTGTTCTACGATTGGGGTTTAGCGGCGGCACCACCATGTCCATTCCTTGCCCCCGCATGGGAGAATAGTATCAGGGGAACTTTATATGTTGCCTGCCCAAATCCCTTTGCCTTTGTGATACGTCTGGTTAAATACAGAATTGGAGTACTAGTTACTGACATGCCATAAAATATTGACAGTGCCTTGCCATACATCATTTTTTCACTGCTGTTGAGACCTGAATAAGCATGCTGGTCAAATGGAGCACCTTCGCATCCTGCCCCCTCGATGCTTTTCGCCCGTTCATCATAGGTATTTTTCTCACCCTTGTGCTTCTAGAAGCACTGACAAGTAAGTTACTCCGCTGGTGGTGTGTTTTGATCATCAGAAAACCATCTTAGGATTTTATTGAGACAATTTCATAGTTATACTAGATAAGAGGTACTACTTTGATTTGGCGTAAAGTGTGAGGTCAGTTGGCGGCCAAACAAATATTGATGGATATTCACAGCTTTTGTCATCCTGTGCATCTGGTTCTGGCAAAAAAAACCCCCCAGTATTTCTTGAGTTAATACATTGTATCTGCTGTTCCGAGCAACTACTATTCAATGAAAAGCTTTCATGGATCAGTTGTCCACCCATTTAGTGATGAGCAAACTTACCAAGTTGCACATTGCTAGTATTATTTCTTATAGTAGGTTCTGTTACTATATCATGTGTCAATTCTTATTTGATAATTTATTTATAGCAGTGTATGTTAGTTTGATACTGTAATTGTTTACTGCCAGAATCCTCTGCTCTCTTATTTCCACATTCATACTGCCACAGAAATATGGTTCTTAAGTATACTATACTAGTGTATTCAGTATGATAAATCAACACAGTTGTGCTTTTAAATTCATTTGAATTTCCATACTAGGTATCCCCTATTAAGCATATCCTTAAAATTTCCATTACTCTCTGCAGTGCTGTTGGTGGCTGCGTACATCCATGTGCCAGCCACTGCTATTGTTGCTGTTCCAAGTTCTCATTGTTATACCTTCGACAGTGATAGCCACCTTGTTGACTTCGTATCCTTATAATCCCACTACTCATTCGCCTACTTAGAAACTACAGCAGGTTCTTTCATACCATTATCTCCTCAGCTGTTGCTAGACACACCTGTCCGGGAAGAATTTTGAATACAACGAGGAGGTAATTTATCATACGTTCATTACAAGTTATTCTGAAAAACCATATAGTCTACTTGCATGTATCCCGTTTCACCGGAAGTGTATCCAGTTACACTAACACTGCGTTGTCATTATCAGGGCTCAGTAACTTCTGACTTGGTTGTCCAGTTATGCAAAGATGTTCAGAGAAGGTCTCAGGCGGTATGTATTATGTCATTTTTTGTATCAATGATCTATGGTGTTTCCTTCATCTTGTTTAAAGTTTGCCATGGTCAAATATTCCACTTTTTAATTAAAAGGTGATTGAGTAGCATGACATCCTGCTTGCATGCTCGTTTCATTGCACAACCTGTCTGAATGCAGTATCGACATACACTGCCATTAATGAAATTGAAAATATTCTGAGATGGCAAATATTCAAACGGGGCGGGGATGGGGAGTCCCTTACATGGTGAAACTACCTTATTCAATTCAACGACTCCATCTAAACACACGATAAATCTGGCAATCACTTACTAACACAAAATGCTACAAACTGCCCAGTGATGTTTCAGTGTGTCAGGAGCCTTCGCACTTACATAGGCAAGGCATAAAATGATTCCCACCATCGTTGTGATTCTATAGTCATTCGCACACCAGTGTGCAGGCACGACAGTTGTACCTATGTTCTAAGGTGCCAACAACATAATATGAATTTCCAGGGTGTAGAGAAGATACACTGCAGTATGTTGGCCATGTGAGCCATTGAAATTTACCGAAGAAGGCTTTCTCCCTGCTTTATAAATAAAGCAAACCGCCACAGAGCAACCATACAAGGACTAGTCCACAACACACACACCCAAGTCTCACGACAACAAGTACAATAGGTTCTGCTGAGGGCACAGCTCAACAAGCCCAAACAAAGGAAAAAGAACGGCCGAGGGAGGCCAGAGAGAGCGCCTGGCCCCTAATCTGGCTCGGGGGGGGGGGGGGGGGTGGCGGAGGAGACGGCGGCGACAGACGAACAGCCATCGAGCGGAGGTCGGCGATGAAGGCGGAAATGGCGTCTCGGTCCCGTGGGCGGCTAAGCGGCCGCCATAGCTGCAAGTAACCAGAGAGTTTGAAGAGGGCGTCAGTAGCACGTCGAAGCGGAATGCGCTGAATCACAAGTCTACTGCGGATCGTCCAGAGCGTCCAAGCGAGGACCCCAATCTCCAGCCACCTAATGTGGCGAGAAGGCAGGGGGGAGTTCTGGAGTTCGGCGAACAGGTCGGGGAAATTGGTGTGGCACCAACTGCCATCAACCACCTCTCGGAAGCAGCTCCACATAAATTGAGCGGACACACAAGAGAAGATGTGATTCGAGTCTTCGGGGACACCACAGAGCGGGCATAGGCCACTACCAGGACCATTACGCTTGCGAACCTCCACCCTAGACGGGGTCCGCCCGCGAATCCATTGCCACATGAAGATCCTAATCTTCAGAGGCAGGCGGATGGACCAAACCGCCGAGAGGGGAGGGGGGGCGGAGGAGGGGGCAATGGCCCGGTAGAGGGACTTGGTGGAGAATTGGCCTGACGGCTCAAGGCGCCACCGGACCAGATCAGGGACTTGGTGGGCCATTGAAATTTCCGAATAGGTGCTTCATTTAGTACTCCCTCCGTAAACTAATATAAGAGCATTTAGATCACTACTTTAGTGATCTAAACACTCTTATATTAGTTTACAGAGGGAGTACGTTTTAACAATTATTTATAGTGAACCACACTTCCATAGAGAAAGAAATTATTAGCTTCATATAATTGTATTTGTATGTACCCACATGTATGCAAAAGTACAGAAATATAATACAGGTAGAAGCATAAGCTTATGTAGGTGAGCAGCAATTCAACATGTACCCTCTTATTTCCAACATCTTCATCTTTCAGGTTCAACTATGTCAATCATCATTTATCTGCTCATCTGCGCTTTCTCGTTTAGCATGCTTATTATATGTGAAAATTCTTGTTCAAATTCATCGTAGACAGTTTGATTTTTATATTTGATTATATTAATATATACCATGTTGCAATAAAGATAAATTTTATTAAATGAGGCAGATAGGCCAATATATATCGACATGCAGGTGGCAAATATGCAGGAAACCCCTATGCAACGGGGTATTACACAAATAGTATACACATATCTAACAATTATCTAATGCTTTTGTCTTGGTCAATCTCAATAATTCTTCTCTCCCAGGGTGGTTTCATTGATTTTGGCCGCTTTACCAATCATCGCTCTTTTGAGACTGGTTCAAAGCCGGTTGACTACATCCAGGTAACACTTCCGTAATTATATTAACTTTGTATGCGATAAAACAGTGCCTTTGATGTGTCATTGCCACATAGTTCAAGACAGGGTTACATCTTCAAAGTTCTGTGATTTTCCTAGAAATGAGCAGGACTAGATGGGAGGTATTGGCCAATAGCCGGTGATGTCTAACTTTCAATAGGTATCTCGTGTAACATATCTGCTGTATATCGTACTACGGATAATAAGCTAATAATGTTATAATATCCTAATGGTTCATCCCACACGGTTAGAAGCCTCTTACGTAGGTTGCATTGTCCACTTTTCTATTCACACTAACATATGAATAGAAGGAAAGGGTGCATGGAAGTTACGCATCAGAGTAAAACTTGCAAACTTAATCAGAACATTGAAGTAGTGTATTGAGTTAAGGGGAAGAAAGCACAAGAACACTAATGTATTAAAACTATGTCTACTAGGCCGTGTAACAGACTAAGAGTACTAGGTACTCTCCTAGGTTACTGGAAAAACCGTGTATAAGGTCGATTACATTGTATAATCACTATGAGGTGAGCAAGGTACTGGTTACCTGGTTTCAGTATCTTGAATGGAACTAAAAGGTCATAAGGAGTGTTGATTTACAGTCTCAAGTTTTCCACCAGTTATTTGTCGAGTTGGTGTGTTCTTTTCTGTTGAAGTGTATATGTGGATTGCCTAGCCCTTTCCATCAGTTCGGACTTTTGGTTGCGTTGTCTAGTGCATGAAGCTTAACATGGTATCAGGGTCTAAGGTCATGAGTTCAAGTCCTGGCTTCCTCAATTTTTATCCAAAAATCGTTGTTTCCCCCTCTGTGTCCACGTATAGGCCTCTCGTCACTCGTGAGAGGGGGTGTCGAAGTGTATATATGGATTGCCTAGCCCTTTCCATCAGTTCAGACTTTTGGTTGCGTTGGCTAGTGCATGAAGCTTAACACTTTCTACATTGAAGGGAACAAATTTAAAGGTGTACACTAGGGTCTTGAAGTCCAGGGTATAAACTCATCTTCAAGCTGATGGTTGAATTGGATGTAGTCTGTCTAGGCCAAAAATACTATAATTATCAATTCATTGCGAGTTTATCAATGCAAACATTTCCAGCAGAGTACTTCCAAGCTTTCTTAATAAGCAATCACTAAACAGAATATTTGTTAAAGCATCTTTGTTGTTTTCCATAATTGCTC
The DNA here is from genome assembly GCF_056163025.1 of Triticum urartu. Taxonomy (NCBI): domain Eukaryota; kingdom Viridiplantae; phylum Streptophyta; class Magnoliopsida; order Poales; family Poaceae; genus Triticum; species Triticum urartu. Next base: position 206,399,383 of record NC_141875.1, read on the forward strand.
TGGCATCTTTTCTCATAGTAGGTTCTCAGCCTTCATTATTCCTTAATCTGTCACATTATTTCAGAGATTTCACAATGGTGATTTAGCGAAATGTGAAACTACGTTTGAAGAGATGGGCCGTACTGCACAGGTTTGCTCTAACTTCGATGAGATACTTTGCTGTTTTCACTAATATTTAGAATTTCCTATTTTCTTGTGTAGTTTCATTTTAGATATCTGGACTAACATCAATGAGCATATTTGATATTTCAGGTCAACATTATGTGTGGACGATGCTCAAATAAAGTATGCAAAGGTCAGCTGTCTTTTCTGTTTACATTTTTTTTAATACTCTTCCACCAAATATGTTGCAACCTGACTAAAGTAAAATTAGCATTCGGTTTGTTGTTAAAGCTCCATGGTTACACATATATTTTTATGTGATTATATGCACGTTTAGGGATGTCTTATGGCATAAACTATTCTTGGTCATGTTATGCTAACTGAATCTGAGTTTCTGCAAACTTGTACCAAGTTGTGTTTAACACTTACCTCATTTACGGACACAAACATTTTATGTTTAGGAAACCTTGGTGGCGAATAGTCAGTCCCTTCCATCTCAACATAAGCATTGCTTTAGACTTTGATTCAGTCTCCAATATGTAGTTATATGCAATCATAATAAAGTTATGGAGAACTGAGCGCTAGCTCAGTGGCTGGAGTTTGCAGTGGCTAACCCGCCCACCTGTGTCCGAGTCCGTGCAGCGGACCCCGCTGGTGTGCTATCCTTGTTAGATCACGGAGAGGTCTCACCTCCCACCTAAACAACGGACAGTTAAAGGAGACTCTTCCCCGCTTTAGCCAACGTTTTGTATATCATATAACTAAAGTCGTTTTGATTATCAAATTTTTCATGTAACCAGTCTGATGCTCATTTTTTTATGTTAACACATGTTTTTAGCCATTTTGCTTGTCTGTCTAACAATTACTTACTTACTTACTGACTAAGCCTTTTGTCCCAAACAAGTTGGGTTAGGCTAGATATGAAACCCTTTTATGAGGACTTCCCAGGAGGTCACCCATCCTAGTACTACCCTCGCCCAAATGGGTTTCATACCCAAAGGACTGGCTAGTTTTTACGTTGGCTCGCCAAGCCTATGACAACCCTTAGATATGAAATCTTTTCACGAGGACTTCCCAGGAGGTCACCCATCCTAGTACTACTCTCGCTCAAATGGGTTTCATACCCATGGGACTGGCTAGTTTTTACGTTGGCTTGCCAAGCCTATCACAACCCTCCTCCTTTACCCGGGCTTGGGACTGGCTATGCCTAGAAGACATAGGCGGAGTTCTGTCTAACACTTACTACCTTGCTTAAATATTTATTGCCAGAATTATCAACCATGATTGGTTGACCAATGTGTTGATTCTTTTTGGGTGCATGCCTTTTTGCGAAAGAAAAAAACTTAACATTGATAGTTTTGCAGATGAACATGGATGCATTTGCAGCGTATCCTATGATGAAAGGATGTGCAGGTAACCATGACGACTTTTCTTTGTAGTATTTGTTAAAAGAATTAGTTAATCGATATTAGTTAATCGATTTCTTTCTATTGATGTCAAAAAGTGAAGAAGCTGCAACTTCTTTCCTAATTTCTGTGTGTTTGCTACAAAAAAGAGCTGTTCACTTGTAGTTAAATGTCTTATGAAGTCTAATTTTTCATCCATGTTAGTATGTAGATCAGCTGACCACAGTCAACATGCTCATGATGATTTCTTGCACCTTGTACAAATGGGAGGAATAAATTTGAGTTGAACATAGCAGATCATTTCAGGGGAAAGATGAATGGGTATATTTTCTTAGTATGCACACTGGTAAATATTCTAAAAGTATAAAGAAAACAACTTTGGTGCAGAAAATATATAAAAATGCAGAAACCACCAGTTCGCTACCTATTTTGAATCTAAAATGTTTTGGCTTTCAAATAGCCAATCACGGTCTTTTTAAATTCTGGCGCTTCATAGTAACAGGTACTGTCACTGTTGTTATGTAGCATCATAGCGAGGTTGGACATATGCATTAACCTTCCTGCAAGACGATGACTATCAGCACTTGACACGGAAATTTGCGGCACATGCAGCTTCTTTTTTTCCTTTTTCGAGAAAACGCATAGGCTTTGCGTCTCAATGTATTTTTTCTGATCGAAAAACTGTGAGGGAGGCCCCGACAGTAAATATTACTCCCTCTGTTCACAAATATAAGATGTTCTAACATTTTTCTAAATCGGATGTATATTGACACATTTTAGTGTGTTTGTTCACTCATTTCAGTCCGTATGTACTCCATATTGAAATATCCAAAACATTTTATATTTGTGAAAGAAGGGAGTATTAAGTAAGAAAACATATTTACAAGATGGAGGAACCGTATAAAGAGAATGTGACAGTATACATAGGGAGGACAGGGGAGAAGAAGGGACAGAGGGGCTGCCAATTTTTCTATCCATGAAGTCCATACTCCCTTGTGTTGAACCTATCTTTGACCATGAGTCAGGCAAAGCCTTTTAACTCGAAGTGCAATTGGACTTCCAACTACACTTGATAACCGCTGGACACTGCTCCTGCTCTAGCCAATAACCATGCCTCTGCCTCTCTCAGCGTTGGGCTGCTTCTATATCCACCACGCTGGAGCATTATCAATGAGGATAAGCCTGTCCTGGGCGACGGCAGGGGTGGAATCCATGCAGCACTCTTCCATTCATGCTGCCTCATCCCCGTTTTGTGTTTCGTCCATGGGAGCTTTATATATGCTAAAGTTCTCATTACCTGAATTCTCTTTATGTTTGGTACAAGGAAAAGAGAAATGAAAATGTTTGATCTATAAAAATACGGCTCCAAATTCTCTAAAACCAAAAGAACTGCAGTAGCCAGAACTTTGAGCATCATATACTTTTAAATGTGCCTGTACTGCTTATTTTCGCTGATCTGTTGCCTGCTTTCGTGTGCTTACGGCATTATTTTTCTTGTGTACGTTGCAGCTAAACATGCTCCCTTTTTGTCCAGGACGGTTGTTGAGCTAGCCATTCCTTGTCCTAAAAGAGGCCCAATAGTTTTTAAGGGTTTCACTGTGGGCTTCCACCCCCGGTCATCCGAAGTGGTAAAGCTAGTTCTTTCTTTGGGTATTAATCAGCGATTAAGTTGATGTTACATCTCAGCTTGGTTCCTCTAGGTTTACAATGGATTGACTCAACTGGGATTCGAACAACTTCATCATGGGTTTAGGTAAGAGATCATATCAAAATATCCTTCCAATTTAATGAGATTAGGGGATTTTTCGAGCATAGTTGAAGTTTCAGTTTATCCAAGCCTTATTAAATGCCAACTAGAAGGTTTAACTGCTTTCATGTGAACACATAAGTCATGCTAATTGTATATAAGGTTCAGCTGGCTAGGTTCACTTGGTTCTACCGGGTTTCTGTAATATGTACTTTCTTAAAGACTATATTTGTACATAATGGGTTATCCTCAAACAAACTTCGAATTCTTGCTTGGAAACCGGTATCCATCTACCGCCTGATGGAAGAACCACAAGGTTCAAACAGATCCTAAGTCAGTTAATCGCTACCGAATTGCAGTATGATACATGTTATTTATACTTAGCTCACCTTTCAAGAATCCTTTGTGTGTGTTTAGTTTTGTTGTTGATCTCTTTGGTTACTTTATGAAGGGGAGCCTGGCGCAGTGGTAAAGCTGTTGCCTTGTGACCATGAGGTCATGGGTTCAAGTCCTGGAAACAGCCTCTTACAGAAATGTAGGGAAAGGCTGCGTACTATAGACCCTAAGTGGTCGGACCCTTCCCCGGTCCCTGCGCAAGCGGGAGCTACATGCACCGGGCTTCCCTCCCCTCTTTGGTTACTTTATCATAGTGAATAAGGATTCTGAAGCCACACTTGTACTGTCAACTTGAGTATATACGGTAAGACATGTGACCACATGTCAACTGCCTAAAGCCGAAATATTTACGAGATGTGGTCAAGACTTGATGGTGTATTAATAGCACTGTATATTAAATATGGATTGAGTAGCGTCTAGCAACCAGAGCTATCTCTGATCCACATTATCTAAGAATTTTGATATGGTCTGATTCAAAAGCTTTCTGTGCAGTTCTGATCCACATTATCTAAGAATTTTGACATGGATACATATAAATCATTGCAGTTCTGTTTTCTGTGCAGCTTTCCAAGTGAGCAGATTCACGTGTCTTTATATCTTAGCGCCATGTCTTCTTTCGCAGACCTAGTTGGAAAACCTACCTTCAGGGTAAGGAAAAAGACTTGGGGACTGTAAAAACTACACATTCTATGCCCTTATGGTTTTCTTTATGTTACCTCATTTTATTTTGGTTTTGCACATATAGTTAGTTTTTCTTTGGGTAAGTGGTGTCCCTTAACTTTGTTGTCGGTGTTGGTCAATGGATGTACAATTGTTGTTAAAACCAGATGCTGAGAATATCAGATAACACTAGTAAACTACCCCGCAATCATTAGTGCTAACCAAACAAATGAGTGCATTGTTGTTGAAACCAGTAGCTATACCAGGCGAGTCTTGAGAGACTGCTGCCACCGTTGGTGCTAACCATATAATTTTCTTTTGTTTTTTTCCCACTACACAGGTTAATCCGATGAAAGGGCTTGATGTTATGCTTACAGGATCAGGGGCCAATGGTGCCGTGCCTACTGCCCTGTCTCCAACAGTTCTGAATGTGAATTGGATATGTTAGTGATTTTTTGTCTCCACATACTGATGCCATTTTGTACTTACTATTAACAAATGAGTTCGTACATTTTGTAGGTGAAATCATTCGAAGCAATCCATATGTGGTGAATGTTTCAATCCCAGTGGCGGGCTACGATCCAATCGAATTCACGCTTACCAAAGAATGTGGTTGGTTCTATTCAGACAATCACCAGCTGTGCATATAGATTTTCATGTATTGGAAATTGTTACATGAGCTTCACTAGATCTTGATTGGTGTTCTAGAAATATTGCAGAAGATGGGTCTTATGCAAATCTCAGTTGAGATTGTCAAGGAGTATTAGTATTGGCCTATATTTCCTTCCTTGCACCCCAAGTCTTGTGTAATGTTTATACCCCCCTTGGGCTATGCCATAGAGATAAAGTGCATCCATAATAGAGATAACTTCACACTTGATTCAATAGGTTTAATTTTAGATACTGTGGAAAATAATTCAAAAGATATATATCATAAGCATTTTCTGAATATTTAACCTGTGGAATGGATAAACATGTTGCAATCTCGACAGAGGTTGAAAAATGTTGCACGTCAAATGTATTTTGGTTGTGACAAAAAGTTGCTGTGTTTTCGTTAATTTACTTGTAAAATGGCAACTTTGTAAATTGGGATTATAATAGAACAGAACGCCATGTTAATGATACTTGTGATAATTTGTATTATTGGGAACATATGAATAGCTACTGCAAGTGTTCTTATATAAGGAAAAATATTCATATGTCAGAGCAGTTTTACTGTTTTAATAATTTATCATTGTTCTCCTTTTGTACATATGATATATAACATTTTAGGTCAGTTTCTGTGATCCTGTAAATTTCAGACTAGTTTTCTTTTTGTAATATCCGTTGTCTGTGTAGGTTACACACAAGAAAAAGAGAGTGATTCTATGAGAGGGTGGGCAACATTTGGAATCATCTCTTGCATGTATGTGTTTCTTGAACTTTAGAACTTTATTGATGGTAATGTCAATTCTATCATGATTTTCTCTTATATTATTGCCATAATTGCTGTGTTGTTGCTACTTGTCCGTGTGTTGCTCCTCATTGTGTTTACAGTTCTGACTTACGTGCTCTTTGTGTGCAGATTCATTGTCTTTTCGAGCCTACTTTGTTGTGGGGGGTTCATCTACAGAAGTCGTGTAGAGCATCAGGTTTTATTTTCGAACTTCATTAAACTTTTTGTTTGGCTATGGACATTGCCATATTGGAAGCTCTCTTGAAAACATGGCACCTCTGAACCAATTTCAGGATGGTTTACATGCACTGCCTGGGATGACTACCGTGTCTGCCTTTCTGGATGCTGTAAGTACTTCGATTTGAATTCTGAGCCTCGTTATTTCCTGACCAAATCATTGACGATCATGCTGTTACAGTATATGTGGATTGCACTAGCCCTTTCCATCAGTTCGGATTTTTGGTTGCGTTGGCTAGTGCATGAAGCTTAACATGGTATTGGAGCTAAGGTCTTGAGTTCAAATCCTGACTTTCACAATTTATTAAAAATTGCTGGTAGCCCCCCCGTTGTGTCCACATAGTGGCCTCTTGAGTCATATGTTAGTTTGGCGCGCTGGCGCTCTCTTCTGGTTGCACGTGTTGACTTGTCTTCCCCGTCACACGTGAGAGGGGGTGTTATAGTATATACCGAAAAAGGCTTTCGCCCCGCTTTATATATAAAGCAATGACCAACCACAGCTCAGATACAAACGCACGCCACCACAACACACGCACACACCCACGGCTGGATACATAGGCGCTGAGCGCGGCAACACTACCCCTAGTACTACAAGAGCAACCGGAGTCCTCAACCGTGGACATGCCAACGCGAAGAGAAAGAAGCCGCATATGACGAACCGTGTGCTCCAAGGCGGCGCCTTCAGGAAGGTTACGACACCAGAGCGCCGTCACCGCCCGACCCGAGGATCAGAGTTTCCCCTGGAGCAACACGACGGGCAATGAGAGCTGCGACGACGCCTTCAAGAAGGGAGCGAGCTTCGTCGCCGCCAGTCCATCCGAAGATAGATCAGGTTTTCACCCTGGCCAACACTCACCACCACCGGACGCCACATCCCGTTGACCACGCCGCCCACACGGCCATGGCCACCGGGCAGCACCTAACCACGGGCTCTGCCCAGGAGCATCGCGGAGCCACCCCCAGGGCCGCCGCCCTGGCATCCAAGACCTGGAATCCACCTCACTCGAGACCCACCGCTACCTCAACCAAAGATGCGAGCGGAAAGCAATCGCCTTTCGCACCCCTGGGCTGCCCCTAATGCCAAAACCCAAAGGTCGGCCAAAATTGGCCTCCATCGACCCATCCTGCTGCCGGGCGCGAGACGAGCATGGTCCTGCTGCCGGGCGCGAGACGAGGTCGGTCCTGCTGCCGGGCCCGAAACGAGCTCGGTCCTGCTGCCGAGCGCGAGACAAGCGATGGACCATAGTCGGGGGAGGGCCGAACCTTCGACGGAGGTAGCAACCAGATGACGAGGAGAGGGCCGAAGGTCGAAACGGGCCGCCAACAGACGAGCCGACGCCGGAAAGCCAGCCGCCGGCCCAGTCGACCCGCCGAGCTGCCATGGAGCCGGCACAGCGAAGCCACCTTGCCGCCGCCACCCACAGCCGGGACCGCAGCCACGCTGGGCCGGGGCCCCAAACCCGCGCCGCCAGCCGAAAAAAAGGCGAAATCTGGCCGGCACGCACCACCACCACCACCACCACCACCACCACCATGCCGCCGCCAACGAGCGCAACAGCCCCTGCGCGCCGCCGCAGCCCGTGCCGCCCGCGAAGCGACGGCCGGAGGATCCACCACCGTCCAGATCAGATCTGGGAAACCCTCGCCGCCACTTCGAGCACACCCTGCCACCGCTTCCAAGCACGCCAGCCCCCAAGCACCATTCCCCGCAAGGCCCAGCAGCCCTCCACGCCACTGCCCTCAGCCACCGCCGTCGCCTTGGCTGCTGCCGGTGCCGCGCCGTCGCGCCCCGCCAAGCGCCACGCATCAGCTCGAGGGGGCAGCCCCGCATCAGACCACCTCGAGGGACGAGAGACTAGGGCCCAGCTCGGCGGCGGCGAGGGGAAGAGGAGGGGCTAGCGGCGGCGCAGACGGGATTTGCCCCCCCCCCCCACCCGCTCGCGGGTTGGCGAGAGAGTCGGTGTTATAGTATATGTGGATTGCACTAGCCCTTTCCATCAGCTCGGACTTTTGGTTGCGTTGGCTAGTGCATGAAGCTTAACACATGCTAGTTTACTTACTCCCTCCGTCCGGTAAGGCTGGTTGTAATGGGAGTATCATAGCTAGTATCATGCATGCCAACTAGGCAAATTTGATGATGTGTCATAGAATTAAATGAAGAAAGAGAGAGTTGAGTATCATATCATGATACTGTATCATAATAAATGCTAGGCTAGTATGTGTCATGCATGGCAATAAATAAAATACTACATGATACTAATATATGATACCACACACTAGGGAGGTAGTATCATACACTAGTATCAATGCATGATACTAGTATATGATATCCCCCACTACAACCAGCCTAAGGAGTGTTCGTTTGGCTTCAAAATTTGTCCACAAAAGAGTGTACTTCTATCTTCCCAATGCACTTTAAAGTAGAAAAAGAATACTTCTCTCTCATCACACGGTATTCAAGACCAATAGCAATCTACACATGGTCTTCTTACTTTCTACATGCACTTAGCTCATTGGAGGTTGGTTAATTAAAGAGGAGAGAGATGGTGCCTTGCACTTTTCCAATGCATTTTTTAATTCACTAAAACGTGTCTATATACATCCGATTCACAAAAAAGTTAGAACATCTTATATATTTGTGAACAGAGGGAGTACTTTGTAACCTAATAACCATTCATCAGGTTGGAAGACCAAGAGGCTACCTGAGAGCAGGTGATCCTAGTGGAAATCATTCAAGCCAAGTATCGTGGGAGAACACTTCTGTTACCACACCAGCAGCACAGAGGACAAATGATGGAAGATATGGGACAATATGAGCCATGCTTAGTTTTGTGGAATTTGTCTTGTAGGTTTGCACTTTTTACTCATTTTACTTGGTCTTTATTTAATATCTTTTTCTTGTACATATGTAACTGCATCTGAAATCAGCTCTCCGAGTTTTCTTCTTTGCATCTTCCATCGAAAGAAACCAAATGTTTCAGAGCAAAAGAAGATGAGATATCTTTCATTGAAAGGAATAAAATTACATTTCTGAATGAAAAATCAATCTGAAGCCACATTTCAAACTATGTCACCGAACATTAGCAGGATGACATTTAAATGACAAACTGTGGAAATCACAAGCAAAGGAACCCATTGAACTTGTTGACTAGCGAACATGATTAACCCTGCGGCAGTTCATACGGATTTCTCCGTCAGAACCCAAGAGGGGATTTGTGTTCCCCATCTTGATTATCGAGTTCACGTAGTGTTCAAAGAACAAGGACTCATTTTCTGCATAACTTTTGACCAGGTGTGCTATTTCTGGGTCTTTTCCGGTCCACAAAACCTGATCTGAATTAAGAATGCCTCTTCCCTCCACTATCAACTTGTAATAGCTGTTGTCGAATTTCGGAGGGCTGGCAAAGTCTAGCGGGCTGATGTTGTTATCACCTCCGGTGCGTGGGCAGACTGATGCCAGTTTGTGATAGAACCTTTTCTCCAGTGTCATGTCCGGTTTGTTATCTCTATGCTGATTGTAGAGCCGTTGTTTGAAACTAACACATCTGGCCATTCCAATGGTGTGGCTACCTGTTGGAATGCAGCAAGATGGAAGGTGTCATTGATATGAGAATATGCTGACCCGATGGCCAGCGGTATCAAGTATTTTTGTGGTGTTAAATTTGAAGTTGCACTGCTGGTTTCAAGGCCTGCAACGCTGATCTAACTGGAACACCTAATATGATTATATGATCTACTTTTATGTTGTTCCAGTCATCTCTTTCCGGCAGATACATTACTTACAACTTTATGCCCTTTTGTTTATCTACTGCATGTTTTTTCTTACTGTTATCTCAAGCTTAAGTTTATGACAGGAAGCCAGTGCACAACCATGCCATTTCTAGGCTATTTGACTTCCCTAACAAACCTTTTTATTTTATGACTTTACCTCAATGTGGAGTACTTCGAACATTGGAAAGGTGATATACCTGATAGTGCTACAAGGTCCGTTTTATCCAGTCCTTGCCTTCCGAAGAATTTTACAAGACGATGCAGTGTTGCATTGGGTGGAGGCAGGTTCTTATTTGCTAGCTTCATATATGCTGTCTTTGAATCCCTCCTTCCCAGCGAGAGTTCCCAGTATGGTCCACCACTCTGTCATATCAAATATGTGTAACAACATCACAACCACACATTTAATTGAGGACATCAGTAGTTTTCAGTCTTCTATTCCTCTTAAATATGATAACATAAAGTAGTTCCTTTGAGAAATTTTCTGTTTCCCCCCACTATACATCAGTAGTTTTCAGTCTTCTGTTCCTCTTAAATACGATAACATAAAGTAGTTCCTTTGAGAAATTCTCTGTTTCCCCCCACTATACATCAGTACTTTTCAGTCTTCTATTCCTCTTAAATACGATAACGTAAAGTAGTTCCTTTGAGAAATTCTCTATTTCCCCCACTACAGAAGCAGTCTAGCAAGGTTTATATTATTTCTTTAGTAAATGAGCACATGTTTATATAACATGTAAAAAGCAGATACTTACCAATACTGTTGAACCTCTGGCAGCTAGGGCAATAGTATCAGCACAAGAGACTGTGTGTGGGCATGCTTCTTCCAGTGCAGCTTTAATCTCATCTATGACTTCAAATCCTCTAATAGAATTCTTGTTGGGAAGAGCGTTTTTCTCGCTTGCCACTGCCTTGCTGTCATCAAGCAGAACTGATGCATCGCAACCCTGAAATTTGACGAAAATGTTTTTCCTTATCTATAATAGCTGAACTAACCATGACTGGTTGTAGTAGTAGCTCAAATCACGGTGTTCCGGGTTATCAAGGAAATGCACAATTTAAACTTATGGTGAACATTGTGGTTGTAGGAATGTTGTTTACTAGTTGATGTGCATTTGAACCGTGCTTAATAGTAATAATTACCTGGACAAAGCAGTCATGGAAAAGGAGCCTGAGAAGGGACGCGGCGATGCGCGGTTCCTTGGCAATCGCCTTCTTCAAGACGGAGACTACAATCTCATCAGCTTGCGGGCATGTGGACCTGTAGAAATGTGGAGAAAGGCCTGGCTTTGGACTGTGTCCAATTGGATGGGCACCCTCATGGTTGTGAGTAGGGAAGAAGGCAAGAGAGGCTGAGAAATAGAAAGAGGCAAGGAGGATCGCAGCAAGGCATCTCTTGGATGAATCCATGAGCTTTGAGCCTTTGATGCAATGCTGCTGTGATTTGGTTCTTGCACACTGCTTCCATTTTATAGAACTAGTACATACTAATGTGATTCAAGTTCGACCGCATGCATCGTTCCATCCACTCCACTCGTGGTAAGATTAGGAACCATGTATGTGCTTCAGGTGCACCTGATCTAGAGATAGCTTTTGTTTTAGTTCCTTGATCATTTTCCACTATCTCATGCTCTAAACCATCGCCTACTTTCTCCTATGATTGGTCTGGTTCCAAATGGAGAGCGACGGCAATTGTTTCTTTAGTACTATATGGATATGGTTGTGCATGGGCAGCATTCATTAGAGTTTTTGCTTTGTTGGGAAGAGAAAGTGTTAACGCATCTGCTCCACCTAGTTTATCTTAATCATACCGGTTATAATGAATGCAGAATGATGGTATCAGCTGCACCTACTACTCCAAATGATCCTTGGTCGATGGGACAAGTGGAAGGAAAAGCGTATCAAGTAATTTTGAGGATACCCTACAAAGAAAAAAGTAATTTCGAGGAGACATTGAATTGCATGGCAATATATGCCAAAGGAGCACGTAGTAAATTGTTAATGTTATCATGTGCGTGCATGTCACCTCAGCCAGGACGAACTGAGGTTAGGTAAGGCCTGGACTTGCATTGACGTGCTGATAGGACGACATGTGGTGGGGTACTACTAGTAGAAGAAACAAGCCGTGTCTGACTGTCCGGCATTAAAGGGCGCGCCGGAAATTCTGGTTATACTGGCCGGCGTGTGCTCTGCTCTGCCTGCTTCCGACGGCGCGGCTTCTTGGGAGAGTTAAGACCAAGAATTCACAAGGGTCTGTAGGAGACGAAAACAAAGTTAGCTACTAGTACGAGACACTGCACCACATCTTGTGGGCTGCGTTTTTGCGCGTATTACCTGGCACGAAACCCCGACGACCCTAGCTCCGGACGGCTCCGTCGACTACTTCAACTGGCTCTCCTCGGCTCTTTTGCTCACCCCGACATCTCGGCGACGAAAACTAGCCACTATTGCTGCGCTCACGGCCTGGTCGATCTGGCATCACCGGAACGCCGCCATCTTTGACAAGATCACACCGTCTGCCCTTGCTCTTATTCAGGCAATCAAAGACGAAGCTCGCTCCTAGGCCGCGGCAGGAGTTCGAGGGATAAACACACAAACGCTTGTAACCTAAGCCCGTAGCTTGTTTGGGGCTGAGCAACCCCATTCCTTCTGCTCCACCGGGTGTCGCGGGCTCGCCATTCGTGTGTACGAGGCCACGGCATCCACCCTTGTAATTGCTTCTTTCCCTCTATCAATGCAATGATATACTGCTTAGCGTATTCGAGAAAAATAAATAGCACGGACACACTCTAATGCAAACATCTTTTTGCTAATTTTTGAGGGATTTTTTTTTGCTATTTGTAATTTCTCCCATGTCGAGCAATATTGATTTTTTCCTAGACCATTGGATTTGACCTATATATCGATTAAAACTGAAGAAAATTACATACTGTCAATGCTGTTCATCTTGAAGAGCTTGTGTATTGCTATTTGGACTGTTGATGGGGAGCTATAATATTGTTCTCATCGTTTATCATTTATTATCCAACAATGTTCAAAGCAAGCTTTCTTTTTTCCTAGGGAAATATTCAAAGCAAGTTTGTTACGAGGATTACGTTCCGCAGTGCTGAGTATCTTACATGCAGCTCGTAACGAAGAAAATGATATGTGTGGACCCACATTAGAAAGTGGTTACTAAATTATTTTGCCGAAATTTCTAGTATGCAACACAGAAGAACCTACTCTACAGTGATCTACAACGACTTATATTATTCTATTTTTTTGTGTAGTAGATAATTTGATGCGCGAGGTTCGCTCCAATTTTCAGATCATTTGAATATCTGAGTAGCTCTCATCAAAAAAGACAAATCAGGTCAGAACCGTGCATGAACAATAAACTCTTTTACAGACCCCAAATTTGTCTTTTTTGTTGAGAGCTACTCAGATGTCGAAATGGTTTGAAAATTGGAACGAACCTCACGCATCAAATTATCTACCACACAAAAAATTTGAATTTTTTTGAATTTTTCTAGTATTTGTTTTGAATTTTTTTTGTCAGCGCAGGTGCAGATGAGTCTGGGCTCAGAAATGAATTATCGATATAATCTTAAATATTGTAAGATTTATTTTTCGAAAAGGATCAAATATTTTAAGATGATGTAAAAAAAACAATTTGTCATTTCATCATTGGTACCGCATACTTCTCTCTTTCTCTTACATAGCATCCCTTGCAGAAATCTAGAGTTCGTTCGTCACAAAACACCATCTGGGGCTCCCAGACTACAAGTCTACAACCACACACCTGCTTATTAAACCAGAACATGACACCAACTCCCCTCCACGTACAATTAAACATCCAAACACTCAGTGGTAGTTGTTGAGCCTCCTGCAGTTCTTCCTGATCTCCCCCTTGGACCCGGTGAGCGGCGAGATGTTGCCCATGTTCACCATTGACTGGGCAAAGTGCTGGAAGAAGAGGTGCACGTCGTCGGCGTACGCCTTCACCAGCGCCGCCGTCTCGGCGCTCTTGGTCAGCAGCACCTCGTCGGAGCTCAGGAGGCCCCTGCCGGCGAGGATGTTCTTGAAGTAGAAGTTGTCGAACTTGGTGGAGCTGACGGCGTCGAGCGGAAAGAGGTTGTTGTCGCCGCCGGAGCGGGGGCAGCCCTGCCTCAGCTGCGCTGCGAAGGACACGTCCAGCGTGCTGTCGGCGAGGCCGTTGCCCGACTGGTTGTACAGCCTCTGCCGGAAGCTGGTGCAGCGGGACAGGCCGATGGTGTGGCCGCCCGAGAGCGCGACGACGTCCACGACGTTGAGGCCCAGGCGCTTGAACTTGGTGATGATGGTAGGGAGGGTGTTGTTGGGTGCTGGGATGTCGTTGTTGGAGCCCTGGATGCTCGCGCCCAGGGAGTCCCTCCGCCCGAGCGGCACCTCCCAGTACGGGCCACCGACCTGCAGTTTGATCAGGGTCAAAGAGTCACACATGCTGGCTGGGTTGGTCGACTTGTGCGAGGAGAGGAAAGGTGGCGAACATACGAGGATGGTGGAATCGCGGGCTGCGAGGGCGAGGATGTCAGCGCAGGAGACGGTGCCGGGGCAGGCGGTCTCGAGGGCCACCTTGATCTGGTCGACGACCTCGAACCCCCTGATGGAGTTTCTGTTGGGGTTGGACCCTTTCTCGCTAACGATGTTGGTGCTGTTGTCCAGCAGCACGGACGCGTCGCAGCCCTAGAAAAAGGAAGAGAGACATATTTGTGACAAGAACATTCCACAGAGGCAGCATTATTGTACATTGGATTAATCAATCACTCTCTCTTTGGAAAGAAGAAGGGAGCAATCATGGTATCGATGATGCCACCCAGACAAAAAAACAGTGCACTACCCACATGCGCTACGTTGGTAGTAGGATATAGCTTAATCAGCGTTTAACAGTAAGCCTAAAACCCGCAGTACAGATTCTTCCATGCTGCTGAGGAATGAGGATAACTTTTCCTATACCAATAGGTGAAAATTTGGACGTTGAGCTATGTGTTCCAACAGCTAGTTTAAATTAGCAAATAAAAGGCGCATCTTATGGTGCTCAAAGTATGGAGGTACCTTGACGAAGCAGTCATGGAAATGCAGCCTGACGAGGGAGGCGGCCATCCTGGTCTCCCTGGCCACGGCCTGCGCCACGATGGAGTGCACCATCTCCTTGGCCTTGGGGCACGAGTGGTCGTAGAACTGCGGGAACAGGCCGCCGTAACCCGGGTTGCCGACCACGGCGCCGGCGAGGAGCAACGGAGACACGAGGCAGAGCGCAACCAGGCAAACCATGGAGGTCGCCATTGATGGATGTATGCTTTGCACTACGTTGAGAAGAGAGCTGGTAGCTAGCTGCTGCTTGTGTGCTCCTGCACTTCTCTTGTTGTGGGTGGGTGGTGAGATGAAGTGAAGATGGAGTGGGTTTTTATAGCAGGCATGGGGATGGATGGAAGCGAAGAGGAGTGGTTTGGAGCAGAGGAGCCGCCGACACGGTGAGGTGCAGCAGCCGGCAGGGTTGTTAGGCATATCGAGTAGCTAGGCACTGTTGTCAACTGCTTCAGCAATAATTCTGCCATCAAGCAACTCCCAAGTCTTCAAAACTTACTCCCAAGCCAAGGCTTATGACTGCATGCTGCTAGTCTTACTTTTTTAGACTAGCCACAATGGAGCGTCTCCAAGATGAACCTTCCGTAAGCGTAGGTTGGATCATGCAATAGACCCCAGGGGAGTCGTGAGAGGTCTCACTTTAACTCTCCAACCATATTTAACTAGCAACGAGCAGAACGTGGCAATACAAAGGTAATTAATCAGAAATCATTGATAAGAAAGTAGGCGCGTATAGGCAAAAGTAGAGGTTTTTTGAGCTGAAAAGTAGAGGTTTTTGCTTCCAAACTAATGCTGCCACTTTTTGTTATAAGCAAATATGGTTACTTACAGGTTGGACGCGCGGTCCGCGTTATTGATTAATGCAGCTCCGTGTAGTGCATGCATGACTGTGTTGGCATGGCGGGTTTTCTTATTTTTTTGCTGGGGTGATCGATCGACCATTCAACCTACACCTTGTCCGGACTCGCGTACCGAATCCGGTCGGTCAAAGTGGATGATGTACCAACTCTGGATGACACGGGACACGCACGCTTGGCCTACGTACATGTCGCCAGGAGCAGGTTAGTTCCCGGAAGGACTCGTGAATCAACTCTTCTTCAAGGAAACAACGTGCATGCCTACATGTTGTTACCTGTTACACTGTTACAGTGAGCCACCGCACCCTGGACGTGGGGCAACATTTTTGATATTTTGCAAAAGGGACCCCTAGATTTTTGCAACTGGGTCGCCGCCCTCCTATCGACATCCACTTTAAGGATGTTTCTCAATGAATTTTCCGGTGCCCGATTTGTGAGAGAGTAGGTTCTTCTTTTTCCGGTTGGAGTTGGTGTATCCGTGACGATGCTCACATCTGTTACGGTTTCTTATAAACTATATTTCTCCCTTCTATAAAAATACGGTACGTTATTGGCGTACTCTCGAGAAAAAAGAAATTTCCGGTGCCCAGATCAAACATGGGAGGGGGCTGCGGCAACGTGACCCGCTGCCCCCTCTTCTCTTTGTCATAGTCCTTACACCGTTACACACATTTCAAAAAATATACATGACGGCCTTGCCTAATTTTTTCTCCTTTCCGATTCAAGTTCCACCATTCCTCGTGGGAAGAGAAATTCGGGGCAAAATTGTGAGTAATAGATAGCCAAACGGCAACGATGCCCCAAACTCCGTGAATGAAGTAGCAGCCGGCACGAAGTGCTCATTGGACTCGAATTCCATGGAGCAAAGTGCGCATACCTCTTCATGAGGTCTCCCACCGAACAACAAGGCAGTCAACGGTAAGGGCTTTCCGGTGGAGGTGAACAACAAGTTTTAATATTTGAAACATGGTAAAATTGTAAAACTTGTCAAAATGTATTCAAGAGTGGTATTGTTTGAAAGCCTTTGTCGCAAGGAACATAAATATGCAAGCGAAATATAAATTAGACTCCCAGTCCAAAAGATATGATGGAATTCAAACTTGTCATTTTTTATGTTCAAACAATGACATGTTAGAACCATTGTCTGTAGCATCCTGGATTAGACCAAACATCATTTTTGGAAATCTTGGGTCGGTCACTTACAAGGGGTGTGAAAGATTTTCAGCAAGAGCTCACAGGGCATCATCTAAGGCTCCCTTGCTTATTAAAAATAAATGCACAAACTCCAAATACAGTTCAACACACAAATCAAGCATCATTCTTTTAGCAACTCAGTGGAAATTGTTGAGCCTCCTGCAGTTCTTCCTGATCTCCCCTTGTGACCCAGTGAGTGGCGAGATGTTGCCCATGTTCACCATTGACTGGGCGAAGTGCTGGAAGAAGAGATGCACATCATTTGCATACGCCTTCACGAGCGCCGCCGTCTCGGCGCTCTTGGTGAGCAGGACCTCGTCCGAGCTGAGAAGGCCCCTGCCGGCAAGGATGTTCTTGAAGTAGAAGTTGTCGAACTTGGTGGAGGTGACGATGTCGAGCGGGAAGAGGTTGTCATCGCCACCAGAGCGTGGGCACCCCTGCCTCAGCTGAGCCGCGTAGGACACGTCCAGCGTGCTGTCGGCGAGGCCGTTGTCGGACTGGTTGTACAACCTCTGCCTGAAGCTGGTGCAGCGGGACAAGCCGATGGTGTGGCCACCTGAGAGGGCGACAACGTCGACGATGTTGAGGCCGAGGCGCTTGAACTTGGTGATGATGGTGGGAAGGGTGTTGTTTGGTGCTGGGATGTCATTGTTGGAGCCCTGGATGCTCGCGCCTAGAGAGTCCCTCCGCCCGAGTGGCACATCCCAGTAAGGGCCACCGACCTGCAGTTTTGTTTGGACCCCAAAGAATCAGACGCATGATTTTTTGTTGTTGTTCATTTTCACTCTATCCTTTGTTCCTTCATGTTTCTAAGCAGAATTACTAGTGTTGTTACTTACGAGGATGGTGGAGTCGCGTGCGGCGAGAGCGAGGATGTCGGCGCAGGAGACGGTGCCGGGGCAGGCGGTCTCAAGGGCGACCTTGATCTCATCGACGACCTCGAACCCCCTGATGGAGTTCTTATTGGGGTTGGACCCCTTCTCACTCACAATGTTTGTGCTGTTGTCCAGCAGGACAGAAGCGTCGCAACCCTACACTCAAAGCAAAAAAAGATATTGTTGGAAGATGTTCTTTTACTGAGGCAAACGGCTCATTATTTTCATTGGTTAGCGAGAAGCTTTTAGAACATAAAACCGGTGTAAAGCCACCGGATGACAAGACATATATATTGTGGGAAAATGATGGTTAAATAAGATAAAGTCCAAATATAGCAAGGAAAATTGTAGGTTAAAGCTCTTCATGTTGAGCAATGAGTTCGAACAATTAAATGCAGAAACAACTAGTAATAAATAAGATAAGATGCAAAGTAAAAACTATATAGGTACAGCACATATCGTCGTAGCTTTGTTGAAGCATGAAGTGTAAAGAACACTGCTACGCATGTAAAAAGAATGAACACTGCTACAGCCTAGAGGAATTGAGTAGAGCAGATATACCTTGACAAAGCAGTCATGGAAATGCAGCCTGACGAGGGACGCCGCCATCCTGGTCTCCCTGGCCACGGCCTGCGCCACAATGGAATGCACGATCTCCTTTGCCTTGGGGCACGAGTGATCGTAGAACTGTGGAAACAAACCGCCGTAGCCCGGGTTGCCGAGGACGGCGCCGGCGAGGAGCAGCGGAGACACGAGGCAGAGCGCAACCAGGCAAACCATGGAGGTCGCCATGGATTATCAATGCAGAAAAACTACTTTGCCTTGCACTACGTTGCAAGTGATGAGATAAGAGAGCTTCTAGCTTGTATTTGCTGGCTTCTGCTTCTCTTGTTGTGGGTGGTGAGATGAGGCGGGCATGGTCCTGTTTATATAGTGGTGGCATATGGAAAGGAAAGATGTGTGGAGTGGTTCGGGACGCTGAGTGGCAGCTAAGTTGTTCAAAAATAATCGAACGTAGCTAGTCACTGGTTTCAACTGCCATGCAATAATTCCTTCACCCAAAAGGTTTCAAGATTGGTCCGCCCTAGTGTTAACGTCTTTGTTTGATTTGGGAAACCAGCATCAGCTCTACCTATTCACTACGTGCAACGAAATCTCTTGCAAACACCTCTATTTACATGACATGCGGACTACTCATAAAAAGAACAACAATATCTAATGGGAAATGCTTGCCTTCAGCCGTGCGATCCGCTTCCTCCTCTGTGTGACACGTGTTCTTTGAGTGTCTCTTTCTGCAAAAAATAAAATAAAATCTGCAACATCTTGTGTGTTGCAAAATTGCACTCCGCAACCACATCCATGTTGCAAAAAAATGAAGACGGAAAAAACTGCAAATATTTTTTGCAACATCATCTACGTTGCAAAAATTTCTTCCACAACAACACCAATGTTATAAAAATAGTAAAGAAAATAAAACTGCAACATCACCTATGTTGCAAACTATTTTTGCAACATAAGATTTATTGCAAAGAATTCCGCAACATTTCAATAATGACGACAGTGTTAGACGCTGGATAGCTCTAACTGCGACTGAGGCGGCGGATCTTTTAAAAAGTTAAAAGATCCGCTGGCCGACGAGTAGCATGGCCCATATCTAACTGGCCACAATGGAAAAACAGAAATCCTCAAAATTAACCAATATATTTTTACGAGTATGCGAAGCTTGGGTACCATTTCATTGATAGAAAGAGTAGAAAAAAAATACATATTAGGTTACATAACATATCAAATACACTAGCAGGCGCGATTATGATGACCCGAAAGAGGGGGTGTCCCCCTCTTTCGGGTACCATTCCATTGATAGAAAGAGTAGAAAAAAAATACATGTTAGGTTACATAACATATCAAATACACTAGCAGGCGCGATTATGATGACCCGAAAGAGCCCCCCCCCCCCCCCCCCCCACACACACACAAAAGAGGTCCTAACTCTCTGGGATAATGTTGCTGATTTTGGTGGCACCAGCTCTAGCCCAACACATCGAGCGTCTTCCTGGATGGATTGCATCACTTGGTTGAGGGAGGGACGAGACTCATTGAAGATATATGCATTGCGGTGCTTCCAAATGTGCGTCTAACATGTACATATAAGTTATAACAATTGACACAACAAATTTCACATCAACAATCCAAAGCAACGAGAAGCGTATTGTTTGGGGCTCTATTTCTGAAACATATAAGTTAACCCAAGGTGTATGTTCATTCAATATGTATTTTTTTTCCCAAAAAGGGATGTACCCGGCCCGGCCTCTGCATCAACTGATGCACACGACTATTTCAACATAAAATATTGATAAATATGATATATTATTAATATTATTACATTCATATTTATAAACACCTACGATGGCAATTCTAGACAGTCTCGTGATACTTCTAGAAAACTTTGAGCTCGACTGTTTATGGTTACTGTTGTTGTTTTGAAGTTCATATTCTTAGTGTATGTGTGGTGTGTTGTATGCCAATCTTTGTAGCCTGGTAATCCCTAGCGGGGCTATATGGCGACCGTCTAAAAAAGTAATTGTCGATCAAAGTCTTATCTTAGTGAATTAAAAGGTGAATTAAATTTTGGAAAAATGGGAGTAATAAAGAGGAAAAAAAGTACTGTTTTTATTGTCTCAAAGGTTGAAATTTAGCGTACAATTGTCAGCTGGCCAGCCATAGATCTCTTACTTTTGTTGTTGTTGCTGTGGGAAGTAGTATCTCTCACTTTAAACCCAACCATATTTAAAGAATTTAGCCTTTCCAACACGTGCCAATATTTGAAACCAAGCTTCCAAAGTAATTAAGTAACTATAAGTAAACAAAGCGCTGGTAGCCAAAAGGAAAGGACAGTTTGCTTTCGAAGTAATCACTACTTTGGTTACACACGCAAACATGGTTACCGGTGGGACGCGGGTAATGATTAATGCAAATGCAGGACCCTGTGGGCATTGTGGGGTTTTGTTATGTTGATTTGGTGATCATGCAAACATTGCTGGGATTCAGGCATATATAATATCCTAGAATCATAACAAATCTAGGCTACGTGATGATGTACCAACTCTGTGGGACACGGCCGGGACGCGCGATGATTCATGTCGACAGCTGCAGGTTCCCGGAAGGACTTGCTTTAGTTAATGTATTATGTTTTGTGGCACAGTTGCAAGATGTTGTGTCAATACCCGCAAGCTTTCATTCATACCAATAAAATGATCAAAAAAAAAAAAACTAAAGAAGAACAGCTCAATCATCTCGATTTATTAAGCAACTAGCCACCTTATATATTCGCTTCATCTACTTTCTCGACTATCCTCAACGAGAGTTAAGAAAAGGAAAATGGCACCCACGCTCCTGCGACTCGCCGCTCCGGCGCCCGCAGCCACCGCCACCGCCGTCCCCCGCCCGCCGTCCCCCGCTTCTCCGTCCGCTGGTGGCTCGGGTGACTCGCTGCTGCTGCCACCGGGGTTCGATTCGCCCCCGCCGCGCCTGGGTTGGGCTGGATCCGGTCCGGATCTGGGTTTGCCTGCTCGGCCAGCCGCGCCTGCCGCCTCTGTGTCCTTTGTGCCTGAGACGCCGTCTGCGTTCTGGTGCCAGGCCGCTGATGCGGTGCGGGGTGCGGCCCAGCTGGCGGCCTCCCGCCGCGCGGTGGCTGAGGCATTCACTCCGTCCGCGAACCCGGGCTGGGTGCCTTCAAGTCTCTCGCCGCCCCGTGCTGATGTTGGGCGGTGCGCCCCCTCTCCACCGGGTCGCCTGACCGCGGAGTGGCAGGTGGTGAGGCCTTCGTTTTGGTGGCGCTCCTCACCGGCCATCCCTCCCCTGCATTCAAGGCGCCCGACGCTTCGGTCGCAAGATGCGTTCAATCGCCAGCGACCTCCGTCGCGTGCATTCAAGAGAAGGGGTGAATTACTCTGCTTCAACTGCCGGGGCACCGGCCACTTCGCCTGGGAGTGCAGAGACCCGCTGTGCTGCAATTACTGCGACCGGCAGGGCCACTTTGCTCGCGGGTGCTCGCTCCGGCTCCAGCAGCAGCCGATTCGTCATAATCCCCTTGTCCGCTCCCCCCTGTCGGCCCCTGCGCCCGTCGTCCCCCCCGCTTCCAGCTTCTGCGCCCACCAATTTGGCCGCCATCCTCCCGCCAGGCCCCCCGCCGCTCCCGGCCAACCGCGGCGCCATGCCACGCCTGGGTGACGCGGCCTCTCGTCCGACCGAGGGGCACGTGGTGCTCCTCTCCACCCCGACAATGGAGCTGCAGGCGGCCCTTCTCGCCTCCAACGCGGCCCTGATCTGGCTGGGGGGGGGACTGTTGGGGAACGTTGCAGAAAACAAAAATTTTCCTACGTTTTCACCAAGATCCATCTATGAGTTCATCTAGCAACGAGTGATCGGATGCATCTACATACCTTTGTAGATCGCGAGCGGAAGCGTTCAAAGAACGGGGATGAGGGAGTCGTACTCGTCGTGATCCAAATCACCGGAGATCCTAGCGCCGAACGGACGGCACCTCCGCGTTCAACACACGTACGGTCAGCGTGACGTCTCCTCCTTCTTGATCCAGTAAGGGGGAAGGAGAGGTTGATGAAGATCCAATAGCACGACGGCGTGGTGGTGGATACAGCAGTCACCGCAGCAGGGCTTCGCCGAGCTTCTGCGAGAGGGAGAGGTGTAGCAGGGGAGAGGGAGGCGCCAAGGCTTGAGGTGTGGCTGCCCTCCCTCCCCCCTTATATAGACCCCCTAGGGGGGTGCGTCGGCCCTAGGAGATGGGATCTCCTAGGGGGGACGGCGGCCAAGGGGGTGGAGTACCCCCCAAGGCAAGTGGAGACGCCCCCTCCCCTAGGGTTCCCAACCCTAGGCGCATGGGGGGCCCAAGGGGGGGGGCGCACCAGCCCACTAAGGGCTGGTTCCCCTCCCCACTTCAGCCCTTGGGGCCCTCCGGGATGGGTGGCCCCACCCGGTGGACCCCCAGGACCCATCCGGTGGTCCCGGTACAATACCGGTGACCCCGAAACTTTCCCGATGGCCGAAATAACACTTCCTATATATAATTCTTCACCTCCGGACCATTCCGGAACTTCTCGTGACGTCCAGGATCTCATCCGGGACTCCGAACAACTTTCGGATTACTGCATACTCATATCTATACAACCCTAGCGTCACCGAACCTTAAGTGTGTAGACCCTACGGGTTCGGGAGACAAGCAGACATGACCGAGACGACTCTCTGGTCAATAACCAACAGCGGGATCTGGATACCCATGTTGGCTCCCACATGCTCCTCGATGATCTCATCGGATGAACCACGATGTTGAGGACCTAATCAATCCCGTACTCAATTCCCTTTGTCAATCGGTACGTTACTTGCCCGAGACTCGATCATCGGTATCCCAATACCTCGTTCAGTCTCGTTACCGGCAAGTCACTTTACTCGTACCGTAATGCATGATCCCGTGATCAACCACTTGATCACATTGAGCTCATTATGATGATGCATTACCGAGTGGGCCCAGAGATACCTCTCCATCATACGGAGTGACAAATCCCAGTCTCGATTCGTGCTAACCCAACAAACACTTTCGGAGATACCTGTAATGTACCTTTATAGTCACCCAGTTACGTTGTGACGTTTGGCACACCCAAGGCACTCCTACGGCATCCGGGAGTTGCACAATCTCATGGTCTAAGGAAATGATACTTGACATCCAGAAAAGCTACAGCAAACGAACTACACGATCTTTGTGCTATGCTTAGGTTTGGGTCTTGTCCATCACATCATTCTCCTAATGATGTGATCCCATTATCAATGACATCCCCATGTCCATAGCCAGGAAACCATGACTATTTGTTGATCAATGAGCTAGTCAACTAGAGGCTCACTAGGGACACATTGTGGTCTATCTATTCACACATGTATTACGATTTCCGGATAATACAATTATAGCATGAATAATAGACAATTATCATGAACAAGGAAATATAATAATCATTTTATTATTGCCTCTAGGGCATATTTCCAACAGTCTCCCACTTGCACTAGAGTCAATCATCTAGTTACATTGTGATGAATCGAACACCCATGGAATTCTGGTGTTGATCATGTTTTGCTCTAGGGAGAGGTTTAGTCAACGGATCTGCTACATTCAGGTCAGTATGTACTTTACAAATCTCTATGTCTCCATTTTGAACACTTTCACGAATGGAGTTGAAGCGACGCTTGATATGCCTGGTCTTCCTGTGAAACCTGGGCTCCTTGGCAAGGGAAATAGCTCCAGTGTTGTCACAGAAGAGAGTCATTGGGCCCGACGCATTGGGTATGACTCCTAGGTCGGTAATGAACTCCTTCACCCAGACTGCTTCGTGTGCTGCCTCCGAGGCTGCCATGTACTCCGCTTTACATGTAGATCCCGCCACAACGCTTTGCTTGCAACCGCACCAGCTTACTGCCCCACCATTCACAATATACACGTATCCGGTTTGTGACTTAGAGTCATCCAGATCTGTGTCGAAGCTAGCGTCGACGTAACCCTTTACGACGAGCTCTTCGTCACCTCCATAAACGAGAAACATTTCCTTAGTCCTTTTCAGGTACTTCAGGATATTCTTGACCGCTGTCCAGTGTTCCTTGCCGGGATTACTTTGGTACCTACCTACCAAACTTACGGCAAGGTTTACATCAGGTCTGGTACACAACATGGCATACATAATAGACCCTATGGCTGAGGCATAGGGGATGACACTCATCTCTTCTATATCTTCTGCCGTGGTCGGACATTGAGCTAAGCTCAATTTCACACCTTGCAACACAGGCAAGAATCCCTTCTTAGACTGATCCATATTGAACTTCTTCAATATCTTATCAAGGTATGTGCTTTATGAAAGACCTATGAGGCGTCTTGATCTATCTCTATAGATCTTGATGCCTAATATATAAGCAGCTTCTCCAAGGTCCTTCATTGAAAAACTCTTATTCAAGTAGGCCTTAATGCTGTCCAAAAGCTCTATATCATTTCCCATCAAAAGTATGTCATCTACATATAATATGAGAAATGCTACAGAGCTCCCACTCACTTTCTTGTAAACGCAGGCTTCTCCATAACTCTGCATAAACCCAAACACTTTGATCATCTCATCAAAGCGAATGTTCCAACTCCGAGATGCTTGCACCAGCCCATAAATCGAGCGTTGGAGCTTGCACACCTTGTCAGCATTCTTAGGATCGACAAAACCTTCCGGCTGCATCATATACAATTCTTCCTTAAGGAAACCATTAAGGAATGCCGTTTTGACGTCCATTTGCCATATCTCATAATCATAGAATGTGGCAATTGCTAACATGATTCGGACGGACTTCAGCTTTGCTACAGGTGAGAAAGTCTCATCGTAGTCAACCCCTTGAACTTGTCGATAACCCTTAGCGACAAGCCGAGCTTTATAGATGGTCACATTACCATCCGCGTCTGTCTTCTTCTTAAAGATCCATTTATTTTCTATGGCTCGCCGATCAACGGGCAAGTCAGTCAAAGTCCATACTTCGTTTTCATACATGGATCCTATCTCGGATTTCATGGCTTCCAGCCATTTGTCGGAATCCGGGCCTGCCATCGCTTCTTCATAGTTTGAAGGTTCACCGTTGTCTAACAACATGATTTCCAAGACAGGGTTGCCGTACCACTCTGGCGCGGAACGTGTCCTTGTGGACCTTCGAAGTTCAGTAGGAGCTTGATCAGAAGTATCTTGATCATCATCATTAACTTCCTCTCTAATTGGTGCAGGCACCACAGGAACATTTTCCTGAGCTGCGCTACTCTCTGCTTCAAGAGGCAGTACTTCATCAAGCTCTACTTTCCTCCCACTTACTTCTTTCGAGAGAAACTCCTTCTCTAGAAAGGATCCATTCTTGGCAACAAAGATCTTGCCTTCGGATCTGAGGTAGAAGGTATACCCAATAGTTTCTTTAGGGTATCCTATGAAGACGCATTTTTCCGACTTGGGTTCGAGCTTTTCAGGTTGAAGTTTCTTGACATAAGCATCGCATCCCCAAACTTTTAGAAATGACAGCTTAGGTTTCTTCCCAAACCATAATTCATACGGTGTCGTCTCAACGATTTCGACGGTGCCCTATTTAAAGTGAATGCGGCAGTCTCTAAAGCATAGCCCCAAAATGATAGCGGTAAATCGATAAGAGACATCATAGATCGCACCATATCTAATAGAGTGCGATTACGACGTTCGGACACACCATTACGCTGAGGTATTCCAGGCGGCGTCAGTTGCGAAACTATTCCACATTTTCTTAAGTGTGTGCCAAATTCGTGACTCAAGTATTCTCCCCCACGATCTGATCGCAAGAACTTGATTTTCCTGTCACGTTGATTCTCAACCTCACTCTGAAATTCCTTGAACTTTTCAAAGGTCTCAGACTTATGTTTCATTAAGTAGACATACCCATATCTACTCAAGTCATCAGTGAGGGTGAGAACATAACGATAGCCACCGCGAGCCTCAACGCTCATTGGACCACACACATCAGTATGTATGATTTCCAATAAGTTGGTTGCTCGCTCCATTGTTCCTGAGAACGGAGTCTTGGTCATTTTACCCATGAGGCATGGTTCGCACATGTCAAATGATCCGTAATCAAGAGACTCTAAAAGTCCATCTGCATGGAGCTTCTTCATGCGTTTGACACCTATGTGACCAAGGCGGCAGTGCCACAAGTATGTGGGACTATCATTATCAACCTTACATCTTTTGGTATTCACACTATGAACATGTGTAGCATTACGCTCGAGATTCATCAAGAATAAACCATTCACCATCGGAGCATGACCATAAAACATATCTCTCATATAAATAGAACAACCATTATTCTCGGATTTAAATGAGTAGCCATCTCGTATTAAACGAGATCCTGATACAATGTTCATGCTCAAAGCTGGCACTAAATAACAATTATTAAGGTTTAAAACTAATCCCGTAGGTAAATGTAGAGGTAGCGTGCCGACGGCGATCACATCGACCTTGGAACCATTCCCGACGTGCATTGTCACCTCGTCCTTCGCCAGTCTCTGCTTATTCCGCAGCTCCTGTTTTGAGTTACAAATGTGAGCAACCACACCGGTATCAAATACCCAGGAGCTACTACGAGTACTGGTAAGGTACACATCAATTACATGTATATCACATATACCTTTCGTGATGCCGGCCTTCTTGTCCGCTAAGTATTTGGGGCAGTTCCGCTTCCAGTGACCACTTCCCTTGCAATAAAAACACTCAGTCTCGGGCTTGGGTCCATTCTTTGGCTTCTTCCCGGCAGCTTGCTTACCGGGCGCGGCAACTCCCTTGCCGTCCTTCTTGAAGTTCTTCTTACCCTTGCCTTTCTTGAACTTAGTGGTTTTATTCACCATCAACACTTGATGTTCCTTTTTGACTTCTACCTCTGCTGATTTCAGCATTGCAAATACTTCAGGAATGGTCTTTTCCATCCCCTGCATATTGAAGTTCATCACAAAGCTCTTGTAGCTTGGTGGAAGCGACTGGAGGATTCTGTCAATGACCGCGTCATCCGGGAGATTAACTCCCAGCTGAGTCAAGCGGTTATGTAACCCAGACATTGTGAGTATGTGCTCACTGACAGAACTATTTTCCTCCATCTTACAGCTGAATAACTCATCGGAGACTTCATATCTCTCGACCCGGGCATGAGCTTGGAAAACCATTTTCAGCTCTTCGAACATCTCATATGCTCCGTGTCGCTCAAAACGCTTTTGGAGCCCCGGTTCTAAGCTGTAAAGCATGCTGCACTGAACGAGGGAGTAATCATCAGCACGTGTCTGCCAAGCGTTCATAACGTCTTGGTTCTGTGGGACGGGTGCGTCACCTAGCGGTGCTTCTAGGACATAATCTTTCTTGGCAGCTATGAGGATGATCCTCAGGTTCCGGACCCAGTCCGTATAGTTGCTGCCATCGTCTTTCAGCTTGGTTTTCTCTAGGAACGCGTTGAAGTTGAGGACAACGTTGGCCATTTGATCTACAAGACATATTGTAAAGATTTTAGACTAAGTTCATGATAATTAAGTTCATCTAATCAAATTATTCAATGAACTCCCACTTAGATAGACATCCCTCCAGTCATCTAAGTATAACATGATTCGAGTTGACTAGGCCGTGTCTGATCATCACGTGAGACGGACTAGTCAACATCGGTGAACATCTTCATGTTGATCGTATCTTCTATACGACTCATGCTCGACCTTTCGGTCTTCTGTGTTCCGAGGCCATGTCTGTACATGCTAGGCTCGTCAAGTCAACCTAAGTGTTTGCATGTGTAAATCTGTCTTACACCCGTTGTATGTGAATGTTGGAATCTATCACACCCGATCATCACGTGGTGCTTCGAAACAACAAACTGTCGCAACGGCGCACAGTTAGGGGAAACACTTTCTTGAAATTATTATGAGGGATCATCTTATTTACTACCGTCGTTCTAAGTAAACAAGATGCAAAAACATGATAAACATCTCATCCAATCAAATAATAGTGACATGATATGGCCAATATCATATAGCTCATGTGATCTCCATCTTGGGGCTCCATGATCATCTTGTCACCGGCATGACACCATGATCTCCATCATCGTGTCTCCATGAATTTGCTCGCCAACTATTACTTCTACTACTATGGCTAACACGTTTAGCAATAAAGTAAAGTAATTTACATGGTGTTTCTCAATGACACGCAGGTCATACAAAAAATAAAGACAACTCCTATGGCTCCTGCCGGTTGTCATACTCATCGACATGCAAGTCGTGATTCCTATTACAAGAACATGATCTCATACATCACATATATCATTCATCATTTATCACAACTTTGGCCATATCACATCACAAAACACTTGCTGCAAAAACAAGTTAGACGTCCTCTAATTATTGTTGCAAGTTTTACGTGGCTGCAAGAGGGTTCTAGCAAGAACGTTTTCTTACCTACGTTAAAGGCACAGCGTGATTTGTCAACTTCTATTTACCCTTCATAAGGACCCTTTTTGTCGAATCCGCTCCAACTAAAGTGGGAGAGACATACACTCGCCAGCCACCTTATGCAACTAGTGCATGTCAGTCGGTGGAACCGGTCTCACGTAAGCGTACGCGTAAGGTTGGTCCGGGCCGCTTCATCCCACAATACCGTTGAAGAAAAATAAGACTAGTAGCGGCAAGAAAGTTGACAACATCTACGCCCACAACAAATTGTGTTCTACTCGTGCAAAGAGAACTACGCATAGACCTAGCTCTGATACCACTGTTGGGGAACGTTGCAGAAAACAAAAATTTTCCTACGTTTTCACCAAGATCCATCTATGAGTTCATCTAGCAACGAGTGATCGGATGCATCTACAAACCTTTGTATATCACAAGCGGAAGCGTTCAAAGAACGGGGATGAGGGAGTCGTACTCGTCGTGATCCAAATCACCGGAGATCCTAGCGCTGAACAGACGGCACCTCCGCGTTCAACACACGTACGGTCAGCGTGACGTCTCCTCCTTCTTGATCCAGCAAGGGGGAAGGAGAGGTTGATGAAGATCCAGCAGCACGACGGCGTGGTGGTGGATACATCAGTCACCGCAGCAGGGCTTCGCCGAGCTTCTACGAGAGGGAGAGGTGTAGCAGGGGAGAGGGAGGCGCCAAGGCTTGAGGTGTGGCTGCCCTCCCTCCCCCCCTTATATAGACCCCCCAAGGGGTGCGTCGGCCCTAGGAGATGGGATCTCCTAGGGGGGGCGGCGGCCAAGGGGGTGGAGTACCCCCCCAAGGCAAGTGGAGGCGCCCCCTCCCCTAGGGTTCCCAACCCTAGGCGCATGGGGGGCCCAAGGGGGGGGCGCACCAGCCCACTAAGGGCTGGTTCCCCTCCCCACTTCAGCCCTTGGGGCCCTTCGGGATGGGTGGCCCCACCCGGTGGACCCCCAGGACCCATCCGGTGGTCCCGGTACAATACCGGTGACCCCGAAACTTTCCCGATGGCCGAAATAACACTTCCTATATATAATTCTTCCGGACCATTCCGGAACTTCTCGTGACGTCCAGGATCTCATCCGGGACTCCGAACAACTTTCGGATTACTGCATACTCATATCTATACAACCCTAGCGTCACCGAACCTTAAGTGTGTAGACCCTACGGGTTCGGGAGACAAGCAGACATGACCGAGACGACTCTCTGGTCAATAACCAACAGCGAGATCTGGATACCCATGTTGGCTCCCACATGCTCCTCGATGATCTCATCGGATGAACCACGATATCGAGGACCTAATCAATCCCGTACTCAATTCCCTTTGTCAATCGGTATGTTACTTGCCCGAGACTCGATCGTCGGTATCCCAATACCTCGTTCAGTCTCGTTACCGGAAAGTCACTTTACTCGTACCGTAATGCATGATCCCGTGATCAACCACTTGATCACATTGAGCTCATTACGATGATGCATTACCGAGTGGGCCCAAAGATACCTCTCCGTCATACGGAGTGACAAATCCTAGTCTCGATTCGTGCCAACCCAACAGACACTTTCAGAGATACCTGTAATATACCTTTATAGTCACCCAGTTACGTTGTGACATTTGGCACACCCAAGGCACTCCTACGGCATCTGGGAGTTGCACAATCTCATGGTCTAAGGAAATGATACTTGACATCCAGAAAAGCTACAGCAAACGAACTACACGATCTTTGTGCTATGCTTAGGTTTGGGTCTTGTCCATCACATCATTCTCCTAATGATGTGATCCCGTTATCAATGACATCCCCATGTCCATAGCCAGGAAACCATGACTATCTGTTGATCAACGAGCTAGTCAACTAGAGGCTCACTAGGGACACATTGTGGTCTATGTATTCACACATGTATTACGATTTCCGGATAATACAATTATAGCATGAATAATAGACAATTATCATGAACAAGGAAATATAATAATCATTTTATTATTGCCTCTAGGGAATATTTCCAACAGGGACCGGCCGCAGGTCAATGCGGAGTAAATTGCGCGCGCCATCGAGGCAGAGACCAACATCGCCAGGGGCTACTTCAACGACGTCCCGTTCTTCCCGGAGGACTTCCTGGTCACCTTCCGGCACCCCCACCACCGCGACGAGCTCACCACCAGGGGCCGCTTCCCGCACCGCAACCTCGACATCCATGCCACCAAGTGGCGTGCCAACGCCCACTCCAAGGTCGCCAAGATGGACTACCACGTCCATCTCTGCTTGGAGAATGTTCCCCTGCACGCTTGGGGAGAGGAGGAGATCGCCAAGACCCTAGGCAAGAACACCATTCTACACTACTTCGACATCGCTACTCTGCAGAAGGAGGATGCCTCGATGATGAGCCTATGGGCCTGGACTACCAATCCGTCGGCCATCCCCAAGGTGATGTGGTCCACCATCGTCGACAGGCCTGGCCAACAGCCTATCGGCAGCGCCACCCCTGCTGGGCCGGGGCTGGAGGACAGGGTGCTGATCCACCTTGAGCTGATCCAGGACTTCAGCCCGGACGCCGCCGGCAACATCCCGAGGAACGCCCAACGCCACCCCCTCGACTGGACCAAGGGCGTCATCGACGGCGAGCGGTAGACAAGGGAGAGCCACAACTCCCATGCTGCCCGAGGGCGGGCCAGCGGCGTGATGATGATCATGAGGACCACGACGACCACCGCGGCAGGCAGGGTGACCGCGGCCTATCCTGGGCGGGCAGGATCTTCCGGAGCAGATCCCGAGCGGATGGCAACAAGCGAGAAGATGGAGGGCGGCGCAATGAGCAGCGCCGCCGTGATGATCGTCATGGAGATCGGCACGACAGGCGAGACGGGAGGCGCAGGCAAAGCGGGTCGGAGCCGTCGCCGGCGCTCCTGGACGGGTCGGGTGCTACTAGCAACGCGTTGGTGCGGGCGACTGAGGGCATGCAGATCGTGGACGTTGCGGTGCCTCCGCCTGTGCGTGGCCGTTCCCGCGTTCGTCACCCCTCGCCACGCTCCGAACGGAACCGCTCCAACGACAACCTGACGCCATAGGCTTCTCCACCGCTGTCCCCTACGTCGATGCTGCCGTCCTCGTCAAGTTCAAGGCGCGATGATGCCCGCTCTGCTGCCAGGGACACGGCAGTGGCGGTCAGGGTGGAGGGGGCTAGTGCGCTGGTGGCCGGTTTGTGCTCTCCTCTGCGGCTGTCGCTCCCAACACCACCGTTGCCGCGCGCTGCTGGGTTCTCACCATCGCCAACTCCACCAATCTTCCCAAGCAGGACCCCTCCTAGAACCCCGCTCGCTGCTGGCGGGGTGACTGCGGTGGCCGCGCCAATGGAGGCCCTTTTCTGGGAGCGGGAACGGACTCTACTTCCGACTCCTCAGTCTTCCCCGGTC
Source organism: Triticum urartu (assembly GCF_056163025.1). Taxonomy (NCBI): domain Eukaryota; kingdom Viridiplantae; phylum Streptophyta; class Magnoliopsida; order Poales; family Poaceae; genus Triticum; species Triticum urartu. The sequence continues at coordinate 206,431,611 of NC_141875.1, forward strand.
AAGGCACCAACAAGGAGACGCAAAACGTTGGCCGGGGTTGCTATCACATCCCAGGGTGGGGGATTCTCGCTTCGTCGTACCAGTGCCCGCGTTCAGACGCGCAAGGTGGGCTTCGCCACCTCCATGGCAAAGGAAGCGCAGGGGCTGGTCTGCCGCACTATTGGCATCATCCGCAACGGCGAAGACGTCACCGCCCGGGCTCTCGACCAATTTGAGCGCCAGTTCAAGGATCAGCTGCCTGAGAATGTCATGACTGCTCTCCGTGGCCTCTTCAAGATCGACAACGCGCATGCTGCTGCGATGGAGGAGGCCCTCATTGGTCATGGGGGCGCAGCAACACTGGACCATGAGGAGGAGGTGCAATCCAGCACATAGGTTGTGTTCGTTTGTTGTGCTGTCAGGGTCTCTAGTTTATCATGTTAGGACAACCAATTAACTTTCTTAGTTGGAATGTAAGGGGATTAAACTGTCCCAAACTGACGGGCCACTGTTCATGAGACTATCGCTGCAACTTCGTGTCATTTGGCTTGTTTACAGGAGACCAAACTTGAGGTGTTGGACCAGTTTACGGCTTCCTTCCTGGGAGGGGCCAGGCTCAAAAGCTTTGCCCACCGGCCGACACTGGGCACTAGGGGCGGCATCCTGCTGCTTTGGGATGACGGCGTTGTGGTTGTGTCTGATATTGTGCTCTCGGTGTACTGCCTATCGGCCACAGTCCTCATCCGCGAGTCTGGGGTCTCCTTCAAGATCACGGCGGTCTATGGCCCTACTGCTTCTTCTTGCAAAAACGCCTTCTTCGCGGAGCTCCTGGCTCAAAAGCCACCTCCAGGGACCAAATGGCTTGCTCTGGGTGACTTCAACCAAATACAACGCGCGCGCGACAAGAATAAGCGGAACATCAACCATGGCCGCATCAACCGGTTTCGTAACACCCTCCACGCATGCGAACTCAGCGAGATACACCTGCAAAATCGTCGTTTCACTTGGAGCAACGAGCGAGACAACCCCACCCTTTGCAAGCTCGATTCATTTTTCTGCAACGCGTTGGGATCTTGCCTTTGGCACCCACGTGCTGCATGCTCTTTCCACTTCACTTTCGGACCACTGCCCTCTCCTTCTCGCGGATGATAGTGGACCAAGAAGACCGCGTTGCTTCAAGTTTGAGAATTTTTGGATGTCCATGCCGGGCTTCCAGGAGGTGGTGGACAAGGCTTGGAGCGAGGTGTGCCCTCATGTGGAGCCGTACCTGCGACTCTTCCACAAGATGAAAAAAGTTAGTGTCAGGCTAGCGGAGTGGAGTCGAAAACTTTTCTCGAAGGAGAAGCTTCACTTGCATGTGGCCCTCTTGGTGATACTCCGCCTTGACGTCGCCCAAGAAGACTGGGAGCTCTCGCCTGGGGAGAAAGACTTGAGGGCAAAGCTAAAGAGAAGAGTGGTCAGTCTTGCAGTCCTTGAGCGGGCGAGGAGAAAGCAATGCTCTAGGATTTCAAACTTAAAGGAGGGAGACGCCAACACCAAGTTTTTCCATCGAAGGGTGAATGCACGCCGGAGAAAGAACCACATCCATAGAATTAAGCATAACGGTGGCTGGGTCACTGGACATGAGCAGAAGGAGGCCTTGATGCACGAGCATTTCACCAGCGTGATGGGGCGTGGGACTCCCTATCCCGTGGACTTCAACTGGGACGCTCTCGACTTTGGTAATCATGACCTCTCCGACCTCGACATCCCCATATCTGAGGAGGAAGTGAGAGCTGCCATCAATGAGATGCCCAATGATAAAGCGCCCGGCCCGAACGGTTTCACTGGAATTTTTTTCAAGAAATGTTGGCTCACTATCAAGACTGACATCATGCAAGCCATCCACTCCTTCAACAATTTGCATTCGGCAAACCTACACTGGCTCAACGCTACGAACATCGTGCTTCTCCCCAAAAAAGATGGGGCGGAAGAGATAGCTGACTACAGACCTATAAGCCTCATCCATGCCATCCCCAAGATCATCGCGAAGGTCCTTTCTCTACGGCTTGGCCCTCACATGCACGTCCTCATCTCCAGCGCGTAGAGTGCCTTCATCAAGAGGAGATGCATCCATGACAACTTTATGTATGTGAGGGGCCTTGCCCGCCGCCTCCATAAAAGCAGAACTCCAGCACTGCTATTCAAGCTCGACATCCGCAAGGCGTTTGACTCCGTCAAGTGGGAGTACATTATTGACCTCCTGCAGCGGAGGGAATTTCCTCCGCGCTTTCGGGAGTGGATCACGGCCTTGCTTCGTTCATCTTCCCCGCGAATCCTCCTCAACGGGGTCCCAGGACCTATTATCAGGTATGGTCGCGGCATTCGGCAGGGAGATCCGATCTCTCCTCTGCTCTTTGTCATTGCCATCGACCCTTTGCAGCAAATTCTCGACCTCGCGACCCGTCGTGGACTTTTACACAAGCTTCGAGGGCGTCGTGCCATTCTCCGCACATCCCTATATGCCGACGACGCGGCGGTCTTCATGGCTCCTATTAAGGAAGATATCGACAACTTCGCTCAGATCCTAAACTACTTTGGCCAGGTCACGGGCCTCTGCATAAACTTCCAGAAAAGCTCGGTCGTCCCAATTCGATGTAGAGACATCAACCTCGACCACATCCTAGCAGCCTTGCCGGCCTCCCGCGCAACTTTCCCCATCAAGTACTTGGGGCTACCTTTATCGGTTCGGCAGCTGAGGCGAGGCGAGTTCCAATTCCTTGAGGACAAAGTGGCGGCCAGGCTGGTGCCGTGGGACGGAGAGAATATTACCGCCATTGGGCGCGGGGCGCTTGTCAAGTCCGTGCTAACCTCTCAGGTCATTTACCACATCATCGCCCTTTGGCCTCCATCGGGCACCCTGCTGAACATCACAAAATTGGAGAGGGCATTCCTATGGGCGGGCTCTAATAAGACAACTAGGGCCAAGTGTAAGGTTAACTGGGGATCAGTCTGTCAGCCGACTGACCTCGGAGGGCTTTGTCCTGGACTTGGCTAAGTTTGCGAGAGCCCTTCGGCTTAGATGGTTGTGGTTCGAGTGGACTGAACCTTCCAAGACGTGGATTGGAATGGACAACCCTTGTGATGAGCTTGACCGTGATCTATTCTATGCCTCGACGCGCATAACCATTGGCAACGGGGCATGCACTCCATTTTGGGACTCCCCATGGGTTAATGGCGAGAAACCTTCCATCATAGCACCTCTCATCTTCGAGGCTTCCACGAGGAAGAAATGGAAGGTACAGGAGGCCATGCATGCGGGCGCGTGGCTGTCCAAAATCAAGCTCCCCAACAACTGGACAATGGAGCACATCCGACAGCTTGTCACGCTTTGGGCTCGGCTGAGGGCCATCCCCCTCGCGGTGGACGCCGAGGACACCATCACCTGGAAGCATACTGCCAGCGGAATCTACTCCGCCACATCCGCGTACAGTGCGCAACTCCTTGGGTTGGTCAGCTCGCCCATGGAATTCGCCGTTAGCATGGGCTCCCCCTAAGATGAAATTCTTTGCTTGGCTGGCAATCCAAAACCGAGTCTGGACGATAGATAGATTGGAGAGGAGAGGGTGGCCGAACTGCGGCCTATGTCCACTCTGCAAGCAGACGTTGGAATCGGTGAGCCACATCTTCTTCAAGTGTCGGTACTCCATTAGACTGTGGGGCATGATCAAAGGCTGGCTCAAACTCGACTACCTCGACATCTCCTCCTGGATCACGATGCGTTCCATCAAGGACTGGTGGCTCAACATGTCCAACTCCAGCATGCCCAACCGAAAGGCGATGGCTTCTCTTGCTATGCTAACCTGCTGGACCATTTGGTGCGAGAGAAATGCACGGGTGTTTCGTCACAAATCCACGCTTCCGTCTGTATTGTTCTCCAACATTAAGAGTGACGCCAACCTTTGGGTAATTGCGGGTGCTAAGCACTTGGGTCAAATCATGCCGGAAGAGTAGCGGCTTTGTAATATTTTCTTTCGCTTTTCTTGTAAAAGCAACTCTAAACTCCTTCTTAATTAATGGATGAGGCAAAGCTTTTGCCTCCGTTTTGAAAAAAAACTTTCTCGACTAATACTGAGAAGTCGAGAAAGAGGAAAGGTGAGTCGTCCTGTCATCGCTAGTAAAAAGTAGGCAACATCCGGATCACAATTGCACATAATTGAAAAAGATCCTCAAGAAGGCAAAACACTCCAGTTTAATCATGATACAAAAAAGCCAGTATGCCACCGCAGAAAAAAGAAGCAAAAACCTACTACAAGTGCACCACAACGTTGAAGAAAATTAGATGATACCTCGCACGTTGTTGCGGGAATATTTTACAACATATTTCAATGTGATTCAATGTATGAAATATAAATATTTGAAGTAGTAATTATAAAAGGCTAAAACTAAAAATACATATAATTTATTATGTTTTAGACTATATAGTTGTAAAATATTTATCAAATATAAATAACATAATAGAATGAAAATCCTCATGTAGTTTTTTTCATGCATGTTTCATGATGAAGTGGCATGCTTATATGTTGAGAAACATATGGTAGTGGAGGTGGGGCTTTTTCTCATGCATGTTGTCTGATGATGTGGCATGCTTGCATGTTGAGAGAAATAGTCAATGGAGGCTAGCTATTTAGTATAGATGTATGTTGTCGATGTTGTGACATGCTTGCATGTTGAGAAAAATAGTTAATGAGGGCTAGCTATTTAGATAGAAGATACGGCTAACCAGGAAAAAAAGATTCGGTTTTTTAGGGAAAAAAGGATTAGTGGTGAACGAATTAGAGATTAGAGAGGACCCACCCAACTCTGTCGAAGCCGTTGTATTTGTCCGCTTCTTCCAGCCGGGCCTTTTCACCTGCCCCCGCCGGCCCGCCGGCAACTGCGCATGGAACCTAGAGAACGGCTTGACTTTGCGATTCAAATATCTTCATGATGTTTATCTAGTGTATGTTTTGCTAAAGAATTTATTGAAATTCTCTATATAGTTCTTTAGGTCAAGACCCATAATCTTCGACAACATATATTGTATTTCTTCTCTCTTTGACAACTGTGGTGTCGTCGCTTGCGTTAAGAGATGATTTAGTCACAGACCATCTCCTATTTTTAGGATCATTATTGACCCTTCCTTCTTTTTTTTTTGAGAGAGAAGGGAGCATTATTGAGCTAGTACGGTGGAGCAGCTTAGCTACATTTGTGCTACGAAGATAACGAATGGACAGCAATTAGTGCTCTCTATCAAACCCTTTGGTTTGACAGCGATATATTATATGCATGGTCAATTGTTCGTTTCCATGATTCACCAAAAACACACTCCTGAGTGCTTTACTACCTACTAGATCAGCAATACCAAAGTATGGCGTGTGGGTAAGTATTTCACAGGGTGTATCTGCACGCTGTAATTAAAAACAGAAATATTTATAGAAGTGTTGAAGCAATACTAGCTATGGTCAGCTGTGAACCAACAACTTCTATGCCAAAAATTTCCATTAATTTTGGGTTAGAGGCTCATATTTAGTGTACTTTGGTTTATATACTCAGGTGATTATGCAAGAATATATGGTGATTTGGGGGACACAGATTTTTGGCTCTTGGTGCCCGTGAACCCTGTATGAATAATAAAATTTAAAAATTACCAAGAAAAAATCAAAATATTCTGAAAATTCAGGGTATCAAATCTGGTCGATCATTCTACTCATGTTTGAAGTTTCGTGAAGAAATGTCGTCCGTGGTATTCTCAGCGGATAAGCCAAAAATTCGACTGTATAGAAAAAAATGTGTGAATGCATCATAGGTTGGACTATATTTTCTTCACTAAGAATACCACGGATGTCGTTTCTTCACAAAACTTTGCACATGATTAGAATGATCGACCATGTTTGATACCGCAATATTTCAGCATTTTTATTTTCCTGGTTAATTTTTTGATTTTACTAATCTTATGAGACAAAGTAGTACGTTCTACCTCCATCCCTATTATTTGGGCCCCCCTCATATTTTGGGTTAGACTTTAACCATCTATATATGACCATTAAAATATAAAGTATATGCTACAAAAAAATACATTGTTGGATTTGTATTCGAAAGAGTTTTTCAACGGTATAATTTTTATGAGATATATTTTATATTTTATTAGTTCAATTTATAGGTCAAACTTTAACCTAAAATAGGAGGGGGCTGCCAGGAAAATACACCTTGGTTGCTGGTTGTAGATACACCCTATATGGGTAAATTTTATTTACAAAAAAGTCAAATAATAAATACAAAAAGTCAAATAAGTTTAGATTTTTTTGGAATAAATGTGACTTTCTTTTGCACTAGTATATAAATTTTCACAAATAAGAACCTAGCGTTGACTCCAGGGCAAAAACTCAATTTTTTTTGTTATTATAGGCAATATTCACACTATTTTGACTGATTTTTTTGTTTTTTTAAGAAGTCGACATGGGCTTTTCTTTTTGTGGAATTTTCTTTACAGGTACTGTGCAATGGAAGGTCAAGTTTATTTCAAAAATATATTTAGATTTTTTTGACTTTTTATTTAAATTACTATTTTTTCATATAGGATGTATATATATTAGTGTGGGCCATAGGCCAAAGATCCGCCTCCGGGCCTGCCAAACCCTACTATGTACTACCTAAAATAGGTGTGCCGCCATATATACTCCCCCGTTCTTAAATATTTGTCTTTCTAGAAATTTTAACAAGTGACCACATACGGAACAAAATGAGTGAATCTACACTTTAAAATATGTCTATATACATCCATATGTGGTAGTTTATTTGAAATCTCTAAAACAAATATTTAGAAATGGAGGAAGTAGAAGTTAATTAGCCTAGGAACAGTTGAACACCACGCCGGCGGACAGGGATCAGGTGACATGCACCTTTGCATGTCACCGTGTGACTTGCGGCTTAAATTCATATTTAAATATTGTAAAAAAATCTAAAAAAATCATGCATGTTCATAGCACATATTAAAATAATCCTTAAAGAATTCAGATCAAAATTCGAAACATACATCAAGAAGCAAAAAAGAGAAATCTGTTATGAATAGTTGCAAATGGCTCTCTTATACTATTCATATATGAGTTTCTCTTTTTTGCTTCTTGGTGTATGTTTTGAATTTTGATCTGAATTTTTTAGGGATTATCTTAATATGTGCTATGAACATATATGATTTTTTTCAGATTTTTTTACAATGTTTAAATATGAATTTAGGCCGCAAGTCACACAGTGACATGCAAAGCTGATCCCTGTCCCACACCGGCGCGGGGCTAGCTAGATTGATGGGCCATGAATAGAGCTACTCACTCAGCGCAAGGCAGCAACTTCACCTGTAGTGCAGCAGTTGACGCGACGACGCGACAGCACACAACAGTGTCAAAGTCGATGTAGCATCCGGCATTAAGGCCGCCGGGAAATCTAGGTGACCGGCCGGCTGCACCGGTCGGCTCCTTTTTGAGTACTCGTTTGTTAATCTTTTTTTTCGAGTTGTCTAATTTCTTTTTGAGTTGTAACTCGTTTGTTAATCATGCAGGCATCTTGGCTGGCTCTTTCCAGCTCTCCTAGCTAGGTCAATGACAGTGAACGGATCGACCATGCAACATGCATGCATGTATTATGTTTTTTTAGAAAAGGAGGATGATCCCCGGCCTTTGCATCTTGGCGATGCATACGGTCACTTTATTAATTATTCTCACAAGATCTTACAAAATCATACAAAAGTAAAACTAAAGCCGCCGTCTAAGTAACAAACTGTCGCTATACCTATTCAGTTGATGAAGGGACGCAGATAGTCTGGGCCTAATACCAAACAGACATCGCAGACAAGCCTAATATCTAAGATCTGAGAGCATCTGGGCGATGCATACGGTCACTTTATTAATTATTCTCACAAGATCTTACAAAATCATACAAAAGTAAAACTAAAGCCGCCGTCTAAGTAACAAACTGTCGCTATACCTATTCAGTTGATGAAGGGACGCAGATAGTCTGGGCCTAATACCAAACAGACATCGCAGGCAAGCCTAACATCTAAGACCTGAGACCTTAACATAGCCTCTTGCCGGGTCTGGAGCACACACTGGTCTGGCGTGCTCTCAGAGGCCGCCGCCGCCAACTGCCATCGCTCCATCTTCAGAACTGTACTGATGCATCAACCTTGCTCGGTCTAGCTATCGTTGACGCCACCACGGCGTCAAACGGTACCTCCTCCCTGCGCGCAAACAGCTGAGCACGTCGCGGTTGCCACCGATACACCTCAGCGCCATGCTGTCAGGTATCACTAGCCGACACAGCTTGAAGTCCTTGGAAGATCTGTCGTGCGTAGCACCTGCCGACCAGGCATGACAAAGCGTAGCACCTGTCGGTCAGGCATGACTTGACATCACCACCGGAGCTCCGTGCAAGACGAAGCCGCTCCATCTCCTGCCTCTGACTTCCAGCGCTGCTCCGCAAACGATGCTCCCAAAAGAGAAACGACACCGCAGTGCCGCCATCGTCCGATCTGGAACATCAGATCCTAGGATTTCCCCCGGAGCAGCACGAGTGGGTCGACAATAGTTACACGACGATGCCTCCAACAAGGTAACGGCGAGAACGCCGCCATCGCCTGTCGTCGGCTCGGTTTTCACCGGCAACCATGTCTCCCCTACTCGCAGCCGGGACAAGATGATGGATTTCGAGATCCGATCACCTAGCCTCTGGCCGGCCATCTCAGGAGAAGATGACCACCACGTCCACCACGTCACCACGCCGGGCATGCGTCGCCGCCGGCACCCCCATGGTGCCTAGAGGCCGACAAGCCCCGACGAACACCATGCCTCGCCAGCAGCCATGGCCCAGACCCAAGCACCACCAGATCCAGATCGGATCAGGGTCAAGGGCCCCAAACCACAACCGCCGCGGAGGCAGCACCACTGGACGGTGCCTAGCCCTCCAGTCTGCCGCCGAGTCATCGCCGGAGCTTCGCCGCGCCACGCCGCCGCCGGGATAACTCGCGCCGCCGCCAGAGAAGCCGCAGCCGCCGCGCATTGGAGGGGCCCCAAGCCGCAGCTGCATCGCCGCCAGGCAGGGGTGCCGCCACCCAGCACGCCCTCCGCCGCGCCGCTGGACCCCGCCCAGCCCAGCACCGTCTCGCGTCGCGCCGTCCTACACCGGACGCCAACCGCGAGGAGAGGGGCAAGATCCCCGCCGCCACCAACGCCGGCCGGACTTTGCCCGGCGGCGCTGTACGGTGGCGACGGGGGGAGAGATCGACAAGGGAGGACGAGGGGCGGCGCGCTAGGGTTTCCCCCGAGGACGCTCGAGGGAGCGGCTCGAGGATGCATGTATTACGTACTACGTAGCACATCGACGTGACGCTATCAAATGCATGAACGAGCACTAGTAGAAAAAAGGGGCTTTCGTTCGGGCCTGGCCAGCCCATTAGTCCCGATTCTGCCATGAACGGGACCAATGGATGCATTCGTCCCGGTTCGTGAGCCCAGGGGGCCGGCCGGGGCCTCATGGGCATTGGTCCCGGTTCTTCTGGGCCCATTTGTCCCGGTTCTTGGCACGAACCGGGACCAATGGGCCTCGCTCCTGGCCCACAAACATAGGTTCTGGTTCTTGACTCAAATCGAGATAGAAGGCTGGGCTTTAGTCCCGGTTCAAGCCACGAACCAGGACAAATGAGCTTCCTATATATACCCCATCGCCGGCGAGCAGAGCACTCCACAATGCTCTGTTTTTTGCTAGCCGGCGAGGAAGGGCATTTGGGTGCTCTAGCTCACCTCTTATGCATGTGAGGTGTTCGATGAAATGCCCGAGCCACATTAGTTAAGTTTTCTCCTCTCGAAGCTCGACCTCGGAGCTCCATTTTTTCCGAGATTTGTTTAGGTTTAGCAGTCCGTCACGCCCCGTCCTCGTCTTCACCGCCGTCGATCGCCCGCGCCGATCTCGTCGCCGGCACCACCGTGGCGAGCCTCTTGTTCTTATCTTCTTTCTGAAAGAAAAAAAATCTTACTTTAGATAGATACTTGTCTAATTTTCTTACTTTTGACACACATAATTATATATAATGCACGCAGATGAACCGGCAATGGATGTACGATGACAGACACACCTCCGAGTACATTAAGGGCGTGTGTAAATTTCTCGAAGTGGCTGAGGCAAACAAGAAGAATGGTTTTATGTGTTGTCCATGCCCTGATTGTGGGAATACGAGGTCTTACTCTAACAAGAAAATCCTTCACACCCACCTGCTTTATAAAGGTTTCATGCCACACTATAATGTTCGGACGAAGCACGGAGAAATAGGGGTTATGATGGAAGACAACGAAGAAGAAGAGGACGATGACAACTATGTGCCCCCTAAATACAGTGATGCTACAACGGGGGAAGCTGAAGATCAAGAGGAACCAGACAATGTGCCCGATGATGATCTCCGCCGGGTCATTGTTGATGCAAGGGAAAAGTGTGAAAGTGAAAAGGAGAAGCTGAAGTTTGATCACATGTTAGAGGATCACAAAAAAGGGTTGTACCCCAATTGCGAAGATGGCAACACAAAGCACGGTACCGTAATGGAATTGCTGCAGTGGAAGGCAGAGAATGTTGTGCCTGACAAAGGATTTGAGAAGCTACTGAAAATATTGAAGAAGAAGCTTCCAAAGGATAACGAATTGCCCGACAGTACGTACGCAGCAAAGAAGGTCGTATGCCCTCTAGGATTGGAGGTGGAGAAGATACATGCATGCCCTAATGACTGCATCCTCTACCGCGGTGCGTACAAGGATTTGAACGCATGCCCGGTATGCGGTGCATTGCGGTATAAGATCAGACAAGATGACCCTGGTGATGTTGAGGGCGAGCCCTGTAGGAAGAGGGTTCCTGGGAAGGTGATGTGGTATGCTCCTATAATACCACGGTTGAAACGACTGTTCGGAAACAAATAGCATGCCAAGTTTATGCAATGACACAGTGAGGACCGTAAGAAAGACGGGAAGTTGAGCACCCGCTGACGGGTCGCAGTGGAGAAAAATCGAGAGAAAGTATTGGGCTCAGTTTGCAGGTGACCCAAGGAATGTATGGTTTGGTTTAAGCGCGGATGGCATTAATCCTTTTGGGGAGTAGAGCAGCAATCACAACACATGTCCCGTGACTCTATGTATGTGTAACCTTCCTCCTTGGATGTGCATGAAGCGAAAGTTCATTATGATGCCAATTCTCATCCAAGGTCCTAAGCAACCCGGCAACGACATTGATGTGTACCTAAGGCCATTAGTTGAAGAACTTTTACAGCTGTGGAATGGAAACGGTGTGCGTGCGTGGGATGAGCACAAATAGCAGGAATTTAACCTGCACGCGTCGCTGTTTGTAACCATCAACGATTGGCCCGCTCTCAGTAACCTTTCAGGACAGACAAACAAGGGATACCACGCATGCACGCACTGTTTAGCTGACACCGAAAGTATATACCTAGACAGATGCAGGAAGAATGTGTACCTGGGCCATCGTCGATTTCTCTCGACCAACCATCAATGTCGAAAGAAAGGGAAGCATTTCAAAGGCGAGGCAGATCACCGGAAGAAGCCCGCCATGCGTGCCGGTGATCACGTACTTGATATGGTCTCTGATTTACACGTAATATTTGGAAAGGGTCCCAGCGGACTAGCTGTTCCGAATGACGCTGAGGGACGCGCACCCATGTGGAAGAAGAAATCTATATTTTGGGACCTACCCTACTGGAAAGAGCTAGAGGTACACTCTTCAATCGACGTGATGCACGTGACGAAGAACCTTTGCGTGAACCTGTTAGGATTCTTGGGCGTGTATGGGAAGACAAAAGATACACATGAGGCACGGGAGGACCTGCAACGTTTGCACGAAAAAGACGGCATGCCTCCAAAGCAGTATGAAGGTCCTGCCAGCTACGCTTTTACCAAAGAAGAGAAGGAAATCTTTTTTGAATGCCTGCTTAGTATGAAGGTCCCGACTGGCTTCTCATCGAATATAAAGGGAATAATAAATATACCAGAGAAAAAGTTTCAGAACCTAAAGTCTCATGACTGCCACGTGATTATGACGCAACTGCTTCCGGTTGCATTGAGGGGGCTTCTATCGAAAAACGTCCGATTAGCCATTGTGAAGCTTGTGCATTCCTCAATGCAATCTCTCAGAAGGTGATCGATCCAGAAATCATACCAAGGCTAAGGAGTGATGTGGCGCAATGTCTTGTCAGTTTCGAGCTGGTGTTCCCACCATCCTTCTTCAATATCATAACGCAAGTCCTAGTTCATCTAGTCGACGAGATTGTCATTCTGGGCCCCGTATTTCTACACAATATGTTCCCCTTTGAGAGGTTCATGGGAGTCCTAAAGAAATATGTCTGTAACCGTGCTAGGCCAGAAGGAAGCATCTCCATGGGCCATCAAACAGAGGATGTCATTGGGTTTTGTGTTGACTTCATTCCTGGCCTTAAGAAGATAGGTCTCCCTAAATCACGGTATGATGGGAGACTGACTGGAAAAGGCACGTTAGGAGCGGACTCAATAATATGTAGGGACGGGCATTCTTGGTCTCAAGCACACTACACAGTTCTACAGAACTCTACCTTGGTGACCCCGTATGTCGATGAACACAAGAACAGTCTGCGCTCCAACACCCGGAGCAGTGTGACAACTGGATTACATGTGAACACATCATGACTTTCAGCAGTTGGTTGGAAACACGTCTCAGAGGTGACAACACTGTTTGTGATGAGCTGTACTCATTGTCTAGGGAACCATCTTCGACTGTATTGACTTACAAATGATATGAGATAAACGGGAATACATTTTACACGATCGTCCAAGATCAAAAGAGCACCAACCAAAACAGCGGTGTCCGCTTTGATGCAGCAACCGAGAGGGGAAAGGACACATATTATGGTTACATAGTGGACATATGGGAACTTGACTACGGACATGATTTTAAGGTCCCTTTGTTTAAGTGCAAATGGGTCAATCTGTCAGGAGGCGGGGTACAGGTAGACCCACAGTACGGAATGACAACAGTGGATCTGAACAATCTTGGGTACACTAACGAACCGTTCGTCCTAGCCAATGATGTGGCACATGTTATCTATGTGAAGGACATGTCTACCAAACCGAGAAAAAGAAAAGATAAGGAAGCGAATACATCATACGATGAGCCAAAGCACCACATAGTTCTTTCAGGAAAAACGGACATCGTGGGAGTGAAGGGCAAGACAGACATGTCCGAAGATTATGAAAAGTTTCATGAAATTTCTCCCTTTAAAGTCAAAGCTGACCCAAGCATCCTGATAAATGATGAAGATTATCCATGGTTACGGCGCAATAAGAAAAGCACAAAAGAGAAGAAAAAGTGAAGACTTTCTGTCCACAACTATTATGATGATACCATGCCAACTTTCAACCTTTTCCTAATTCATTTGAAATGCATATTGTAACAGACGAGTTTCTGCCGTTCTGTACACAAAGTGCATCCAGTTTTTGCCATAACCCTCTCAACTTTTTAGCACATGCTATGTGGGTGAAATGATGATACCATGCCAACTTTCAACCTTTTCAGAGTTCATTTGTAGTGCTTTTCATTTTCAGGGTCATATAGCTCAAAAAATCAGTAAATGCATGAAAAATAACAAATGTAGTCGGAAAGGGTTGAAAATTGATGATGTGGCTTTTAATGGTGCATTTTGAACACACAAAAAGTCTGGAGTTCAAATAAGTTCAAAAAAATGAAATCCCTTTGTAACAGACGAGTTTCCATATGAAACCCTGATACTTAGAAAGAGATTGTCTGTTTCGTACACGAAGTGCATCCAGTTTTTGCCGTAACCCTCTCAACTTTTTAGCACATGCTATATGGGTGAAATGATGATACCATGCCAACTTTGAACCTTTTTAGAGTTCATTTGTAGTGCTTTTCATTTTCAGGGTCATATAGCTAAAAAATCAGTAAATGCATGAAAAATAACAAATGAAGTCAGAAAGGGTTGAAAATTGATGATGTGGCTTTGAATGGTGCATTTTGAACACACAAAAAGTCTGGAGTTCAAATAAGTTCAAAAAATGAAATCTCTTTGTAACAGACGAGTTTCCGTAGGAAACCCTAATACTTCGATAGAGATTGTCCATTTTGTACACGAAGTGCATCCAGTTTTTGCCGTAACCCTCTCAACTTTTTAGCACATGCTATGTGGGTGAAATGATGATACCATGCCAACTTTCAACCTTTTCAGAGTTCATTTGTAGTGCTTTTCATTTTCAGGGTCATATAGCTCAAAAAATCAATAAATGCATGAAAAATAACAAATGAAGTCAGAAAGGGTTGAAAATTGATGATGTGGCTTTGAATGGTGCATTTTCAATTTTTGGGTCATTTAGCTCAAATAATGAACTAATATAAAAAGAATGATCTGGAAAACTTTTATGAAACTCTAATAGAAAAATAATAAGCAAAAAGAATTTTCATAAAACTTTTATAAACCTCTAGTATTATTGAAATTAAAATTATATAAAATTTATGCAACTAAAATTATCAAAGTATTTTCTGTTCAAAACATTATAAGCAAAAAGAATTTTCATAAAATAAATAAAACAACAAAAAATAAAATAAAATAAATAAGTAGAAACAAAATAAAATAAATAAGTAGAATTAAAATAAAATTTAACAAATAAGTATAAACAAAATAAACTTTAATAAAATAAATATAAATAGAAACAAAAAGAATCATGGAAAAAAGGAAAAATAAACAAAATAAAACAAAATAAACTTTAACTAATGGCACTAATAGACAGTTTATAATTTTTATTACCTGAAAGCAAAAAGAATCATGGAAAAACAATAAGTATTTTGCTCTAAGTAGAAACTAAATAAAATAAATAAAGCAAAAAAAACAGGAAAAAATTCCACCTACTGAGCATCCATGGCCTGAATACGACTAGAAACCCAACTATGGGCCAGGATTCAGGCCCGCAGAAGGCCCAGTAGGACCACAGGCAACATAGTGTCATATTAGGCCCATAAGCCTGCATTTGAGAGGAGCTCGAGAGGGCAGCCGGAGTGGGGCTTATAAACCACTTCGAACCCCTCTCAACTAGCGAGGTGAGACTAAAGTTTTGACCGCGGGCAGTGCCAGGCCTTTGGTCCCGGTTGGTGCCACCAACCGGGACTAAAGGTGGGCATTGGTACCAACCGGGACCAATGCCCACCTTTAGTCCCGGTTGGTGCCACCAACCAGGACCAAAGGCCTCTGTTTCCCGCCCTTTGGGCTGCTGAAAACATGACCTTTGGTCCCGGTTGGTGGCACAAACCGGGACCAAAGGTGTCATTTGTCCCGGTTGCTGCCATGAACCGGGACTAGAGCTCTGGCTATATATGCAGCACTTGTCAAAATTTTCATTCAGTTCCTCCCCGACGACGCCAATAATATCGACGCGGACAGGCTGCCCCGCCGCCGTCCACCGCCCCTGCCGTCGCCCGTGCCTCTTCCTTGCCATCGCCGTCGGCATCGCCGTCGCCGTCCCCGACCCCGCGCGCCCCAGCCCCGGCCCGCCCCTGCCCCGACGGCGTCCGCCGCCCCTGCCTTCGCCCGTGCCTCGTCCTCGCCGTCGCCGTCGCAATCGCCGTCGCCGTCTCCGACCCCGCGCGCCCCAGCCCCGGACCGCCCCTGCCCCGCCCCCGAGTGCGCCGGCCGGCCGCGCCCCTGCCCCGGCCAGCCCCCACCGTCGCCGTCGCCGTGCCCCTCGCTGCCCCCGCCGTTGCCCTCGTCGTGCCCTATGTATGTATGGATGTGTGGATGTGGCTATGTATGTATGGATATAATGTTCATATATGTATTAATTTTTCATTTAGGTTGTTAATTAGTAGATATTAATTCATATATGTATGGATGCATGTGGCTATGTATGTATGGATATAAGAAGAGGAAGAAGGAGGAGAAGGAGGAGGAGAAGAAAGAGAAGAAGAGGAGAGGAAGAAGAGGAGAAATAAATAAGAAGAGAAAAAAAGAAGAAAAAAAGAGGAGAAGAAGAAGAAGAAAGGAATAGAGAGGAGAAGAAGAAGAAGAAAAAAGAATTCTTTTTATCTCGAAGAAAAAAAGAATTCTTTTTTTCTTCTTCTTCTCCTCTCTATTCCTTTCTTCTTCTTCTCCTCTTTTTTTCTTTTTTCTTCGATCTTCTCCTCTGTTCCTTTCTTCTTCTCCTCTTTTTTTCTTCTTCTTCCTCTTCTTATTTTTTATCAGGTATGTCGTTGTCAATATACCCCCTCCCCGATAACTTCGACATGAGGGGGGGGGGTCGATAAATAATAGAACTAGTTAAACTAGTTTATTTTTAGTAAGTACTACTTTATTTTATTTATAATAAGTGCTTAGTAGTTGAACTAGTTGATTTAATAAAACTACTTTATTTACTATAAAATTAGTTTATTTTTAGTAAGTACTACTTTATTTTATTTATAGTAAGTGTTTAGTAGTTGAACTAGTTGATTTAATAAAACTACTTTATTTTACTATATATAGAAGTAGTTTATTTTTAGCAAGAAAATTAATAGAACTAGTTTATTTTTTTAGTTCAAGCAATTATTCCCGCATCGACGTCGACGATGCCTATCCTGCATCCTCGTCGTCGACTCGGCGGAGGAGGCCGGCTTGATCAGAGGGGCCATGTTTGGGACTGGGCTCCGCCGGGCTGGTATTGGGAGGTGCTACCTTCCAGGGGGCGTAGGTTGGTGAGGAGCCAGCCCGTCGTTGACCCGATCCTTGTTTGGTGGCGGTCGCGTGGGCCAGTGATGGTGCCTAGGCTTCCCGACACCGCGGAGGTGGTACGTCACCGTGTCAGCGAGGAGGACAAGCACGTCCGTCGCTACATGGTTGCATTGGAGGGCAGGTTCGACAATACCTGGCAGGTTCTTCAGGGATCTCACTGGAGCGATCCTGTGATGGTTCCTTCTCTTTGGGTGTCCACCGCCCGTGCCGATACCCGTCGGGCGCTACGGTTCTAGCTGTACTAGCGATGTTATATGTATGATAGTATTCGAGGTGTATTAGTGATAATATTCGACGATGTATGGACGCAAGAGATGATGTAGTTTTGCTTATAATTGAATGCATCCTAATTTGAATACTACTTTATTTTGCAATTTGATTTTTCTTATTGAATGCTAAAATTGGAAAACTACTCCTACTTTGAATGCTAAAATTGGAGAGCACTATGCAAGGCGTATGCATATGATTAGTTGATAGCTTATAGGGTTTTTGTTTTTGCAGAAATCTGGGAGCCCCCCTCCATCATCCCCGCCGTTGTCCCCGTCACCGACCCCCTCCGACCTCAAGGTAAGACCAGCCAAATCCTTTTTTAGAAAGATAATTAAATGATATTTCGGGTTGACTTTAAGTCTGTCGAGTCTCCACCATATATGAGAGTGAAAGGATCGATATGGTTGACTAAAGGGGGGGGGGTGAATAGACAACTAACAAGTTTTAGTTTTTCTTTAACAATTTAAACTTTGCATCAAAGTAGGTTGTCTAGATATGCAACTAGGTGAGCAACCTATATGATGCAACAAAGATGGGAACACAAGCAAGCAAGAGATATATCACAAATAAGCTTGCACAAGTAAAGGCACGAGATAACCAAGAGTGGAGCCGGTGGAGACGAGGATGTCTTACCGAAGTTCATTCCCTTTGAGGGGAAGTACGTCTCCGTTGGAGCGGTGTGGAGGCACAATGCTCCCCAAGAAGCCACTAGGGCCACCGTATTCTCCTCACGCCCTCACATAATGCGAGAAGCCATGATTCCACTATTGGTGCCCTTGGAGGCGGCGACCGAACCTTTACAAACAAGGTTGGGGGAAATCTCCACAACTCAATTGGAGGCTCCCAACGACACTACGAAGCTTCACCACAATGGACTATGGCTCCGCGGTGACCTCAACCGTCTAGGGTGCTCAAACACCCAAGAGTAACAAGATCCGCAAGGGATTAGTGGGGGGAATCAAATTTCTCTTGGTGGAAGTGTAGATCAGGGCCTTCTCAACCACTCCCAAGCAAATCAACAAGTTTGATTGGCTAGGGAGTGAGATCGGGCGAAAATGGAGCTTAGAGCAAGAATGGAGCTTAGGGTTGGAAGAGGTAGTCAACTAGAGGAAGAAGACACCCCTTTTATAGCTTAGGAAAAAAATCCAACCGTTATCCACCTACCAGCCCGCAACCAGCAGTACTACCGCCCCAGACCAGCGGTACTACCGCAGGGCCACGCGGTACTTCCGCTTGCTGACAAGCGGTACTACCGCAAGGCCACGCGGTACTACCATGCGGGCCCGCGGTACTACCGCAACAGCAGCAGCAGCTAGGGTAGACCTGTAGCACAAGAGCTGAGGGCGGTACTGCCGCGGGCGCGGTACTACCGCAAGGCAGGAAACCCCTAGCCTGGGAAGAGCGCGGATAAAGATACATCCGTGCCTACTTCCGCTGGTAAACGGAAGAAGCAAAAATCCGACACAGTACTACCATAGAGGAGCGGTACTACCGCCTGGCAGCTGATCCAGGCCGCGTACGGTACTACCGCGCAATGAATGCGGTACTACCGCAGTGGCGCGGATGTAAAAAATTACATCCGCCCCTACTACCGCGAAGGAGCGGTACTTGGCCTCGGGGCCACGGTATTGCGGCTCCAGAGCAGCGGTACTACCGTGGGCACCTGCGGTACTACCGCGCCGAAGTGCGGTACTACCGCGGGTGCCTGCGGTACTACCGCTCAACAAGGAGCAGTACTACCGCAAGCCCACCAACAGCAGTCAGGACAAGGAAAAAAGGATCAACGGAGGATGCTCCAAAGTGCAGGGGAAAGGAGGGGACAAGGAAGAAACTGTGTACGTGATGATTCCACCCAAACCTTTCCGACGCGAACCCCCTCTTAATAGTACGGCTTTCCTACGACTCAAATCCACCAAAAAGAAACGTAGAAAAGACGCCGTCTTCAACAGTCTTCGAGGGGCACCAAACCGTCTTGTGCCTAGCGATGAAACGTCTGGAAAACTCAAGGCACACGATTAGTCCGCAAAAGCATTGTCATCAATCACCAAAACACCTTAGGGATAAATATGCCCTTACAATCTCCCCCTTTTTGGTGGATTGATGACAGTACGAGATTTGCACAGAGGAAATAAGGTTAAGCAAACGCAAACCCCTCCTCTCTAGAATATAGATGGGCTCCCCCTAGATGTGTGCTAACTAGATGGGTTCTTTGGACTGCACGGCACACATACTAAGATCAAAGCTCCCCCTATATTATAGAGACGAGGCATATCTTGCAAAAGTAAGGCTAACACTAGACAAGATAGCAAATACGAGCATAACAAGTAGCACAATCATAAGCTCACTAGGATAGAATAGAGTGCATAGGTTTTACGCCATATGAAGGATAAGTCTCAAAGGCCCAAACTAAACCAAAGCAAACGAGGTTCAAATGACAAAGCAAACACCAAAGACGACACGACACGCAAGCACGCAAATCCCTACACTCTCTCCCCCTTTGGCATCGAGACGCCAAAAGGCAGAGAGGACACCTACACACAAGGGGTGGCTCAGGCAGAGAAATCATCCCAATGCTCCTCGTGCTCCTCGTCAGACTCGGCGGTGGGGACAGTCTCCTCGATGTCCTCCTCAGAACTAGTCCACTTGAAACCTTGCTTCGCCATCCATGCAGCCTCTGGCGTGATGGCGTCCTCAGAACTGCCAGAGACATCCTCTCCAAAGAGCCTCATGACCTTGTTGTCACGGTGGCGACTCTCCTTGGATGCCATGTGAGTCCCATACTACCCCTTCGCCTGCATGCAGAAGAGAGTCTTCATCTTGTCCTTCAACTTCTTGGCCCACGACGGCTCAGAGGAAGGTGGGGAAGACCTAGCAGCACGGTCCTCAGCAACATCCTTTGCACCAACCTCCTCCTCACCAACAACCCTCCTAGCAGCAGACGCCTCAGGACGAGTAGTAGTGTTGGCCTAGTTGGGCTTGACGCGGAGACTGATGGACTCATGCCAAATCCAGTCTGGAGCAAGGAACTCATCACCAGGGTACATCTTCTCCCAAGTCGTGGAGATCAACGGAAACAGGTATGGTCCATAGATAGGTACCTTGCGGGTGTACACCGCAAACCGAAGCTCACACCACATGATGTGTGAGACATCAAGTGGCTGAGTCTGAGACGAACGTGCCTCCGCGCACAGGAGCATCATGTCCACCAGATAGGAATGAACCTTGTCCTTGTCGCCAATGCGAGGGAACAGAGTGTTGCGGAAGATGCGATGCATGATATCCAGAAAAGAGTTCAGCACCCAAGTCGACTTGCCACTGGGAAGCACCTTCTCAACATAGTACGGCTGAAGCAAGTTCTTGTTAGCAGACTCAGAATTGGCGAGGGGGCGAACACCAATGAGTGTGTGAAGCCCGTCATCAGGAACTTGGAGCAGACCCATGAACTCCTTCCAGGTAGCAGACAACTGATGGCCATTTGTCATCTAGGTCATCCTTCGCTCATCCCCGGGGTGAAAGTGAACCGAGGCAAAGAACTGACAGATAAGCTCAGGATCATGGTCAAGGTGGAAAGAGATCACATGTTCAATACCGAACTGCTCCACCAAATCCAGAGCTTCTCCAAAGTAGTCACGAAACTTGACCTTCCTCATGTGATTCATGTCTATCCACTTGACATCCACATAGGTGTTTTGCTTGTTCTTGATTACATCCAGATAAATGAGAGCCTGCTGCTTGGTCCAAAACAACTCAGTGCCTCTGAGGATAGCACGAGCATTCACATAAGGGTTGATCTTCCGGCGTTGTACTCATTGAGGGGAATCTCATCCATGCCCTTAGCAGGTTCCTTTTGCTTGCTGGCAGTGGTCTTGACATTGTGCTTGGGGGCATTGGAGCCCTCTGGTGCGTCATCTTGAAGATTGCGCAGTCGCTCGGAGCCAGTGTCACGACTGGGATTGGAATGGCGAGAGCCACCACCTAAGACACAAGAGAAAGCACACACAAAGAGCAAGAAGAATCAATGCAAAGACCACGGCAAAGCAAGGGAAACAGGTAGAATCATACGGGATAAATGCCACAAGGGAGATGGGACAACAACGGTAGTGCTGCCTGGTCATGCGGTACTAAAGTTTTAGTACCGCTCCTAGTCGCGGTAGTACCATGTGAGGATACGGTAGTACCGTGGCTTGGAGCGGTAGTAAGACCTTAGTGCCACAGAATCGTGCGGTAGTACCGCACCGAACGAGCGGTAGTACCGGACGAGCGGTAGTACCGCATCAGAGGCACGGTAGTACTGCACCGCGTCAGATCCGAGCCTACTTTTGAATCTGAGAAGACGCACGAAACCACGGCGGAACTACGGTTGATCACATCTACCACGGGACAATATATCAAGTAAAATGTCTATGCAACACTACTCTCCTACAATCTTCTCTTGCAAAGATTTGGCCTAAAATCTCAAGAACACAAGCATCTCCCCAAAAACCTAGAGACAAGAGAACCAACAAGAAAGAGAGGGATTTGGGGAAAAACCTTGGTCCATGGCAAGAGGAAGTGGTGGGGAACGATCCCACCGCTCGGAATCCAAAGAGAGCAGCCGGAGACGGAGATCCGACGAGGGACTCCAGCCCCGTTCTTGAGCGAGAGAGAGAGAGAGAGACGAAGTGGGGGAAACTGACGAATGGGTATGGGGAAGTTAGAACCCCCCGTTCCCATCCTTATCCCCACGCGCCTCCGACAACGCGATAGTACCGCGTATCATCGCGGTAGTACCGCTTGGGCAGAAGGACCGCACCAAAATGGTAGTACCGCTCCCCTAGGCGGTAGTACCGCGCTGGGCCGGTAGTACCGTACACTCCACGCACGGTAGTACCGTGGTAGGCTGCGGTAGTACTGTGAGCTCAAGAAGAAGCACATTTCCAACACAAGAGAAAGAGTGGTCTTCGCATGGAAACTTCAAACGAACACCACACCACCCAACAAGCTCAAACACGAGGAGAAGAAGGGGCAAAAAGACAACAAGAGACGACCACGAGACACAACCTCTCCAACGAGAGGGTGGTGGCCGGAGCCACCTATGTTTGAGTCAATTGGTATGGCACCGCGAAGAATTATCCTTAGGCCCATGACCAAAACTCGTCTTTGAAGCACAAGTACCATCAAACATGGCTAATGTGAAAGACTTGATCAATTTATGCATAATGGGGGGAGGGAGAGTTCATTGATAGAACAACACTTCCCCTATGTCCATGCCTACATCTAAACAAGACAACAAGTTGAGTATGGTGGGGTGTGCAAGGGTTCAAGCAATATTGCTCGAATCAATGATATTTAGCTCATGCCTTAACTCGCGAAATCTTGCTTCATCCAACGGCTTCGTGAAAATATCTGCAAGGTTATCATGAGTGTTGACATAGTTGAGCTCGATCTCCCCTCGCCTAATGTGATCCCAGATGAAGTGATACCGAATCTAAATATGCTTCGTCTTGACGTGTTGCACCGGGTTGAGAGAAATCTTGATGGCACTTTCATTGTCACACCAAAGAGGCACTTTGTCACAAATGACACTGTAATCCTTTAAAGTTTGCCTCATCCATAAGAGTTGTGCACAACAACTACCGGCCGCTACATACTCCGCTTCGGTGGACGAGAGAGACACACAACTTTGCTTTTTGGAAGACCAACTTACCAAAGAGCAACCAAGGAATTGGCACCCTCCGGAAGTGGACTTCCTATTCACTTTGTCTCCCGCCCAATCCGAGTCCGAGTAACCTACAAGCTTGAAGTTTGCTCCTATTGGGTACCATAAGCCAAAGTTTGGGGTATGAGCCAAATATCGAAAGGTTTGTTTGACCGCCACATAGTGACTTCCTTAGGTGCGGCTTGAAACTATGCACAAATTCCCACACTCAACATGATATCCGGTCTAGATGCACAAAGGTAAAGCAAGGAGCCAATCATGGAGCGATATACCTTTTGATCCGCCGCTTTACCATTGGGATCAATGTCAAGTTGACACTTGGTGGGCATGGGAGTGGACGCCGGCTTGACATCACTTAGCTTGAATCTCTTAAGCATGTCTTGAGTGTATTTGTCTTGGTTGATGAAGGTTCCTTCTCTCATTTGCTTCACTTCGAACCCGAGAAAGAACTTCAACTCTCCCATGGAAGACATCTCGAACTTTGAGGTCATGAGAGCGGCAAATTCCTCATTGAAAGCTTTGTTAGGGGAACCAAAGATAATATCATCAACATATAATTGGCACACAAACAACTCCCCTTTGGCCTTCTTAGTAAAAAGAGTGGGGTCGATTAGCCCAACTTCAAAACCACGGTCTTGTAACAACTCGGTAAGGTGGTCATACCACGCACGTGGGGCTTGTTTAAGGCCATAGAGTGCCTTATCGAGGTTATACACATGATCGGGGAAGTAGGGATCCTCGAACCCGGGGGGTTGCTTGACATAAACCAATTCATTAATAGGACGATTAAGAAAGGCACTCTTCACATCCATTTTGTAACATCCCAAATCTTCAATTTGGAATGTTATACATAGATCATCCATGCATATCATGAATTAGTGCATTTCCGTTCCGCAATCCTCGAAATCCTAAGCAACTCAAGGACCCACGGAGAGAGTTGGGGATTTTCCGGTTTTCATATTTGATTTTTATCAAATAATGAAACGAGGATTTTAATTTTAATAATTTTTCTCTCCAAAAAATATTTCATATTAAATCAAATGAGTAGAGATAATATGACTTCTCCAAAATAATTGAAATATCGGAGGAAGAATATTAAAATCATTTATTGGATTTTATTTGATTTTATTCGGATTTTATTTGCATTAGAAAAATTGCACGTTTTCAAAATTGCATTTTAGGGCCAAGAAAATGTTCAACTCGTCCTAAATATTTTATTTAGACGGTGAAAATTTGTTTTGGCATTTTTTAGGTTTTTATTTATTTTTTTGCTAGGATTTTATTTCGGTCGGCGAAGTTTTTTTTTTAAAAAAAAGGGTTCCCGCACCGACTGGGCCTAAGGCCCAGCCGCGCCAGGCCGCGCCGCCGCCACTCAGACCAGAGTCCGAGTTGGACTCCGTCGCCGCCGCCTTGCCCCCTCCTCCAAGCCGCCCCACCCCGCCCCCTTTATATACGCGCCGCCCGAGCCCCCACCGCCACCATCGCCGCCTCCCGCACCCCGCCCCGAGCCGCGCCGCCCGCGCCGCCGCCGCCCGCCGCCCGCGCCGCCGCCGCACCCCGCTGCCCCGCTAGCCACCGCCCCGCCGCCCAAGCCCTCGCCGGAGGTAGCCGCCGGTTCCAACCGCTGGCTTTTCTAAAAAAAACCGTTCGGTTTTATTTTTTTTCAAAACCCTAGTTTTCGTTTTTTATAGATCGGTTTTTCTCCGGTTTATTTTTTTAGCGAGTGTTCGCTCGTTCGTTCGTTTTAACGAACGCGTTATTCGTTTAGATCCAGATAATGAACGTTCGTTCGTTAATCTATTCGTTCGTTAATCTGTTCGTCGTTTTTCTTTTCTTGGATTTATTCCGCGATTTTTCTGATCGCGATTTCTGATCCGATCTTAATTTTTGTTTATCTTTTCGCTCGTTTATCGGAATCAGGCGATTCAAGCGCCTGGAGTTTCGCCTCGAAACCCTCTTTCCATTTAACCAACTCAAACAAGTTTTTGTTACTGTAAAATTTGACCTAGTTTCAGATTAGTAAACGAAGCTTCTTTCTTTCGCCATTTGACTTTCGTTGCTTCGTTTGATTTGATTCTTTTTGCGTACCGGAGTTCTTAAGTTGAACTTTCTGGTCAACCTCTCTTATTTGAGTTTTGCTTGTGCATCGTTGCTTGTTACTTATGTATGTTATTGTTTGCTTGCGATAGAATTCCCGGAGTGCGAAGCGTGTTACTACGAGTGTCTAGGATTCGCGGATCGTCAGCAAGGCAAGTAACACTTTGATCAAATCCTATTATTACCCAGTTTTTATGCATTAGTTCCAATCCTCAAACATTGCATGATTAGGATGTCATTAACTTGTGGGTTGGGAAGTAGTTGCTGAGGTAGAACCTGTTGCCCTGTTATATTCAAACCCTTGGGAGTTACTTCTACGTATTGCTTATATTGCTATGCTATGCTATGCTCATAGACGTGGTTTGGGTTTGAGTGAAATTCACGACACATGTGAGATTGTTAAATAATGGTTCAACTTAAGGTGGCAACTTAATCAAACAACTGAGTGGATTGAGGCACCTGGGGAACCCAGTGTTGTCTGTATTTTTTTGGAAATCCCGGGGTACCCGTGTGATCTTCCTATGGACCGCCACCCAGGCTCAAAGGGAACTGGGATGATTCATGCTAGAAACTTCCGTGTGCAGCCACAAGCTATTATGGGCTCTAGCGTAGTTGAGCAAGTTACGTGAAGCTCTTGAAGAGGTAGATCAACAGGTAGTGGGTTTTGTAGGTTTGGTATGGTCTACCCGGAGTAGAGAGTTAACGTTTCTGAAAGACTGTGTCTCGGTCATCGTTTCTCAAACACCATGTAGTGCGAGAAATCCAACGGAGGCGATCGAGTCTTGTGGGGAAAAGTGCGCAAACCTCTGCAGAGTGTACAATCTAATCATGGTTAGCCATGTCCCGGGTTATGGACAATTCTTGAGTATCTAGTACTTGGGTTATCACATGTATCTCACCATGTTTAATTAATACTGTTGGGTTGTTAATCACTTTAATTGGGATTGAGTTGGGGGTACCTTCTCAATGATGTTTCAACCACCATGATAGTTAAATAAAAATCTATTCCTTTGTTGTAGGGAAAAATTGGCCTTTCGCTAAAACTATAACCATAGAGCTTTCCACCAGCCATATATGCATGTAGTGATAGCATTATTCTGTTTCGCTCTACTGTGTTATATTGCGAGCATATTCCATGTGCTGACCCATTTTCGGGCTGCAACGTATTATGTTGCAGACTTTTCAGACGAGGAGTAAGGTTCGTTAGGTCATTGCCGTGCAGCTCAGCTATGCCGTTGGAGTTGATGGACTCACCCTATCTTCCAAGCCTTCCACTGTTATCGCATTAGATGGCCTTAAGCCATATTATTGTAATAAGTTCTCTTTGGAGACATTCGATGTAATAGTGTGTGATTGCTACTCTGTTATAAATCCTTCGAGTATTGTGTGTGTCAGCATTACCGATCCAGGGATGACACTGAAGCACAGAGACTTGACCATCTGAGGTCGGGTCGCTACAAGATGGTAGCAGAGCACACTTTGAGTGTAGGACATGACCCCTAAGATAAAACCTAGGTCACACTTCTCTTCTCATTTCTGACTTCTCTCCATTTTCTACTCTTTAGGATGACGGAGATGAAGAACAAGTTTGCACAACCGGATGAAGACACACCTTTTGGACACCACTTGAAGGAAGTCACTAGGTACTTCAACATTGGTATACCAAGCTTCACCGGGACGTACAACGCCACTTTACCTGAAGAGGAGCGCTGGATGATTCAAGTACAAGTTCCAGGAAGGACGTTCTCGCCAACTTCTAAACCCATAGAATTTTCCTTCGACGCACCAACCTGGAGTTTAGGAAAGAGTATGGCAGCTCACATCACCATGGGACACATTGGAGAAGTTTACAACAGGGAGCTTAAGGACACTATCTACCAAATATGTGGGCGCCGAGACGAGCAATGGGAAGTAATCAACACTAAGAAGGATAGATCCATTGCAGCTTTCATCCAGGAGTTAAACCAGCACATTCGATGTCAGGAGAACCCGATGTGTGCGGACATGATGGACTTGAAGAAAGTGAAGACTAGGATCATCGAGCTAGAGGAAGAACTCACGTTTACCCGCGATGGATATGAGGAGGAAATCAAGACACTACTGGAGAAGAATGATGACTTAGTCAAGAAGATCGGAGTATTCATGGGAGGACCAGCACCAATAGAAGAAGAAGAACCCAAGGAAATACGCCCCGAGGACTACATCATCATCGATGACACTGACTCCGACCCTAGTGATGATGACTTTGAAGACGAAGCTGGAGCAGACATCATGGAGTCTTCCACCGATCAAAATTTCTAGATGACCACCAACTATTAGTAGTATTTTCCCCATGTATATAGTAGTAGTGAGCACTTTTGCGATAGTTCTAGACCGTTTGTATGCCCTTGCTTACTTGATTGACTGAAATGATTGTGTTTGTCTCATGTGCATATGGGTAGTGCTTTCTCATTAGACCCCTTTTCTATTCTAATCTCTTCCATCTAAACCCATCAGATGCCTCCGAGACGTGACACCGGTTTTGCCTTTCCACCGGAGCTCACCCAGTTGATCCAGCAGCAGAATGCCTTGATGCAATTGCTAGTTCAGAACCAGGGCAACAACAACAACAACCCACCGCCAGTGGACAACCTAGACCATTTTCTAAGGTTACAGCCGCCGGTGTTTTCCAGTAGCACCGAGCCTAAAGTTGCTGATGATTGGCTATGCCGTATTGGAAGGGAGTTGACCACCGCAGGTTGCACAGATGCTGAGAGGGTGCGCTTTGCCGCACATCAATTGGATGGACCGGCAGCCTCATGGTGGGAGAATTACACAACCACTTTTCCTGTAGCCAATGTCACTTGGAACCAGTTTCAGCAAGCTTTCTGCACCGCCCATGTCTCCACTGGAGCTACGCAAATGAAGAAGCGGGAGTTCCGCAACTTACGCCAGGGGATCCGTACTGTGGCTCAGTACGTGGATGAGTTTAGCAAGTTATCACGCTATGCCCCTGATGATGTGGCCACAGATGCCGCGAAGCAGGAGAAGTTTATGGAAGGGCTGAACGATGAGATGAGCATGCAGTTGATGGTAACAACCTTCAACAACTACCAGGAGTTGGTAGATAAGGCTCTTATGATTGAAGGGAAACAACAGCAGATTGAGAGCCGCAAGAGAAAGTATGGACAAGGGAAGTATAACTCAGGAGCTCAGCAGAAGCCTCGCCTAACCCCGAACTCGGGAGGACTTGTTCATAACCATGGAGGTCACAACAACACTGGAGGAGGATCACATAACCACAGTGGTGCTAAGAATGGGAATGGGAACAGAGCTAACAACAATCAGAACCGCTCCAATCCGTCCACTCCCGCCAAAAGAGACTTAAGTCAGGTTACCTGTTTTAAGTGCGGGAAGACAGGGCACCATGCCAATGATTGGCCCGAAGGAAGGAATGGAAACGGAAATGGAAGTGCTGGGAAGAAGCCCAATCCATTCAACAAAGGACAAGTGAACCACGTTAACGTGGAGGAGGTTGAAGAGCAGCCGGACGCGGTAATAGGTAAGTTTTTGGTTAAGTCATTTACCGCTCTTGTTCTTTTCGATACTGGTGCATCGCATTCATACATATCAAGGGGATTCATGGACAAGTTTAAACTACCAACCCAAACCCTTAGGACCCCTCTTTTAGTGAGTTCACCCGGAGTAGAATATATGGCTAGCCGATGGTGTGACCAGATACCCTTAACCATTGGCACACATGTGTTTTCGTCCGACCTAATTATCTTGGAGTCGCAAGGATTGGATGTAATATTGGGTATGGACTGGATGTCAAAGTATGGAGGAAGCATTGACTGTGCGAATAAGTCGATTTATCTCACCACCCCGGAGGGAAAAAGGATTAAGTATGTGTCCAGGCATGTGCCTAAAAGGAGCCAAGTGAATGCCCTTACGGGAGTTGTTCAGGAGGAAGTGCTGGTAGTAAAGGATTACCCGGATGTTTTCCCAGAGGAGTTACCAGGCATGCCACCGGACAGAGATATTGAGTTTTTGATAGAGCTGTTACCAGGAACAGGACCAATATCCAAGAGACCCTATCGGATGCCCGCGAATGATCAGGAGGAAATTAAGAAACAGATCAAGGAGTTATTGGAGAAAGGATACATCTGAAGGAGTTCATCACCTTGAGGAGCCCCAGTACTTTTGGTTGAGAAGAAAGATAAATCCCTAAGGATGGTTGTTGATTATCGAGCCTTGAATGAAGTGACGATAAAGAACAAGTACCCACTGCCGATGATCAATGATCTGTTTGATCAGTTGCAAGGAGCTAAAGTGTTCTCAAAGATCGATTTACGATCAGGGTATCATCAGTTGAAGATACGAGAGAAGGACATACCAAAGACGGCGTTCACAACGCGATATGGATTATACGAGTACACGGTCATGTCGTTTGTACTGACTAACGCCCCTGCCTATTTCATGAGCATGATGAACAAGGTGTTCATGGAGTATTTGGACAAGTTTGGTGTGGTGTTTATTGATGATATCATGGTATACTCGAAGAACGAGGAGGAGCACAAAGAGCATTTGCGTTTAGTTCTCGAGAAGCTCAGGGAACACCAGTTGTATGCTAAGTTTAGCAAATGCGAGTTTTGGCTGAAGGAAGTCGGATTCCTTGGACATGTTATATCAGGAGAAGGTATAGCAGTAGACCCCAGCAAGGTTCAGTCAGTCACTGAATGGTTGGCACCCACCTCAGTTAGCGAGATCCGCAGTTTTCTTGGACTCGCAGGATACTACCGGAGATTCATTGAGAATTTTTCCAAGATTGCAAAACCAATGACTGAATTGTTGAAGAAGGATACCAAGTTTAAATGGACAGAAGATTGTGAAGCAAGTTTCGAGGAGTTGAAGAAACGTTTGACTACAGCCCCAGTGCTAGTACTGCCAGATATACATAAGGAGTTCCAAGTGTATTGTGACGCCTCTCGCTTAGGACTTGGATGTGTGCTTATGCAGGACGGAGGAGTTGTTTCGTATGCCTCACGACAACTAAAACCTCATGAGTTGAATTATGCTACACATGATTTGGAGCTAGCAGCCATAGTGCATGCGTTGAAGACTTGGAGACATTACCTTATTGGAAACTGTTGTGATGTGTACACGGATCACAAGAGTTTGAAGTACATCTTCACCCAGAAGGAGCTGAACCTTAGGCAGACGAGATGGTTGGAGCTTATAAAGGATTATGACATGAAGCTACACTATCATCCAGGAAAAGCCAATGTCGTAGTAGATGCATTGAGTCGGAAGAGTTATGCTAATATCCTTGAAAGTAAAGGACTGCCGAAGGAATTAGCAAAGGACATCATGGAACTTCCATTAGAGATTGCACCTAGAAGGTTCATTGCCACAATAGAGGTTCAGTTGACATTGCTGGACAAGATTTGGGAAGCTCAGAAAGATGATAAAGAGATTGCCGAGATAAAGGAGAAGATGGGCAAAGGAAAGGCCAAAGGTTTTCGTGAGGATGAGCACGATACCCTATGGTTTGGGGACCGAGTTTATGTGCCCAACAACCAGGAGATCAGGAAGTTAATACTTCAAGAGGTCCATGACTCACCATACTCGATACACCCCGGAAACACCAAGATGTATTTGGATTTGAAGGAACGTTTCTGGTGGACTGGTATGAAGAAGGATATTGCCGAGTATGCAGCCGTATGTGATGTATGTCAGAGAGTTAAGGCAGAACATCAGAAGCCAGCAGGACTGTTACAGCCTATGCCGATACCCGAATGGAAGTGGGATAAACTTGGCATGGACTTTATCACCGGATTACCCAGGACTAAAGCAGGATATGATTCCATATGGGTAGTAGTTGATCGTTTGACCAAAGTAGCTCACTTCATCCCAGTGAAAACCACCTATACAAGTGCAAAGTTGGCCAAGATCTATATGTCCAGGATCGTATGTCTGCATGGAGTTCCGAGGACCATCGTATCGGATCGAGGAACACAATTTACTTCAAAGTTTTGGCATCAGTTACACCAGACTTTGGGAACGAGATTGTGGAGTTCAGTACAACATTTCACCCGCAGACAGATGGACAGACTGAGAGAGTCAATCAAATTTTGGAGGACATGTTGAGAGCCTGTGCGCTAGATTATGGATCTAGTTGGGATGACAATTTGCCGTATGCAGAGTTCTCATACAACAATAGCTACCAAGCCAGTTTGAAGATGGCACCGTTTGAAGCCCTGTATGGACGCAGGTGCAGAACACCGTTGATGTGGGATGAGGTAGGAGACCGACAGTTGTTTGGACCAGACTTGATTAAAGAATCTGAGGAGAAAGTAAAACTGATCCGAGACCGACTGAAGATTGCTCAGTCCAGGCAGAAGAGTTATGCAGACTCAAAACGCAAGGAGGTAACCTACAAAATTGGAGATAGAGCATATCTGTGAGTATCGCCCTTGCGAGGAGTGAAACGTTTTGGAGTTAAGGTAAAGTTAGCCCCGAGATTTGTAGGACCGTATCGCATTTTGGAACGGATGGGAGAAGTTGCCTACAAGTTGGAGTTACCTGAGGGATTGTCAGGAGTCCACGATGTGTTCCACGTTTCACAGCTGAAGAAGTGTCATGCTGAGATGGCTGATATACCATTAAGAGATACAGTACCATTGGAGGCGATTCAGTTGGACAGTGATTTGACTTACGAGGAGAAGCCAGTTAAGATTCTTGAGTTTGGCAGCAGAGTCACCCGCAGTAAGGTTATCAAGTTTTGCAAAGTTCAGCGGAGCCACCATACCGAGGATGAAGCCACCTGGGAACGAGAGGATGATCTCCGCAAGGACCACCTATACCTATTTTCTAGCCAACCCGAATCTTGAGGGCGAGATTCATCTTAAGGGGGGTAGGTTTGTAACATCCCAAATCTTCAATTTGGAATGTTATACATAGATCATCCATGCATATCATGATTTAGTGCATTTCCGTTCCGCAATCCTCGAAATCCTAAGCAACTCAAAGACCCACGGAGAGAGTTGGGGATTTTCCGGTTTTCATATTTGATTTTTATAAAATAATGAAACGAGGATTTTGATTTTAATAATTTTTCTCTCCGAAAAATATTTCATATTAAACCAAATGAGTGGAGATAATATGAATTCTCCAAAATAATTGAAATATCGGAGGAAGAATATTAAAATTATTTATTGGATTTTATTTGGTTTTATTCGGATTTTATTTGCATTAGAAAAATTGCACGTTTTCAAAATTGCATTTTAGGGCCAAGAAAATGTTCAACTCGTCCTAAATATTTTATTTCGACGCTGAAAATTTGTTTTGGCATTTTTAGGTTTTTATTTATTTTTTGCTAGGATTTTATTACGGTCAGCGAAGTTTTTTTTTTAAAAAAAAGGGTTCCCACGTCGACTGGGCCTAAGGCCCAGCCGCCCCAGGCCGCCGCGCCAGGCCGCGCCGCCGCCTCCTGCGCGCGCGCGCCGCCGCCGCCGCCACTCGGACCGGAGTCCGAGTTGGACTCCGTCGCCGCCGCCTTGCCCCCTCCTCCATGCCGCCCCACCCCACCCCCTTTATATACGCGCCGCCCGAGCCCCCACCGCCACCATCGCCGCCTCCCGCACCCCGCCCCGAGCCGCGCCGCCCGCGCCGCCGCCACCTGCCGCCCGCGCCGCCGCCGCACCTCGCCACCCCCGCCGCCCAAGACCTCGCCGGAGGTAGGCGCCGGTTCCAATCGCCGGTTTTTCTAAAAAACCGTTCAGTTTTATTTTTTTCAAAACCCTAGTTTTCGTTTTTTATAGATCGGTTTTTCTCCAATTTAGTTTTTTTAGCGAGTGTTCGCTCGTTCGTTCGTTTTAACGAACGCGTTCTTTGTTTAGATCCAGATAACGAACATTCGTTCGTTAATCTGTTCGTCGTTTTTCTTTTCTCGGATTTATTCCACGATTTTTCTGATCGCGATTTCTGATCCGATCTTAATTTCTGTTTATCTTTTCGCTCGTTTATCGGAATCAGGCGATTCAAGCGCCTGGAGTTTCGTCTCGAAACCCTCTTTCCGTTTAACCAACTCAAACAAGTTTTTGTTACTGTAAATTTTTACCTAGTTTCAGATTAGTAAACGGAGCTTCTTTCTTTCGCCGTTTGACTTTCGTTGCTTTGTTTGATTTGATTCTTTTTGTGTACTGGAGTTCTTAAGTTGAACTTTCTGGTCAACCTCTCTTATTTGAGTTTTGCTTG
Source organism: Triticum urartu (assembly GCF_056163025.1). Classification (NCBI taxonomy): domain Eukaryota; kingdom Viridiplantae; phylum Streptophyta; class Magnoliopsida; order Poales; family Poaceae; genus Triticum; species Triticum urartu. The sequence continues at coordinate 206,464,700 of NC_141875.1, forward strand.
TGCATCGTTGCTTGTTACTTATGTATGTTAGTGTTTGCTTGCGATAGAATTCCCGGAGTGCGAAGCGTGTTACTACGAGTCTCCATTATTACCCAATTTTTATGCATTAGTTCCAATCCTCAAACATTGCATGATTAGGATGTCATTAACTTGTGGGTTGGGAAGTAGTTGCTGAGGTAGAACCTATTGCCCTGTTATATTCAAACCCTCGGGAGTTACTTCTACGTATTGCTTATATTGCTATGCTATGCTCGTAGACGTGGTTTGGGTTTGAGTGAAATTCACGACAGATGTGAGATTGTTAAATAATGGTTCAACTTAAGGTGGCAACTTAATCAAACAACTGGGTGGATTGAGGCACCGGGGGAACCCAGTGTTGTCTGTATTTTTTTGGAAATCCCGGGGTACCCGTGTGATCTTCCTATGGATCGCCACCCAGGCTCAAAGGGTACTGGGATGATTCATGCTAGAAACTTCCGTGTGCATCCACAAGCTATTATGGGCTCTAACATAGTTGAGTAAGTTACGTGAAGCTCTTGAAGAGGTAGATCAGCAGGTAGTGGGTTTTGTAGGTTTGGTATGGTCAACCCGGAGTAGAGAGTTAACGTTTCTGAAAGACTGTGTCTCGGTCATCCGTTTCTCAAACACCATGTAGTGCGAGAAATCCAACGGAGGAGATCGAGTCTTGTGGGGAAAAGTGTGCAAACCTCTACAGAGTGTACAATCTAATCATGGTTAGCCGTGTCCCCGGTTATGGACAATTCTTGAGTATCTAGTACTTGGGTTATCACATGTATCTCACCATGTTTAATTAATATTGCTGGGTTGTTAATCACTTTAATTGGGATTGAGTTGGGGGTACCTTCTCAATGATGTTTCAACCACCATGATAGTTAAATAAAAATATATTCCTTTGTTGTAGGGAAAATTGGCTTTTCGCAAAAACTATAACCATAGAGCTTTCCACCAGCCATATATGCATGTAGTGAAGGAAATATGCCCTAGAGGCAATAATAATGTTATTATTTTATTTCCTTATATCATGATAAATGTTTATTATTCATGCTAGAATTGTATTATCCGGAAACATAATACTTGTGTGAATACATAGACAAACCAAACGTCACTAGTATGCCTCTACTTGACTAGCTCGTTGATCAAAGATGGTTATGTTTCCTAGCCATAGACATGTGTTGTCATTTGATTAATGGGATCACATCGTTAGGAGAATGATGTGATTGACATGACCCATTCCATTAGCTTAGCACCCGATCGTTTAGTATGTTGCTATTGCTTTCTTCATGACTTATACATGTTCCTATGACTATGAGATTATGAAACTCCCGTTTACCGGAGGAACACTTTGTGTGCTACCAGACGTCACAATGTAACTGGGTGATTATAAAGGAGCTCTACAGGTGTCTCCAAAGGTAAATGTTGGGTTGGCGTATTTCGAGATTAGGATTTGTCACTCCGATTGTCGGAGAGGTATCTCTGGGCCCTCTCGGTAATGCACATCACATAAACCTTGCAAGCATTGCAACTAATGAGTTAGTTGCGAGATGATGTATTACGAAACGAGTAAAGAGACTTGCCGGTAACGAGATTGAACTAGGTATTGAGATACCGACGATCGAATATCGGGCAAGTAGCATATCGATGATAAAGGGAACAAAGTATGTTGTTTTGTGGTCTGACCGATAAAGATCTTCGTAGAATATGTAGGAGCCAATATGAGCATCCAGGTTCCGCTATTGGTTATTGACCGGAGACGTGTCTCGGTCATGTCTACATTTTTCTCGAACCTGTAGGGTCCGCACGCTTAAGGTTTCGATGACAGTTATATTATGAGTTTATGCTTTTTGATGTACCGAAGTTTGTTTGGAGTCCCGGATGTGATCACGGACATGACGAGGAGTCTCGAAATGGTCGAGACATAAAGATTGATATATTGGAAGCCTATATTTGGATATCGGAAGTGTTCCGGGTGAAATCAGGATTTTACCGGAGTACCGGGAGGTTACCGGAACCCCCCGGGAGGTATATGGGCCTTAGTGGGCTTTAGTGGAAGAGAGGAGAGGTGGCCAGGGCTGGGCCGCGCGCCCCTCCCCCTAGTCCGAATAGGACAAGGAGAGGGGGGCGGTGCCCCCCCTTCCTTCTCTCTCTCTCTCTCTCTCCTCTTTCCCCCTTCCCGAATCCTATTCCAACTAGGAAAGGGGGGGGAATCCTACTCCCGGTGGGAGTAGGACTCCTCCTGGCGCGCCCTCCTCCTGGCCGGCCGCACCCCCCCTTGATCCTTTTTATACGGGGGCAGGGGGAACCCCTAGACACACAAGTTGATCCATGTGATCATATTTTTAGCCGTGTGCGGTGCCCCCTTCCACCATAATCCTCGATAATATTGTAGCAGTGCTTAGGCGAAGCCCTGCGACGGTAGTACATCAAGATCGTCACCACGCCGTCGTGCTGACGGAACTCTTCCCCGACACTTTGCTAGATCGGAATCTGGGGATCATCATCGAGCTGAACGTGTGCTAGAACTCGGAGGTGCCGTAGTTTCGGTGCTTGATCAGTCGGGCCGTGAAGACGTACGACTACATCAACCGCGTTGTGCTAACGCTTCCGCTGTCGGTCTACAAGGGTACGTAGATCATGCTCTCCCCTCGTTGCTATGCATCACCATGATCTTGCGCGTACGTAGGAATTTTTTTGAAATTACTACGTTCCCCGACAGTGGTATCAGAGCCTAGGTTTTATGTGTTGATGTTATATGCACGAGTAGAACACAAGTGAGTTGTGGGCGATATAAGTCATACTGCTTACCAGCATGTCATACTTTGGTTCGGCGGTATTGTTGGACGAAGCGGCCCGGACTGACATTACGCATACGCTTACGCGAGGCCGGTTCTCCCGACGTGCTTTGCACATAGGTGGCTTGCGGGTGACAGTTTCTCCAACTTTAGTTGAACCGAGTGTGGCTACGCCCGGTCCTTGCGAAGGTTAAAACAACACCAACTTGACAAACTATCGTTGTGGTTTTGATGCGTAGGTAAGATTGGTTCTTGCTTAAGCCCGTAGCAGCCACGTAAAACTTGCAACAACAAAGTAGAGGATGTATAACTTGTTTTTGCAGGGCATGTTATGATGTGATATGGTCAAGACATTGTAACGCCCTCGATGCGGCTATATCTCCCACGTGTCGAGGCACGACTTAGAGGCATAACCGCATTGAAAGCAATGTCGCAAGTCAGGAAATCATCACACATCCCATGTACATAAATAATATAAAGGGGAGGTACATAGTTGGCTTACACTCGCCACGTCACATCAAAGTACATAAATAACATCCATCATACAAATCACTCATGGCCCGACTACGGTGCCAAAATAGAAAAGACCCCCAACATGCGAAAAGGCCCTGAATCGATAACCCCAACTAGGCACCACTACTGATCGTCGGGAAAGGAAACATAATAACGCTGAGAGTCCTCGTCGAACTCCCACTTGAGCTCGTACTCGTCACCTGGAGCGGAATCACCTGGACCTGCATCTGGAATTATAGTATCTGTGAGCCACAGGGACTCAGCAATCTCGCACCCTTGCGATCAAAACTATTTAAGCTTATAGGAAGGATAAGGCAAGTATGTGGAGCTGCAGCAAGAGACTAGCATATGTGGTGGCTAACTTATACGCAAAAGAGAGCGAGAAGAGGAGGCAAGGCGCGAGCGAGAATCTAGAGGAACAACCTGCACAAGCATTACTCCAACACCGTGTCCACTTCCCGGACTCCGCCGAGAAGAGGCCATCACGGCAACACACTCAGTTGATTCATATTAATTAATTAAGGTTCAAGTTATCTACAACCGGACATTAACAAATTCCCATCTGCCCATAACCGCGGGCACGGCTTTCGAAAGTTCAATCCCTGCAGGGGAGTCCCAACTTAGCCCATGACAAGCTCTCACGGTCAACGAAGGAATAGACCTCCACCCAAGACACACCGATCAGACTCGGTAACCCAGTACAACAAGACAATTCGACAGGTTAAAACAAGACCAGCAACACCGCCCGAATGTGCCGACAAATCCCGATAGGAGCTGCACATATCTCTTTCTCAGGGCACACTCAGATTGTCCAAACTTCCGGTAGGCCAGCCCAGAGTTGCCCCTGGTAGCCACCGGCGGCTGACGGTTGGACCAACACTCAGAGGAGCACTGGCCCGGGGGGGGGGGGTTAAAATAAGATGACCCTTGAGTCTGCAGAACCCAAGGGAAAGTAAAGGCTAGGTGGCAAATGGTAAAACCAAGGTTGGGCATTGCTGGAAAATCTTTAATCAAGGCGAACTATCAAGGGGTTCCCATTATAACCCAACCGCGTAAGGAACGCAAAATCCGGGAACATAACACCGATATGACGGAAAACTAGGGCGGCAAGAGTGGAACAAAACACTAGGCGAGAGGCCGAGCCTTCCACCCTTTACCAAGTATATAGATGCTTTTAAATAACATAGTAATATAGTGATATCCCAACAAGTAAATAAATGTGCCAACAAGGAACGACCTCCAATCTTCACCTGCAACTAGCAACGCTATAAGAGGGGCTGAGCAAAGCGGTAACATAGCCAATCAACGGTTTGCTAGGACATGGTGGGTTAGAGGTTCAACATGGCAATTGGGAGGCTGACAAGCAAAAGGTAGGCATCGTAGCATTGGCATAGCAAGAGCGAGCAAACTAGCATAGCAAAGATAGTAGTGATTTCGAGGGTATGATCATCTTGCCTGCACAGTTGTCAAAGTTGACTGGATTCTCACAAGCAAACTTAACAGGCTCCTCGGTAGCGAACTCGTCTCCCGGCTCTACCCAACAATACAAACAAGCAACAAGGATACAATCAACCACGTGCAAGACCAACCAATATGATGAAATGATGATATGCTATGCGGGATGCGATGCGGGATGCAAAATGCAAGATATGACAGGAAATGCATGAACCTGGCCTCAACTTGGAAAACCAAGTGTGCCACTGGATAGAGGGGATGAAATCGCTTGAAAACGATATAAAGATCATTGGAATCGGAGTTACGGTTTGGAAATGGCAAGCGTTTTAAGATATGACACCGGTCTGCGATTTACAGCAAGTAGGCATCTAAACGCAACGAAATGAACATGCTACAGCCACCAAACATGAAAACAAAATACATGGCAGTGATGTACACAAGATGGTTAACAAAACGCTAGCACTGAGCCATAGGCAAATTCATCCATTAAGAGGTTCAAACAAGCATGGCAAAAATGAATATGCAAAACAGATTCCAGATTTAGTGAAATTAACACTAGCCTGAAATTTCAGATCACGATGCTCTCTTTGGAGCAGCAAAACAACATGATAAATAACCTGAACATGACAAGTAAGAACATGGCATGGAGCTACTCAACAAGCTTAACAAAACACCCAAAGTGACCTGGGGCCAAAAGGGTTCACAAAATACTCTACCGAGCTCACGAACATAGCTCGAACACAATCAGTTTTCAGACAGTGAAAACTGAGACATGCTGAAATTATAGCTCACGAAGGCATGTAAACGAGCTCGATGCACTCACTACGGTGCAAGTCATGGCAAGGCAAGCATATATCCAGAAATAAGACACAATATGCTAGCTACACATGGCAAGAACAAAGGCATAGCATGCATGGAACACTAACGGTAGCATCGGCAAAATCGCAAACAAGTTGACGATCTGCCCATATTAACAACGAAGCAAAAGTTTAGCTCGATTGAGTCAACCTAGAGCACTCCACATATGCAAACAAAGACATGGATGGATATAGCATAACATAAATATCAAAACTCCCTTACTGATCATCCTCAAAAGAGGCACGGATCACTAGGAAACAAGCTGGACATATAGCATCATGAACTAAAATATCCCAGACTTAGTGAAAATCACTAAGTCCCTGAAATCAGCAATCTCAGGTACCTCTCTTCGCAAGCTTGCACAAGACAACACACACATCCTAAAAATGCATGGGTGGCACCTCTGGAAAGAAGACAAAATGCTTAACAATTCATCCCAAAGGGGCACAGGCATATCACGCACGGATTAAACATGGCAAAAATGACAAAAGTGCATGATGAACTAACGGATCTGCAATTTAACTCACGAAGCCTCCTTCTAAAAGCATTTAGGGCATCAAGATGAGCTCAAATGCAAATGATTCAATGGAATAAAATGATGTACATGTCGAGCCGAAGATTTTGATATATCATATGTCCAAATCGGAGCTACGGATGAAAAGTTACGGCAGGTCAAAGTAGGCATAAAAGATTAGGGTTAGGAGATAAAAGTCAACCGGGATATTTCCAGATCCAGATTTGCACGGTTCCCGAGGCTTCGCCGGCGCGCACTGTAGCAGCTCGTCGGGGAAGAAGAAGAACAGCGGCCGGCGGGAGGAGGCGGTGGCCGGCGGCCGGGTCCGGTGGCCGGGCCGGAGTCGCCGGGCGGCGAGGTGACCGCGGGCGGCCGGTGGCTCCCCGGGGCGGCTCGGGCGGCGCCAAGGCGTGCGGCGGCGGAGGCGCGCGGCGTCGGGCCGGAGTACGGCGGCGGGGTCGACGCCGGCGACGAAGGGCGGTGCAGCGGAGGCGGTCGGCGCCGGCGACGAAGAAGACGGAGGTTGGGCGCGGGCGGCGAAGGAGCCGGTGGATGGGCTCGGGGGGGGGCGTACGCGGGCTCTCCCGGGCCGGCGGCGGGCGCGGCCACGTGGCGGCTGCGGATTGGCGGTGGCGGTCGGCGGACGCTGTCCGGCCTGGCGCGGACACGTCCGGCGGCGGCGGGATCTGTTTTTTTTGGCTAGGGTTTCGAGGTGGAAGACGGGATCCGAAATGGAGGGGGTATAAATAGACATAAGTGGAGCTAGGACAATCCAAATGAGGTGCGGTTTTCGCCCACGCGATCGTGATCGAACGCTCTAGGACATGGAGCAGAGTTTGGAGGGTTTTGGGCCAAATTTGATGGGTGTTGGGCTGCAACACACACGAGGCCTTTTCGGTCCCTCGGTTAACCGTTGGAGTATCAAACGAAGTCCAAATGACCCGAAACTTGACAGGCGGTCTACCGGTAGTAAACCAAGGCCGCATGACAAGTCTCGATCCAATCCGGAAATGTTTAGTCCCCACACATGAAAGAAAGCTAGAAATGGCCACCGGAGGAGAACGAAGCGCCGGAATGCAAAACAAACAATGGGGAAAATGCTCGAATGCATGAGATGAACACGTATGCAAATGCAATGCACGTGATGACATGATAAGAGATGCACGGAAAAGAAAACAACACACGGAGACAAAGACCCGAACCCGAGAAATAAATATAACTTAATGCCGGAAACGGCAAGAGTTGGATACAAATATGGAAAGTATATCTGGGGCGTTACAGACATGATGCTAAATTTTATTGTATGAGATGATCATGTTTTGTAACCGAGTTATCGGTAACTGGCAGGAGCCATATGGTTGTCGCTTTATTGTATGCAATGCAATCGCGCTGTAATGCTTTACTTTATCACTAAGCGGTAGCGATAGTCGTGGAAGCATAAGATTGGCGAGACGACAACGATGCTACGATGGAGATCAAGGTGTCGCGCCGGTGACGATGGTGATCACGACGGTGCTTTGAAGATGGAGATCGCAAGCACAAGATGATGATGGCCATATCATATCACTTATATTGATTGCATGTGATGTTTATCTTTTATGCATCTTATCTTGCTTTGATTGATGGTAGCATTATAAGATGATCTCTCACTAATTATCAAGAAGTGTTCTCCCTGAGTATGCACCGTTGTGAAAGTTCTTCGTGCTGAGACACCACGTGATGATCGGGTGTGATAGGCTCTACGTTCAAATACAACGGGTGCAAAACAGTTGCACACGCGGAATACTCAGGTTATACTTGATGAGCCAAGCATATACAGATATGGCCTCGGAACACGGAGACCGAAAGGTCGAGCGTGAATCATATAGTAGATATAATCAACATAGTGATGTTCACCAATTAAACTACTCCATCTCATGTGATGATCGGACATGGTTTAGTTGATTTGGATCACGTAATCACTTAGAGGATTAGAGGGATGTCTATCTAAGTGGGAGTTCTTTAAGTAATATGATTAATTGAACCTAAATTTATCATGAAACTTAGTACCTGATAGTATCTTGCTTGTTTATGCTTGATTGTAGATAGATGGCCCATGCTGTTGTTCCGTTGAATTTTAATGCGTTCCTTGAGAAAGCAAAGTTGAAAGATGATGGTAGCAATTACACGGACTGGGTCCGTAACTTGAGGATTATCCTCATTGCTGCATAGAAGAATTACGTCCTAGAAGCACCGCTGGGTGCCAGGCCTGCTGCTGGAGCAACACCAGATATTATGAACGTCTGGCAGAGCAAAGCTGATGACTACTCGATAGTTCGGTGTGCCATGCTTTACGGCTTAGAATCGGGACTTCAACGACGTTTTGAACGTCATGGAGCATATGAGATGTTCCAGGAGTTGAAGTTAATATTTCAAGCAAATGCCCGGATTGAGAGATATGAAGTCTCCAATAAGTTCTATAGCTGCAAGATGGAGGAGAACAGTTCTGTCAGTGAGCATATACTCAAAATGTCTGGGTATAATAATCACTTGATTCAATTGGGAGTTAATCTTCCAGATGATTGCGTCATTGACAGAATTCTCCAATCACTGCCACCAAGCTACAAGAGCTTCGTGATGAACTATAATATGCAAGGGATGAATAAGACTATTCCCGAGCTCTTCGCAATGCTGAAAGCTGCGGAGGTAGAAATCAAGAAGGAGCATCAAGTGTTGATGGTCAACAAGACCACTAGTTTCAAGAAAAAGGGAAAAGGGAAGAAGAAGGGCAACTTCAAAAAGAACAACAAGCAAGTTGCTACTCAAGAGAAGAAACCCAAACCTGGACCTAAGCCTAAAACTGAGTGCTTCTACTGCAAGCAGACTGGTCACTGGAAGCGGAACTGCCCCAAGTATTTGGCGGATAAGAAGGATGGCAAGGTGAACAAAGGTATATGTGATATACATGTTATTGATGTGTACCTTACTAATACTCGCAGTAGCACCTAGGTATTTGATACTGGTTCTGTTGCTAATATTTGCAACTTGAAACACGGACTACGGATTAAGCGAAGATTGGCTAAGGACGAGGTGATGATGCGCGTGGGAAATGGTTCCAAAGTCGATGTGATCGCGGTCGGCACGCTACCTCTACATCTACCTTCGGGATTAGTATTAGACCTAAATAATTGTTATTTGGTGGCAGCGTTAAGCATGAACATTATATCTGGATCTTGTCTGATGCGAGACGGTTATTCATTTAAATCAGAGAATAATGGTTGTTCTATTTATATGAGTAATATCTTTTATGGTCATGCACCCTTAAAGAGTGGTCTATTCTTATTAAATCTCGATAGTAGTGACACACATATTCATAATGTTGAAGCCAAAAGATGCAGAGTTGATAATGATAGTGCAACTTATTTGTGGCACTGCCGTTTGGGTCATATCGGTGTAAAGCGCATGAAGAAACTCCATACTGATGGACTTTTGGAACCACTTGATTATGAATCGCTTGGTACTTGAGAACCGTGCCTTATGGGTAAGATGACAAAAAATACCATTCTCCGATACTATGGAGAGAGCAACAGATTTGTTGGAAATCATACATACAGATGTATGTGGTCCGATGAAAGTTGAGGCTCGTGGCGGATATCGTTATTTTCTCACCTTCACAGATGACTTAAGCAGATATGGATATATCTACTTAATGAAACATAAGTCTGAAACATTTGAAAAGTTCAAAGAATTTCAGAGTGAAGTTGAAAATCATCGTAACAAGAAAATAAAATTCCTACGATCTGATCGTGGAGGAGAATATTTGAGTTACGAGTTTGGTGTACATTTGAAACAATGTGGAATAGTTTCGCAACTCACGCCACCCGGAACACCACAGCGTAATGGTGTGTCCGAACGTCGTAATCGTACTTTACTAGATATGGTGCGATCTATGATGTCTCTTACTGATTTACCGCTATCGTTTTGGGGATATGCTCTAGAGACGGCCGCATTCACGTTAAATAGGGCACCATCAAAATCCGTTGAGACGACGCCTTATGAACTGTGGTTTGGCAAGAAACCAAAGTTGTCGTTTCTGAAAGTTTGGGGCTGCGATGCTTATGTGAAAAAGCTTCAACCTGATAAGCTCGAACCCAAATTGGAGAAATGTGTCTTCATAGGATATCCAAAGGAAACTATTGGATACACCTTCTATCATAGATCCGAAGGCAAGACTTTTGTTGCTAAATTCGGAAACTTTCTGGAGAAGGAGTTTCTCTCGAAAAAAGTGAGTGGGAGGAAAGTAGAACTTGACGAGGTAACAGTACCTGCTCCCTTATTGGAAAGTAGTACATCACAGAAACCTGTTTCTGTGACACCTACACCAATTAGTGAGGAAGCTAATGATAATGATCATGAAACTTCAGAACAAGATACTACTGAACCTCGTAGATCAACCAGAGTAAGATCCGCGCCAGAGTGGTATGGTAATCCTGTTCTGGAAGTCATGCTACTAGATCATGATGAACCTACGAACTATGAAGAAGCGATGGTGAGCCTAGATTCCGCAAAATGGCTTGAAGCCATGAAATCTGAGATGGGATCCATGTATGAGAACAAAGTATGGACTTTGGTTGACTTGCCCAATGATCGGCAAGCAATTGAGAATAAATGGATCTTCAAGAAGAAGACTGACGCTGACGGTAATGTTACTGTCTACAAAGCTCGGCTTGTCGCAAAAGGTTTTCGGCAAGTTCAAGGGATTGACTACGATGAGACCTTCTCACCCGTAGCGATGCTTAAGTCTGTCCGAATCATGTTAGCAATTGCCGCATTTTATGATTATGAAATTTGGCAAATGGATGTCAAAACTGCATTCCTGAATGGATTTCTGCAAGAAGAGTTGTATATGATGCAGCCGGAAGGTTTTGTCGATCCAAAGGGAGCTAACAAAGTGTGCAAGCTCCAGCGATCCATTTATGGACTGGTGCAAGCCTCTCAGAGTTGGAATAAATGCTTTGATAGTGTGATCAAAGCATTTGGTTTTGTACAGACTTTTGGAGAAGCCTATATTTACGAGAAAGTGAGTGGGAGCTCTGTAGCATTTCTGATATTATATGTAGATGACATATTGGTAATCGGAAATGATATAGAATTTCTAGATAGCATAAAAGGATACTTGAATAAGAGTTTTTCAATGAAAGACCTCGGTGAAGCTGCTTACATATTGGGCATTAAGATCTATAGAGATAGATCAAGATGCTTAATTGGACTTTCACAAAGCACATACCTTGACAAAGTTTTGAAGAAGTTCAAAATGGATCAAGCAAAGAAAGGATTCTTGCCTGTGTTACAAGGTGTGAAATTGAGTAAGACTCAATCCCCGACCAATGCAGAAGATAGAGAGAAAATGAAAGATGTTCCCTATGCTTCAGCCATAGGCTCTATCATGTATGCAATGCTGTGTACCAGACCTGATGTGTGTCTCGCTATAAGTCTAGAAGGGAGGTACCAAAGTAATCCAGGAGTGGATCACTGGACAGCGGTCAAGAACATCCTGAAATACCTGAAAAGGACTAAGGATATGTTTCTCATATATGGAGGTGACAAAGAGCTCATCGTAAATGGTTACGTTGATGCAATCTTTGACACTGATCCGGACGATTCTAAATCGCAAACCGGATACGTGTTTACATTAAACGGTGGAGCTGTCAGTTGGTGCAGTTCTAAACAAAGCGTTGTGGCAGGATCTACATGTGAAGCGGAGTACATAGCTGCTTCGGAAGCAGCAAACGAAGGAGTCTGGATGAAGGAATTCATATCCGATCTAGGTGTCATACCTAGTGCATCGGGTCCAATGAAAATCTTTTGTGACAATACTGGTGCAATTGCCTTGGCAAAGGAATCCAGATTTCACAAAAGAACCAAGCACATCAAGAGACGCTTCAATTCCATCCGAGATCTAGTCTAGGTGGGAGACATAGAGATTTGCAAGATACATACGGATCTGAATATAGCAGACCCGTTGACTAAGCCTCTTCCACGAGCAAAACATGATCAGCACCAAAGCTCCATGGGTGTTAGAATCATTACTGTGTAATCTAGATTATTGACTCTAGTGCAAGTGGGAGACTGAAGGAAATATGCCCTAGAGGCAATAATAATGTTATTATTTTATTTCCTTATATCATGATAAATGTTTATTATTCATGCTAGAATTGTATTATCCGGAAACATAATACTTGTGTGAATACATAGACAAACCAAACGTCACTAGTATGCCTCTACCTGACTAGCTCGTTGATCAAAGATGGTTATGTTTCCTAGCCATAGACATGTGTTGTCATTTGATTAATGGGATCACATCGTTAGGAGAATGATGTGATTGACATGACCCATTCCATTAGCTTAGCACCCGATCGTTTAGTATGTTGCTATTGCTTTCTTCATGACTTATACATGTTCCTATGACTATGAGATTATGCAACTCCCGTTTATCGGAGGAACACTTTGTGTGCTACCAAACGTCACAACGTTACTGGGTGATTATAAAGGAGCTCTACAGGTGTCTCCAAAGGTAAATGTTGGGTTGGCGTATTTCGAGATTAGGATTTGTCACTCTGATTGTCGGAGAGGTATCTCTGGGCCCTCTCGGTAATGCACATCACATAAGCCTTGCAAGCATTGCAACTAATGAGTTAGTTGCGAGATGATGTATTACAAAACGAGTAAAGAGACTTGCCAGTAACGAGATTGAACTAGGTATTGAGATACCGACGATCGAATCTCGGGCAAGTAACATACCGATGACAAAGGGAACAGAGTATGTTGTTATGCGGTCTGACCGATAAAGATCTTCGTAGAATATGTAGGAGCCAATATGAGCATCCAGGTTCCGCTATTGGTTATTGACTGGAGACGTGTCTCGGTCATGTCTACATTGTTCTCGAACCCGTAGGGTCCGCACGCTTAAGGTTTCAATGACAGTTATATTATGAGTTTATGCTTTTTGATGTACCGAAGTTTGTTCGGAGTCCCGGATGTGATCACGGACATGACGAGGAGTCTCGAAATGGTTGAGACATAAAGATTGATATATTGGAAGCCTATATTTGGATATTGAAAGTGTTCCGGGTGAAATCAGGATTTTACCGGAGTACCGAGAGGTTACCGGAACCCCCCGGGAGGTATATGGGCCTTAGTGGGCTTTAGTGGAAGAGAGGAGAGGTGGCCAGGGCTGGGCCGCGCGCCCCTCCCCCCCCTAGTCTGAATAGGACAAGGAGAGGGGGGCGGCGCCCCCCCTTCCTTCTCTCTCTCCTCTTTCCCCCTTCCCGAATCCTATTCCAACTAGGAAAGGGAGGAATCCTACTCCCGATGGGAGTAGGACTCCTCCTGGCGCGCCCTCCTCCTGGCCGGCCGCACCCCCCCTTGATCCTTTATATACGGGGGCAGGGGGCACCCCTAGACACACAAGTTGATCCACGTGATCATATTTTTAGCCGTGTGCGGTGCCCCCTTCCACCATAATCCTCGATAATATTGTAGCAGTGCTTAGGTGAAGCCCTGCGACGGTAGTACATCAAGATCGTCACCACGCTGTCGTGCTGACGGAACGCTTCCCCGACACTTTGCTGGATCGGAGTCCGGGGATCATCATCGAGCTGAACGTGTGCTAGAACTCGGAGGTGCCGTAGTTTCGATGCTTGATCGGCCGGGCCGTGAAGACGTACGACTACATCAACCGCGTTGTGCTAATGCTTCCGCTGTCGGTCTACAAGGGTACGTAGATCATGCTCTCCCCTCGTTGCTATGCATCACCATGATCTTGCGTGTGCGTAGGAAATTTTTTGAAATTACTACGTTCCCCAACATGTAGTGATAGCATTATTCTGTTTCCGCTCTACTGTGTTATATTGCCAGCATATTCCATGTGCTGACCCGTTTTCGGGCTGCAACGTATTATGTTGCGGACTTTTCAGACGAGGAGTAAGGTTCGTTAGGTCATTGCCGTGAAGCTCAGCTATGCCGTTGGAGTTGATGGACTCACCCTATGTTCCAAGCCTTCCGCTGTTATCGCATTAGATGGCCTTAAGCCATATTATTGTAATAAGTTCTCTTTGGAGACATTCGATGTAATAGTGTGTGATTGCTACTCTGTTAAAAATCCTTCGTTTACTGTGTGTGTCAGCATTACCGATCCAGGGATGACACTGAAGCACAGAGACTTGACCATCTGAGGTCGGGTCGCTACACATTTGTTGTAACTTCAAGTTATGATGAGAAGCATATGCAATCAACATTCGAATGGATTCAATACGAGCAACGGGAGCAAAGGTTTCACCATAGTCGATACCCTCGACTTGGGAGTAGCCTTGTGCTACCAAGCGAGCCTTGTTGCGAATGATAATCCCATGAGCATCTTGCTTGTTCTTAAATATCCACTTGGTTCCAATGACATTGTGGTTCACCGTCGGCCTTGGCACCAATCTCCACACGTTGTTGCGCTCAAAGTTGTTGAGTTCTTCGTGCATGGCATTGAGCCAATCCGGATCTTCGAGCGCCTCATAGACCTTTTGGGGCTCAACACAAGAGACAAACGTGTGATGTTCACAATAGTTTGCTAATTGTCTACGAGTGCTTACCCCCTTTCTTAAGCTTCCAAGCACATTTGTCATGAGATGATCCTTGGTGGAGAACTTGGAAGCAACCTTGGCGGCACGACGCTCCAATTCCTCCTCGGGGGTGAGACGAGGAGTGGTCACTTGATCATCTTGAGCATCGTCTTGAGCTCGTTCTCGTTCTCGTGGAAGCTCTTGATCTTGAACTTGCTCGGAGGAGGGAACTTGACCTCGGGCATCACTTGATGTTACAACACCATCTTTAGATTGATCTTGCCCTTGGTCTTGTTCATGAGGTTGAGGGCCCTCACTTTGTTCTTCGGAAGCGTGTGGGTCTTGGGTTGGTGAAGGTTCCACTTGATTAGAACATTGTCCTTCTCCTTCGGCCACAAGGGGTTCCTCAATGGGTAGGATAAGACCAACATCCATTCTTCTTATGGCTTGAGGAGGAATTTCATCACCTACATCACAAGTACCACTTTGCTCCACTTGGGAGCCGTTATTCTCATCAAACTCCACGTTACACGTTTCCTCAATAAGTCCCGTGGACTTATTGAGAACACGGTAAGCATGAGTGTTTGTACCATAACCAACAAATATGCCCTCATGAGCTCTAGCCTCAAATTTAGATAAACGGACATCTTTCTTGAGAATGAAACACTTACACCCGAACACCCGGAAGTACTTGAGGTTGGGCTTGTTACCGGTGAGTATCTCATATGGAGTCTTGTTCAAGCCTTTGCGGAGGTAGAGCCAATTAGATGCATGGCACGCGGTGTTGATGGCTTCGGCCCAAAAGTTGTAGGGAGACTTGAACTCCGCCATCATGGTCCTTGCCGCATCCATCAACGTCCGGTTCTTCCTCTCCGCTACACCATTTTGTTGAGGGGTATAAGGTGCGGAATATTGATGCTTGATTCCCTCATCACTCAAAAACTCATTCAAGGTGTAGTTCTTGAACTCGGAGCCGTTGTCGCTTCTTATTGTCAGGATCTTTGTATTATTTTGTCGTTGAGCTTCATTTGCAAAGTCGATGACGGTTTGTTGGGTCTCACTCTTCCTCTTTAAGAAATATACCCAAGTGTATCTTGAATAGTCATCTACAATCACCAAGCAATACTTTATACCCCCAAGACTATCAAAGGATGGAGGTCCAAAGAGATCCAAGTGAAGGAGCTCCAAGGGCCTCTTCGAATAGATGATAGTCGTGGGAGGGTGAGCCTTCTCATGTAGCTTTCCTTCGATGCAAGCACTGCAAGCACGATCTTTGGCAAAACTAACATTTGTTAGTCCACGGACATGGTCCCCCTTGAGAAAACTTTGCAAAGATCTCATATTGACGTGGGCTAAACGGCGATGCCAAAGCCATCCCACGTCAACTTTATCCATTAGGCATGTCGCGGTCTTAGTGGGTCGCTCCGAAAAGTTAATCACATAGAGACCGTTCTCGACATGCCCAACAAAGGCTACTTTAAGAGTCTTGCTCCACAAGAGGGCCACGGAATCAATATCAAAGAAAGTGGCAAAGCCCATGAGTGCTAGTTGACGAATGGAAAGTAAATTGTATGCAAGGGACTCAAACAAGCATGACCTTCTCGATCGTAAGATCATGAGAAATGACAACTTTGTCGAGTCCCAATACCTTAGAAGACGAGGCATCACCCCACTCAACATTGGTGGGCATGGATGGAATCTTTTTCACGTCCACCACCAAGTCCTTGCTTTCGGTCATATGATTAGTAGCTCCACTATCGAGCAACCATGATCCCCCACCGGAAGCAAACACCTACAAGAGATCAATGCTTGGTTTTAGGTACCCATTTTGTAATGGGTCCTTTGATGTTAGTAACAAGGGTATTAGGAACCCAAATAGACCATTCAATGTACTCATAAGGAGAACCAACAAATTTGGCATAAACATGCCCATCACTAGCGCGACACAACACGTAAGAAGGGTTAAAGTCCCCGGCTTTGTTGGGAAGGGGAGCGTTTCCCTTCTTGGCACCAATACCCCTCATGGAGTTTTTCACCTTCTCCTTAATAGCACCCTCATCCTCCTTCACAAAGGTTTGCATGAGAGGAGGAGGTCGTTTGGCCTTGTCATTTGTAACACCCTGGATATGACTTTCCCAATTTGTACTCCAACTCTTGCCGTTTCCGGCGTTAAGTTATTTTATTTTCTCGGGTTCGGGTTTTTGTCTCCGTGTGTTGTTGTCGTTGTTTGGCATCTCATATCATGTCATCATGTGCATTGCATTTGCATACGTGTTCATCTCATGCATTCGAGCATTTTCCCCGTTGTCCGTTTTGCATTCCGGCGCTTCGTTCTCCTCCGGTGGTCATTTCTAGCTTTCTTTCGTGTGTGGGGTTTAAAAATTTCCGGATTGGACCGAGACTTGCCAAGCGGCCTTGGTTTACTACCGGTAGACCGCCTGTCAAGTTTCGTATCATTTGGACTTCGTTCGATACTCCAACGGTTAACCGAGGACCGAAAAGGCCTCGTGTGTGTTGCAGCCCAACACCCCTCCATTTTGGCCCAAAACCCACCAAAACCCTCTCCATCATCTAGAGCGTTCGATCACGATCGCGTGGCCGAAAACCGCGCCTCATTTGGACTCTCCTAGCTTCCTCTATGCCTATATAAAGAACCCCCATTCCAAAACCTGGGTCTCCTCCCCCGAAACCCCAAAAAATCCCAGATCCACAGGCGCCGGACACGTCCGGACGGCGCCGGACACGTCCGCCCAGCCCCGCCGCCGCCACGTGGCGTGCTGTCATTCGCCGCCGCCTCCGCGCCCCACATCGCCGCGCAAGGCCCGCCGGGGCCCGAGGCTGGCCCCCGCGGCCCGCACCGCGCCCGTCGCCCTGCCGCCGATCCAGCGCCCCGCGCCGCCGTCTTCCTCCTAGCCGGCCGCCGCCCCGGGTCGCTGCGGCCGCCCGCCACCCCACATTGCCGACTCCGGCCACCGCCGCCTCTCCTCGCCGCGCCGCCGCCCCACGTCGCCGGAGGCCGGGCCGCACCGCCCGGGCCGCCTCGCCTCTCCACCCTCCTCCTTCCACGGATCCGCCGGCCGCCGTCTACGTCGTCAACTCCGGCGAGCTCCGGCCGGTGAACCTCGTAATCTGCGCATGAACAGTGCTGGATCTCAGATCTAGATCCAAAACGTGGGTTGACTTTTTCCCGAAACCCTAATCCATGTGCTCCTGTTCATCATGCTATATCTCCGCATCCGTTGCTCCGTTTTTGGCATATAGCATATCAAATTGTTCGTCTGAGAGAGTACATCATTTCATTCCATTGCATCATTTTCATTTGGGTTCATCTTGATGCCCGAAATGCTGTTAGAAGAGGGCTACTTGAGATAATTGTCAGATCTGCTACTCCATTTGCATATTTGTCATTTTTGCCATGATTATTGTGTGCATGATATGCCCATGAGCTCTACACATGTTTTGTTAAGGGTTTTTCCATCTTTTCAGAGGTGCAACCCATGTATTTTTGTGATGTGTGTGGTGACTAGCACAAGCTTGCAAAGTGGTGCACTCGGTAATTCTGATTTCAGGGACTTAGCAATTCCACTAAGTCCTTGACCTGTTTATTTCATTTGGCCATATGTTCATGTTGTTTCCTAGTGATCCGTGCCTCTTTTGAGGATGATCAGTAAGGATGTTTTGTTAATCTTGTAGTGCTCTATCCATCCATGTCTTTTTTTGCAATTATGGAGCACCCTAGGTTGAGTCGATCGAGATCTACTTTTGCTACTTCGTGAATCTGGGCAGATTGTCTACTTGTTAGCGATTTTGCCGATGATGTTATAGTTGATCCGTGCATGCTATGCTTTTGTTCTTGCCATGTCTAGCTTACATTTTGTGTATTCTTGATGGGTGTATGCTTAGTTTGCCATGACTTGCTCCGTAGTGAGTGCATCGAGCTCGTAAACATGCCTACTTGATATCTGTTTCAGCATGCTCCATTTTTCACCAAGTCTGAGAACTGATTATGTTTTTGCCATGTTCACATGCTTGCAATTGTATTTTCTGATCCCTTTTGGCTCAAGGTCACTAAGGGACTTTTGTTAAGCTCTTTGAGTAGATCCATGCCATGCTTTACTTTTCCATGTTCAGGTCCTGTAGCATGTAGTTTTGTTGCTCCGAAGTATGCTACCTGATCTGAAATTCCAGACAAGTGTTAATTTCACAAAGTCTGAGATCTGTTTACCATATGCATTTTTGCCATGCTTGTTTGAACTTGTTAATGGATGAATTGGCCGTAGCTCAGTGCTAGACTTTTGTTAAGCATCTTGAATGCATACCTTCCATGTATTTTGTTTTCATGTTTGAGTGCTGTAGCATGTTCGTCTCATTACATTTAGATGGCTACTTGCTGTTAAGCGCAGACCGGTGTCATATTTGTTTTGCTTGCCATTTCCAAACCGTAACTTCGATTCCGGTGTTCTTTATATCGTTTTCAAGCGATTTCATCTCATCTTTCCAGTGGCACACTTGGATTTCCAAGTTGAGGCCAGGTTCATGCATCCCTTTTCAAATCTTGCATATGCATCCCGCATAGCATATCATCTTTGCATCATGTTGTTTGAGCCTTGCACGTGGTTGATTGTGTCCTTGTTGCTTGTTTGTCTTGTTTGGGTAGAGCCGGGAGACGAGTTCGCTAACGAGGAGCCCGTTGAGTTTGCTTTCGAGGATCCAGTCAACTCTGACAACTTTGCAGGCAAGATGATCATACCCTCGAAATCACTACTATCTTTGCTATGTTAGATTGCTCGCTCTTTTGCTATGCCATTGCTACGATGCCTATCATTTTCTTTCAAGCCTCCCAAATTGCCATGTCAAACCTCTAACCCACCTTGTCCTAGCAAACCGTTGTTTGGCTATGTTATCGCTTCGCTCAGCCCCTCTTATAGCGTTGCTAGTTGCAGGTGAAGATTGGAGGCCGTTCCTTGTTGGAACTTTTATTTACTTGTTGGGATATCATTATATTAACTTGTTATCTTAAGGCATCTATATACTTGGTAAAGGGTTGAAGGCTCGGTCTCTCGCCTAGTGTTTTGTTCCACTCTTGTCGCCCTAGTTTCCGTCATATCGGTGTTATGTTCCCGGATTTTTGCGTTCCGTACGGGGTTGGGTTATAATGGGAACCCCTTGATAGTTCGCCTTGATTAAAGCTTTTCCAGCAATTCCCAACCTTGGTTTTACCATTTGCCACCTAGCCTCTTTTTCCCTTTGGTTTCCGGAGCCCGAGGGTCATCTTATTTTAGCCCCCCCCCCCGGGCCAGTGCTCCTCTGAGTGTTGGTCCAACCGAGCGATGTCCGGGGCTACCAGGGGCAACTCTGGGCTGGCCTACCCGACGTCTGGCTCATCTGAGTGTGCCCTGAGAACGAGATATGTGCAGATCCTATCGGGATTTGTCGGCACATTCGGGCGGTGTTGCTGGTCTTGTTTTAACCTGTCGAAGTGTCTTGAAGAACCGAGATACCGAGTCTGATCGGAACATCTTGGGAGGAGGTCTATTCCTTCGTTGACCGTGAGAGCTTGTCATGGGCTAAGTTGGGACTCCCCTGCAGGGATTTGAACTTTCGAAAGCCGTGCCCGCGGTTATGAGCAGATGGGAATTTGTTAATGTCCGGTTGTAGATAACTTGAACCTTAACTTAAGTTAATTGAACCAACTGGGTGTGTTACCGTGATGGCCTCTTCTCGGTGGAGTCCGAGAAGTGGACACGGTGTTGGAGTAATGCTTGCGCAGGTTGCTCTCTAGTTTCTCGCTCACGCTTTGCCTCCTCTTCTTGCTCTCTTTTGCGAACAGGTTAGCCACCATATTTGCTAGTCGCTTGCTGCAGCTCCACATATTTACCTTGCCTTACCTATAAGCTTAAATAGTCTTGATCGCGAGGGTGCGAGATTGCTGAGTCCCTGAGGCTCACAGATTACTATTACACCAGATGCAGGGCCTGATGATTCCGCTCCAGGTGACGCGCTCAAGCTCAAGTGGGAGTTCGACGAGGACTCTCAACGTTATTATGTTTCCTTTCCTGATGATCAGTAGTGGTGCCCAGTTGGGGGTGATCGGGACCGTGTCGCATGTTGGGTTATCTTTTATTTTGGCTCCGTAGTCGGGCCATGAGTGTTTGGATGATGTAATGTTATTTATGTACCTTGATGACGTGGCGAGTGTAAGCCAACTATGTTATCTCCCCTTTATTATTATATTACATGGGATGTTGTAAAGATTACCTTACTTGCGACATATGCCTTCAATGCGATTATGCCTCTAAGTCATGCCTCGACACGTGGGAGATATAGTCGCATCGAGGGTGTTACAAGTTGGTAATCAGAGCCTTCCCCGACCTTAGGAGCCCCATTGCTTGATCGTTTTTAGCGGCCGAGTTGTGTCTAGAAAAATGTTTTGAGTCATTTAGGAATTATATATCGGAGAGTTAGGAATTCTTTTTACTTCCCAGTCTCCTCATCGCTCTGGTAGGGCATCCTGACGTAGAGTTTTGACTCTTCTCTTCTCAAATTTCACTAAATTTTTTTAGGATCACGCGGGTATCTTGGAATCGTTCCGATGGTTTTATGATGAGAACATTGTCTTGGTGCCTCCTGTCAGGGGTTTTGTGGAAGTGTCCCGGGGAGTTGAGCTCTGAGGTGTTGTCGTCATAATTTTATTGTTGCGGTTCTGGAATACCTGAGTCTAGTACGCCGACATCGAAAATCTCTTTTATGCAGTTCGTTGGTGAGATAACCTCGACGCCACCCAGTACTGGGGCGGGAGTTCGGGAGTATCGCCATAACTTGTATAACAGATGCTTTTCGAAGGTTGAGGTAGATGGTTTCCGAAGTTTTTCTCGGTTATGTGTTGAAGGATGGATACAGCTGGATGTAGGATTTGCTAGATTTGGGTGAGATATTATGCTTCCCCTGTATCCCCAACACCTGATTGCATAACCGGAAAGGTTCGGGAGTTTCATAGGTGGGAATTCTCGTAGCTCTAGTTCTTCTTCCACGGATATTGGTTTGAGATTGGGATTTCTTACCGATTATTCGTTCTTGATCCGTACCTTGTTGATTTATTTCTCTACCTTAATTCTACGTGGCTTCTCAATTTATGGATATGTGACCATTTCAAGAGGAATGCATTCGTTCATTTTGTTCGGATGTGAAGACTATATGTTGCAATTTTCATTCCGTTGGATTCAGCTTCAATATTTGTCTATCAATGTGCTAATGGATGTCAACCTCTTCAGGATGGCTCCTCCAACGCGCACGACTCCGAATCCTGATCCGCCACCACCTCCACCTCCTCCGGAAGCATGGCAAGCTGTGATGGCCGCAACCAATGCAAACACACAATTGATCATGCAAATTCTCCAAGAGCGCAATCAAGGCAACCAAGGGAACCAAGGCAACAATCAGAATCACTCTGCTACACTCAACCAGTTCCTTGATAACGGGCCAAAGACTTTCAGCAATTGTGTTGAGGCAACCGATGCTGACGATTGGCTTGTGGATCTGTGCAAGCATTTCGAGTGCAGTAACGTCAGGCCTGAGGACTTTGTCAAGTTCGCTTCATTCCAACTCAAAGATCAAGCTGCAGAATGGTTCCAGCAGTACAAGGACTCCAGAGGTGGTCGTGTTATCACTTGGGATGAATTCCGTCAAGATTTCAGAGCTCACCATATTCCTCAAAGCGTGGTTGAAAGCAAGTGTGAGGAATTCTGCAACCTGAAGCAAGCCTCTATGTCTGTCTATGACTACAACAAGTTGTTTCAGAAGCTTGCCTGCTTTGCCAAGCAGGACGTCCCTGATGAGAAGAGCATGATATACCAGTTCAGGGGTGGTCTCAGAGAATAAATTCAGCTAGCTCTTATTCTCTTTGATCCCTTGAGGTACGATGAGTTCTACAACATGGCATTGAAGCAAGAGGCTGCTCAGTTGAGGTGTGATGCTTCCAAGAAGCGAGTCAGAGATGTTACTCCTTCTTCCTCTACTCAAGTGGCCAAGCAGCAGAAGTATTGGCTTCCTCCTCCTCCGTTCCGTCAGCAGTATCAGCAGAAGAGCAAAGGTGGCAGTGGATCTTTCCACCCACCCAACCCTGGCTTTCAGAACAAGACTTCGTCTCAACCTCCAAGATCGAGTGCTCCGTATCACCGTCCGCTTTCAGAGGTCACGTGCAACAAGTGCCAACAGAAGGGTCACTATGCCAACAAGTGTTTCAACCAGAGGCGTCTTCCTCCTCCTCCTGTCAGATCGGCAAGTACAGCTGTGGTCAAGCATAACCCCAAGTCCGCCAAGGTCAACTTGATGAATGCAGCTCAGGCAGAGGATTCATCAGATGTCATCATGGGTAACCTTCCTGTTAATGATATTCCTGCAAAAGTTCTTTTTGACATGGGCGCATCGCATTGTTTCATCTCGAGACCATTTGTTTCTAAGCATGAGTTGCCTTTACAAGATTTGCCTAGACAGTTATCTGTTGTTTCTCCAGGTAAATTCATGAATGCAAGCGCTATCGCCCCGGATGTTACTATCACGTTGGGCGACTACAAGTTTCTCTCTTCTCCGGTGGTTCTTGGTAACTCGGATATTGATCTTATTCTCAGGATGGATTGGCTTTCTAAGCACAAGGCTCAGCTTGATTGTGCAGCCAGGCAGATTCAATTGACTCATTCGTCTAAGGATGTAATTGTCTTTGCCGCTCGTGATGATACCATCCATCTGTTTTCTCTCAGTGAGAAGGGTGAATTGGATGCTATCTCGCAAATTCCAGTCGTTTGCGAATATCAAGACGTCTTTCCAGAAGAGCTTCCAGGAATGCCTCCGCACCGGCCAGTTGAATTCGTTATTGATCTTGAGCCCGGCACGGAACCTGTGTGCAAGCGTCCTTACAAGCTCGGACCTGAAGAGTTGAAGGAGCTGAAGAAGCAACTCGATATTCAAGAGAGAATGGGTCTCATCCGGCCTAGTTCTTCTCCGTGGGGTTGTGGTGTTCTTTTTGTGAAGAAGAAGGATGGAACGGACCGGCTTTGTGTTGATTACCGTCCATTGAACAAGAAGACTATAAAGAACAAATACCCACTTCCCAACATCAATGAGCTGTTCGAACAACTCAAAGGTGCCCAAGTATTCTCCAAGCTTGATTTCCGTATGGGTTATCATCAGATTCGAATCCGTGAGCAAGATGTTCCCAAGACGGCTTTCAGGACAAGCTATGGTTCATATGAATACACTGTCATGTCTTTTGGCCTCGTCAACGCTCCTCCGACTTTCTCTCGCATGATGAACTTCATCTTCAATGCCTACACCAATGACTTCATTTTGGTCTATCTCGGCGACATTCTGGTTTTCTCAAAGAACAAGGAAGATCATGCCAAGCACTTGCGTTTGGTTCTTGATAAGCTCAGGGAACACCAGTTCTACGCCAAGTTCTCCAAGTGTGAATTTTGGCTCAATGAGGTTCTTTATCTTGGTCATATCATCTCTGCCAAGGGCATTGCGGTGAATCCTGAGAAGGTGTCTACAATTGTGAATTGGGAACCTCCTCAGAACGTGAAGCAACTCCGTAGCTTCCTCGGTCTCGCAAGCTA
The DNA here is from genome assembly GCF_056163025.1 of Triticum urartu. Classification (NCBI taxonomy): domain Eukaryota; kingdom Viridiplantae; phylum Streptophyta; class Magnoliopsida; order Poales; family Poaceae; genus Triticum; species Triticum urartu. The sequence goes on from NC_141875.1 coordinate 206,489,049, forward strand.
CTGCCGAAGATTCGTTGAGAACTTTTCTAAGATCGCGAAGCCTCTCTCTAATCTTCTCCAGAAGCATGTCAAGTACGTTTGGTCTCCAGAGTGTGACATTGCTTTCAACACTTTGAAAGAGAAATTGATCACTGCTCCAGTTCTGACTCCGCCTGATGAATCCAAACCGTACGAGGTCTTTTGTGATGCCTCTCTCCAAGGTCTTGGCGCAGTGTTGATGCAAGAGAAGAAAGTTGTTGCTTATACCTCTCGCCAGTTGAAGCCTAATGAGAAGAACTACCCCACTCATGATCTCGAGTTGGCGGCAGTTGTGCATGCTCTTTTGACTTGGAGACATCTTCTATTGGGAAGAAAAGTGGACATTTTCACTGATCACAAGAGTGTCAAGTACATCTTCACTCAGCCTAATCTCAACCTCAGGCAAACTTGATGGGTCGAAATGATTCAAGAGTATAATCCGAGTATCGAGTATACTCCAGGCAAGGCCAATGTGATTGCTGACGCATTGAGCAGAAAGGCTTACTGCAACAGTCTGATTCTCAAGCCTTATCAACCCGAGCTTTGTGAAGCTTTCCGCAAACTTAATCTGCAAGTTGTTCCTCAAGGTTTCCTCGCCAACCTTCATGTCTCTCCTACCTTAGAAGACCAGATTCGCCAAGCCCAGCTTCTTGATGCTATGGTGAAAAAGGTGAAGATTGGGATTGCCAAGAGTCAACCCAAGTACAAGTGCTACCGTCTTGATGACAAGGATACTCTCTTCTTCGAGGATCGTATTGTTGTGCCCAAAGGTGACCTCCGTAAAGTGATCATGAACGAGGCTCACAATTCTCTCCTCTCCATCCACCCTGGGAGTACGAAGATGTATCAGGACCTCAAGCAGGCTTATTGGTGGACTCGAATGAAGCGCGAGATTGCTCAGTTCATGAATGAATGTGATGTCTGCAGAAGAGTGAAGGCAGAACACCAAAGGCCAGCTGGTCTCCTCCAACCTCTTGCCATTCCAGAATGGAAGTTTGACCACATTGAAATGGACTTCATGACTGGGTTTCCAAAGTCCAAGCGTGGCAATGATGCTATATTCGTTGTCATCGACAAACTCACCAAAGTGGCTCACTTTCTGCCTATCAAAGAGTCAAGCACTGCAGCTCAATTGGCGGAACTCTATACCTCTCGAATTGTCTCTCTGCATGGTATTCCACTAGTGATCTCTTCAGACCGTGGCAGTATCTTTACCTCCAAGTTTTGGGATTCTTTTCAGAAGGCCATGGGCACCAACATCCGCTTCAGCACAGCTTTCCATCCTCAAACTAGTGGTCAAGTCGAGCGTGTCAACCAGATTCTTGAAGATATGCTCAGGGCTTGTGTGATCTCCTTCGGCATGAAGTGGGAGGATTGTCTTACTTATGCTGAATTCTCCTACAACAACAGTTTTCAAGCAAGTTCGGGCAAGGCCCCATTTGAAATTCTGTATGGCAGGAAGTGCCGTACCCCTCTCAACTGGTCTGAAACCGGTGAACGTCAGCTTCTCGGAAATGACTTAATCACAGAGGCAGAGGAAATGTGCAAAGTCATTCGAGATAACCTCAAAGCAGCCCAATCCCGTCAGAAGAGCTACTATGATAGTAAGCACCGTGATTTGGCTTTCGAGATCGGAGATCATGTTTACCTCCGTGTCTCTCCTATGAAAGGTACTCGTCGCTTCGGTATCAAAGGGAAGCTTGCCCCTAGATACGTGGGACCTTTCAAGATTGTCAGCAAGAGAGGCGATCTCGCCTATCAACTCGACCTTCCTTCAAACTTTGCAAATGTTCATGATGTGTTCCATGTCTCTCAGCTCCGAAAGTGCTTCAAGACTCCTGACCGCACCGTCAACTTCGAGGACATTGAGCTCCAAGAAGATCTTTCCTATCGTGAGCACCCCGTTGCTATTCTTGAAGAGATTGAACGCAAGACTCGCAATAAGTCAATCAAATTCTTCAAAGTCAAGTGGTCACACCATTCCGACCGTGAAGCTACCTGGGAACGCGAGGATCACCTCTGTTCTGAATACCCGGCGTTCTTTCAGTCCTAGATCTCGGGACGAGATCCTTTCGTAGTGGTGGAGTGTTGTAACACCCCGGATATGACTTTCCCAATTTGTACTCCAACTCTTGCCGTTTCCGGTGTTAAGTTATTTTATTTTCTCGGGTTCGGGTTTTTGTCTCCGTGTGTTGTTGTCGTTGTTTGGCATCTCATATCATGTCATCATGTGCATTGCATTTGCATACGTGTTCATCTCATGCATTCGAGAATTTTCCCCGTTGTCCGTTTTGCATTCCAGCGCTTCGTTCTCCTCCGGTGGTCATTTCTAGCTTTCTTTCGTGTGTGCGGTTTAAACATTTCCGGATTGGACCGAGACTTGCCAAGCGGCCTTGGTTTACTACCGGTAGACCGCCTATCAAGTTTCGTATCATTTGGACTTCGTTTGATACTCCAACGGTTAACCGAGGGACCGAAAAGGCCTCGTGTGTGTTGCAGCCCAACACCCCTCCATTTTGGCCCAAAACCCACCAAAACCCTCTCCATCATCTAGAGCGTTCGATCATGATCGCGTGGCCGAAAACCGCACCTCATTTGGACTCTCCTAGCTCCCTCTATGCCTATATAAAGAACCCCCATTCCAAATCCCGGGTCTCCTCCCCCGAAACCCTAAAAAATCCCAGATCTGCCGCCGCCGGACACGTCCGCCCAGCCCCGCCGCTGCCACGTGGCGCGCTGTCATTCGCCACCGCCTCCGCGCCCCACATCGCCGAGCCAGGCCCGCCGGGGCCCGAGGCTGGCCCATGCGGCCCGCCCCGCGCCTGTCGCCCCGCCGCCGATCCGGAGCCCCGCGCCGCCGTCTTCCTCCTAGCCGGCCGCCGCCCTGGGTCGCCGCGGCCGCCCGCCGCCCCACATCGCCGACTCCGGCCGCCGCCTCTCCTCGCCGCGCCGCCGCCCCACGTCGCCGGAGGCCGCGCCGCACCGCCCGGGCCGCCTCGCCTCTCCACCCTCCTCCTTCCACGGATCCGCCGGCCGCCGTCGACGTCGTCAACTCCGGCGAGATCTGGCCGGTGAACCTCGTAATCCGCACATGAACAATGCCAGATCTCAGATCTAGATCCAAAACGTGGGTTGACTTTTTCCTAAAACCCTAATCCATGTGCTCCTGTTCATCATGCTATATCTCCGCATCCGTAGCTCCGTTTTTGGCATATAGCATATCAAATTGTTCGTCTCAGAGAGTACATCATTTCATTCCATTGCATCATTTTCATTTGAGTTCATCTTGATGCCCGAAATGCTGTTAGAAGAGGGCTACTTGAGATAATTGTCAGATTTGCTACTCCATTTGCATATTTGTCATTTTTGCCATGATTATTGTGTGCATGATATGCCAATGAGCTCTACATATGTTTTGCTAAGGGTTTTTCCATCTTTCCAGAGGTGCAACCCATGTATTTTTGTGATGTGTGTGGTGACTAGCATAAGCTTGCAAAGTGGTGCACTTGGTAATTCTGATTTCAGGGACTTAGCAATTCCACTAAGTCCTTGACCTGTTTATTTCATTTGGCCATATGTTCATGTTGTTTCCTAGTGATCCGTGCCTCTTTTGAGGATGATCAGTAAGGATGTTTTGTTAATCTTGTAGTGCTCTATCCATCCATGTCTTTGTTTGCAATTATGGAGCACCCTAGCTTGAGTCGATCGAGCTCTACTTTTGCTACTTCGTGAATCTGGGCAGATTGTCTACTTGTTAGCGATTTTGCCGATGATGTTATAGTTGATCCGTGCATGCTATGCTTTTGTTCTTGCCATGTCTAGCTTACATTTTGTGTATTCTTGATGGATGTATGCTTAGTTTGCCATGACTTGCTCCGTAGTGAGTGCATCGAGCTCGTAAACATGCCTACTTGATATCTGTTTCAGCATGCTCCATTTTTCACTAAGTCTGAGAGCTGATTATGTTTTTGCCA